>NC_064614.1:120404655-120713926 GCF_023898315.1 Schistocerca nitens | reverse complement strand
CCCTCTACCACGCAATAATTAATAATGGTCAATCAAATCATCCACATTTATTTACGTTTGAAAAGTATCTGATCGGATTTTCTAGTAATATATGCGCCGACAGCTCGTTGACGCCAAGGTATTTTTCTAGTACGTTTATTCTTTGGAATAAGAGAGATACAGATATGTATGCTCCATGGTTATTATAGAGGGATACGGGAACAGCTTCGGAAGTATCGGTTGGAAGATTGTCGGATTGCTAAAAGAGACATATTTACTCTTCTTCTCGCTAAAACGAGCTATTAACGTTTGTGCCACTAGCGTGATAGGTAAAGAGAAAGAGAAAACTGTAAAAGCAATTACATAAGACTTGGAATCCACAGAAAACGAACATGTAATGGAGATGGATCGAATATACAATTTTCCTCAGAAATAAGGTTTGTGACCATTTTATTCTAGAGTGAATGACGAATGAGTTCTCTGTCTGAATCATTGATGATTGTCTTGGCCCTGTAATTAGTGGGGAAGTTTCAGCTGTGACGAAGAGAGCCTGCAATCTCCGAGTTTTTTACAAATCGTCCAAAAAGGCTTCGTCCACATCTGAAATTCTAAATCTGTCGTAAACTGAACGAATTGTTCGAACGATCGATTTTCCCAACTGAATGCAGCGCTTGATAATAATAACAAATGTAAAGATCTTTTCCAGCAAGCCAGCCGCTGAATATTAAGACGAAGGGCTCCACCAGAGATTCTACTAGGCTGATTTCACGTAAATAATATATTTAAACTGTACACAGATAAAGGACAGAGAGAGAGAGCGAATGAAATTCGAGAAAATACTCAGAATCCTCCATTAGCATAATTGTTTGTCTGTCTTATCACGGATCAGCCTAATCATAAAACAGGAAGCCCTAACTTTATTGTACCGATTTATGTGTGAGAGTGAAGGAGTAATAAAGGCGACAGATACACCTCTGTACAGACAAAACATTACACCAAGTTAGCGGCAAGCTGCATTCACATACTTTCATCATTTACAGTAGAGAAATCATTATAAATGTTCGAAGATATACAAACAAAGAAAGCAAGTTAAATCAAGTACTCAAAGAGAGGAAAGTAGACATTGCAATAATAACAGAAACTAAGAGGAAACTAAAAGGAACGAAAGTTTGGCCAGATTATTGGATGGCTTACAGTGGCCTCCCACAAAGAAAACGGGCTAGTGCAGGAGTGGCAATGATAAATGGAGAGAGAAGATTCGTGAACACTGGTACGCACTACTGGCGTAAGGCTGCCTGGGAGTGGACGGACGGGGCCAAATAAAGGTGATGGCACTCGATCTTCCACCATAATCGAGTCCATCAACATGAGGTGGCAAATATGAGGTAGCCAAGGAGGTGGAAACGGGGGTTCTACTATGCCAAGACCGCTTGGTAGCTACAACAGGAAAACTCAATTAATTAGCAGGAGTACGAGATAAGAAAGTATTTATTACTTAACTTTGCTGTAGTCCATGATCAGTTAGTTGACGCGACTATACTAGGCGTCTGTAGAATGACATAATTTACAAGTCGCAAATCTTGCAGTGACGAATTAATCTCTCGTAATCTTGAATGTGGAATCCGGTGAATTTGAAGACTAACTTGGAACGGAGCTACAAAGACTTGATGGCAGCAGTGACTGAGCTGCAGACGATGACTGACTAACATCGGCACGGCTACGAATTGTAGACTGGCACAACTGCACTAAATTCCTGCTACACATGAAGTGGCCTAGCGGCGACTCGCGGCGAGCATAAGTACTGCGACTGGCTTTGTACTCTTTGGGTTAGATTAGATTAGATTAATACTAGTTCCATGGATCATGAATACGATATTTCGTAATGATGTGGAACGAGTCAAATTTTCCAATACATGACATAATTAAGTTAATTTAACAACATACTTAAGTTAATATAACAACTTTTTTATTTTTTGTGTTTTTTTATTTTTTAAATATTTTTGTTTTTTTGTTTTTTTTCTTTTTTTTCTTAATTTATATCTAAAAATTCCTCTATGGAGTAGAAGGAGTTGTCATTCAGAAATTCTTTTAATTTCTTCTTAAATACTTAGTTACCTGTCAGACTTTTGATACTATTTGGTAAGTGACCAAAAACTTTAGTGCCAGTATAATTCACTCCTTTTTGTGCCAAAGTTAGATTTAATCTTGAATAGTGAAGATCATCCTTTCTCCTAGTATTGTAGTTATGCACACTGCTATTGCTTTTGAATTGGGTTTGGTTGTTAATAACAAATTTCATAAGAGAGTATATATACTGAGAAGCTACTCTGAATATCCCTAGATCCTTAAATAAATGTCTGCAGGATGATCTTGGGTGGACTCCAGCTATTATTCTGATTACACGCTTTTGTGCAATAAATACTTTATTCCTCAGTGATGAATTACCCCAATGAATTACCCTAACTCAGCCGTTCTTCTGTTCCGTTTATCGAGAGAATCGCATCCGGCGGATCGATCTCTCAGGCGGCAATGTGGTCGTATGATTGACGACATCACAAAGGGTTGAACATAATTCGTATTAACATTTTTATTAACATTTGCCAACAAAATGACTTTATTAAGTAGGTCAACAGGACATTGACATTTTAAGATCAAACTGTTAAAATAAATAAAATTACTTTAGGACAATTGTTGATAATCGATCAACAATTTATCAGATATTTCAGTGAGATAAGATAACAAAAGGGTATAGCGTTAACTCAAATACTTGCTCTCAGCTCTCCAGAAGTCATTCATGGGAACATGAAGTACGAAAATTTAAATTTACAACGTAAGTTAGTCTCTTTCCGAAATATACAAACCTTGTGTGCCACAAGTTACTATTAATGAAATATTCACAGCAAATTTTAATGAGAGAAGCAAGATAATATTTAACCAATTGGGGTTACATAACAATCTCTCCAAAGGTTCTGAGGAAACAGTATTCAAATAGTTAGACCACAAACATTTCTTGGATGTGTTTGACTAAAGTACAATAAATAATTGAGGTTTACCTAGAAAGGAGTTCTTCAAAAGGAAAAACAAAAACAATTGAAGTTCCTTGATATGAAACCACCACACATTCACAAAGCGGTCCGTACGAAAGGACCTGAAATTTCTTAGAGCATGCCCGATATAGTGCGAACGGTTGTTTATGATTGTTAATTACGTATCTATTGTATCAGCATACTCTGAAGGGAACCTGACTGGTGTACAGGCAGGACCGGAAGCCTTGCTTTTGTTAAGCGATTTAAGTTGATTCACTACTGCGAGGATATCTACTTCTAAGTTATTCGTGTTGGCAGCTGTTCTTGATTCGAATTTTGAAATATTTACTTCGTCTTCTTTGGTGAAGGTATTTCGGAAGGCTGTGTTTAGTAACTCGGCTGTGGTAGCACTGTAGTCGATAGTATTTCCATTGCTATCGCGCAGAGAAGTCACTGATTGTGTCTTGTCGCTAGCGTACTTCATATACTACTAGAATCTCTTTGGATTTTCTGCCAGGTTTCGAGACAAACTATTACAAGCATCTCGCATTGAAATCCGACTTAATTTCGAGCTTTGTAAAAAATCACCAATCTTGGAGATTTTACGTCCGTTTAAATTTGGCATGTTCGTTTTTCCTTGTTTCTGCAAAAGTGTTCTGAACCGTTTTGTGTACCAAGGAGGATCAGCTCCATCGTTCGTTAATTTATTTGGTATAAATCTCTCAATTTTGCTGCCGATACAATTTATTTAAATTCAAGCCACATCGGATCTTCACCTACATTGTTAATTTGGAGGGAATGGAGATTCTCCCTCAGGAAGGCGTCAAGTGAATTTTATCTGCTTTTTGGAATAGGTATATTTTCTTTTATTTTTGGTGGATTGAGTGTTACAATAATCAGTCTCGCTAGGACAATCCTGTGTTCACTAATCCTTGTGTCCGTTTTGGTGCTCGTTATTAGCTCTGGATTATTTGTTGCTAAGAGGTCAAGAGTGTTTTCACAACCGTTTACTATTCGCGTAGGCTCATGAACTAACTGCTCGAAATAATTTTCAGAGAACGCGCTTAGCACAATTTCGGATGATGTTTTATGCGTACCTCCGGAATTAAACTTGTAGTTTCTCCAACATATCGAAGGTACATTAAAGTCACCACCAATTATAATCGTATGAGTCGGGTACGTGTTTGAAATCAAACTCAAATTTTCTTTGAACCTTTAAGCAATTCTATCATCTGAATTGGAATGTCGATCAAAATGTCCAATTATTATTTTATTCCGGTTGCCAAGAATAACCTCTTCACAAATGTGCTATCATTGTTCCTTCATCATGTTAGTGTTCTCTGTATGTTCATTTTCTCGCCGATTCTGCGGAGAACGCCCCCATTTCTTATCAGCCCAACTAATTTTTAACATCCTATACAGCACCACATTTCAATCGCTTCGATTCTGTCCTGTTCCGGTTGTCTCACAACCCTTGTTCCACTATCATACAATACTGCGCTCCAAACTTACATTCCCAGAACGCTCTTCCTCAAGGTAATGTCAGTCTTTGACACTTCTCTTTACCTGTGAGAGTTTATCTTTATGTCATTTTTGCTTCTTTGTTTCTAAGACAGCACAATTTCTTCATTTATCTACTTCTTGGTCACCAATTTTGATTTGAAGTTTATCGCTAATCTCATGCCTGATACTCCTCGTTTTCGTCGTCCTTTTTCGGCTTGCTCTCAATACATATTTTTAACTCATTAGACTATTCATTCTATTCAACAGGATCTGTAATTCATCTTCACTTTCACTGAGGATAGCAATATCTTGAGCGAAAGTTATCATTTTATCCTTTCGCCCTGAATTTTAATCATATTTCTGAAGCTTTCTGTTGTTTCCGAAATCGTTTCTTCGAGGTATTGGCTTAGTGCAGAAATTCGTAGCGTTTTTGCGTAAATTTAATAAACACTAAAACACGACAGATTCACATAACAGAGATTCTTGTCATCGATAATACATTCTCCTCCACTATTTACAACAGTCTGCCAGCACTGGACTAACTTTTCGATTCCGCAACCGCAGAAATCATGTGGTACTGAGGCGGAAGATTTCGTCGTGTTCGGAGTGCGTTTTCATCCGAAAATGAAGTTCCTCGTAGGTTGTTCGATAGAGAGCGGAGAAGGTAAAAATCTGAGGACACAATCTAGAAGAATCCGGGCGGGCGTTATCGTGGAGTTACATCACTTCACGCAATCTTCCTGATCGTTGTCCTTGATCTGCGCCTGAAAGACGTCTCAGCCGTTGACAATAAATGTCAGCAGTGATGATTACGCCTCGAGGAATCAATTCGTAATGATTGCACATTTGCTGTTCCACCAGATGCGTAACATTATCTGTTGTAGATCTGTGCAGGTCTTTGTATGGGCCGGCCGCGGAGGCCGAGCGGTTCTAGGTGTTCCAGCCCGGAACCACGCAGCTGCTACGGTCGCAGGTTCGAATCCTGCCTCGGGCATGAATGTGTGTGATGTCCTTAGGTTAATTAGGTTTTGTAGTTCTACGTTCTAGGGGACTGATGACCTCAGCTGTTAAGTCCCATGATGCTTACAAGGGAACCTCCCCATCGCACCCCCCTCAGATTTAGTTATAAGTTGGCACAGTGGATAGGCCTTGAAAAACTGAACACAGATCAATCGAGAAAACAAGAAGAAGTTGTGTGGAACTATGAAAAAAATTGGTAAAATATACAAACTGAGTAGTCCATGCGAAGATAGGCAACAACAAAGACACTCGGAGTCAAGGAGCGCCGTGGTCCCGTGGTTACTGAGCGTTGACGGCACGGTAGCTCAGCGTGTTCGGCTAGAGGGTTACGTGCCCTCTGTAACAAAAAAAACTGAGTTAATCGATCAACAACGAACTTCAATGGATGTCTTACGACGTCTGCCCCGAGCAGATGCAACGTTCAAAAGCGAACAAAATGAGATTAAAAAAAAAAAAAAAACGAAAAAGTAGCTACGGAAGGAGAGGTCCTAGGTTCAAGTCTTCCCTCGAGTGAAAATTTTAATTTTTTATTTTCAGTTTATGTGACAAACTCTTATGTTTTCATCACTTTTTTGGGAGTGATTATCACATCCACAAGAAAACCTAACTCGGCAAGGTAGAAGAATCTTTTTACCCATTCGCCAAGTGTACAAGTTAGGTGGGTCGACAACATATTCCTGTCATGTGACGCACATGCCGTCACCAGTGTCGTATAGAATATATCAAACGTGTTTTCCCGTGGAAGAATCGGTTGACCTATGACCTTGCGATCAAATGTTTTCGGTTCCCATTGGAGACGCACGTCCTTTCGTTTACTAATCGCACGGTTTTGCGGTGCGGCCGCAAAACACAGACACTAAACTTATTACAGTGAACAGAGACGTCAAGGAACGAACGGTCAGATCATAACTTTGGGAAAATAAAGAAAGTAAAATTTTCAGTCGAGGAAGACTTGAACCAAGGACCTCTCGTTCTGCAGCTACTCACGCTAACCACGGGACCACGGCGCTCCTGAGCTCACTTTTCCCTGATGTTGCTATCTTGTGCATGGACTACTCAGTTTGTATATTTTACTAATTTTTTTCATTGTTCCACACAACTTCTTCCTATTTTCTCGATTGATATGTGTTCAGTTTTTCAATACCTATCCACTGTGCCAACTTATAACTAAATCTGAGGGGGGTGCGATGGGGAGGTTCCCTTGTTAGAGCCATTTTCTTTGTACGGGGAGTTGCTGCTTTGTTTGGGCTCAGCCATTTCTTTCTTTTCCTTATGTTAGCATAAAGACACCATTTCTCGTCACCAGTAACGGCACAGGATGGGAATGGTCGGTGTTATATACTAACCAATTGATGAAAAGTAAGCAGAGAGGCACATCTCGCCAGCCGCTAAAGTTTGTGCTTTTTGCTTACCGTCTGCGGTACCCAAGCACCTGATTTTTGAACCCTCCACATTACATTAAAATGTCGTACGATCATGGAATTATCACAGTTCATCACATTTGCTAGTCCTGAGTACAATGACGTCGATCATTCTGTATTAATAAGGTTAAACGACCTTCGTCAAACTCCGAACGTCTTCCTGAACGTGGGGAGCCAATAATGTCAAAACGATCCTCCTTAAAACGGAAAACCATTTTCTTGTGATTTTCTGTCCAATAACATTATCTCGATACACGGCGCCAATGTTTCTGGCTTTCTCAGCTGCTGTCACGCATACACTGAACTCAAAATGATGAATATATCGAAAATGTTTCTGTTTGCCCAGTTGGCGCTCCATTTTCTAGCATCCATAACTCCACTCATTATCTCCAAATGATAAAATGACAATATGTTAACTCAAATAGCAAATGCTGACAACAAATCAAAAATGACAATCAATAAAGAAACCCACAGGAACCGGAAAAATTTATGCGCCAGCCTTGAAAGATGGAGAAGATTATGTTAATGTGCACCTGTTTGCTTTATTTCCAGATTCTTTCTTTCCAAATGTGTAGTAGCCTCTTCATGAATGTAAGCAGTTGCATACCAAAATGTTCCATACGTAGAAAAGAAACGTGTGAATAAGCTAGCCTCACGCTTGCAGCTATGAACTAATTCTGACTGCGAGATTGTAAATGAAATATGCCCTGTCTGAATCAACACTGTCTGCTTTTTTTTTTTTAAAAAAAAGGGTCTGGACTTTATGAGAATAATTAAACTCTACACTGTTATTTGACCCTGTAAAATTGAAAACTCCTGTATTTGGCTTACCTGTGTCGCGATGGAAAACGCCATACAACTGCTCTTGTAGAAAAAGAAGAAAAGGTGTGTCTCAGTTTCTGAGCTGCTAGTAACTACTGAGAATCGCGGTAGTGCAATGCGATTTCTTAAATACGTGCAATGCAAACTTGGTTAACACAAAATGTACCTCTCATAAAAAAAATGTTCATCAGGTAATGGGAGCTGGACAATGGGGTGGGATAATCTGAGATATTGTCTAGACAAAAATTCTTCTGCATTAAAAAAATCATCTCAAAAAAATTTCGTGACACTGTTCCTTTTACAGAAATTCACCATTGAAGACTTAGCACGCAATAAGAAAATATTTCATTACAAATTACAATTACATAAGATCAACACTGGAGAAATACAAAAATGTAGGTCAACATGAAAATTTATTCTAACTCAAAAGTCCTCGTTCTACAGATTAAATTCTTTTCGTCTTTCCATGTCAATTAACACTAACGGTGAATTGGGTGTCTGTGTTGAACCAAGAATGCTGGAGCAATAACGTAAAATATGTTCATTCGCTACCTTAAATCCCAATCTTTACAAAATAGTATCATTCAATGCATAATGATAATATTATTTTTGTAATAATAATATCTTCCATTAAATCAATAAAATAATTCGCAAGAGCAGCAAGTTCTGAGTTCTTCCTATACAAGTTCACTGTCACGACACCCTCGCTACCACTTCCTATCTCCTGTTACCGCGATCAACACTTAAAAACTCGCGAATCTTCGCAGAGCAAACATGACCTAACTAGTCTCCGCACAGCGTAGCATCTCTGACGAGGCCGCGCGAATAACTAAGCGATACAAATATTACATGAGCGTCCTAAGACATAAAAAAACAAGGAAATTACCTGTAAAATTATATACACACACCTTCTAACTCAATGTAAATTGAACAGTAGGGGCGGAAGACTACATCCCTGTGTTACACCACTTTTAATATGGCGATGTCCTTAGGTTAGTTAGGTTTAAGTAGTTCTAAGTTGCCGGCCGCGGTGGTCTCGCGGTTCTAGGCGCGCAGTCCGGAACCGTGCGACTTCTCCAGTCGCAGGTTCGAATCCTGCCTCGGGCATGGATGTGTGTGATGTCCTTAGGTTAGTTAGATTTAAGTAGTTCTAAGTTCTAGGGGACTTATGACCACAGCAGTTGAGTCCCATAGTGCTCAGAGCCATTTGAGCTTTTAATATGGGTACTTGACTATTCGTCTTCGATTCGTATTGTTCCCCGTTGATACCTGTACGTATTGTATATTACCTGTTTTAGATTACTCCTATTTTTCTCAACATTTCGAACGCCTTGCAACATTTTACACTGTCAAATGCTCTTTTCGGGTCGACAACTCCTAAAACGTGTCTTTTATATTTCTTTTCTTCTTATTTTTCTCGAGTCTGGCTTCCATTACCAAACGCAGCGTCAGAATTGCCTCAATGGTGGCTTTTCCTTTCCTAAAGCTCGTTTTACACGGTTGACTTTCGTGTCTCAATTGACTATTAAAGACAAATGAGTATACTGTAGCGTTCCTAGCGTTTTATTCCTGTACTGAGCCTCGACTGTTTCGAGTCAGTAATTTTCGTTTACACATCAGTGCAAAAATTGCATCTGATGTGAAAGCTGTCGGCTGCGTAATTTGGCATCTGAACTGTGAAAACGAGGTTATGAGGAACTATCCTTTTTAGGGAAAATTGGAATATAGTGCAAAATGTAGGAACAAGCAAGAACAATAGAGTTTATTAGAGACCAAAGGGAACTTCATAGTGCACATTCTTGTCAAAGGTCACGTAGTAAATTCTTTACACTCCTGAGGACGGAAACAATGCGGAAACTGTCATCCAAATATTGCAAAATAATACTTTTTTTCGAAAATATACTTACAAACACATTAAATAATGGTTCAAATGGCTCTGAGCACTATGGGACTTAACATCTGAGGTCATCAGTCCCCTAGAACTTAGAACTACTTAAACCTAACTAACCTAAGCACATCACACACATCCACGCCCGAGGCGAGGTTCGAACCTGCGACCATAGCAGTCACGCGGTTCCGGACTGAAGCACCTAGAACCGCACGGCCACCACGGCCGGCCATTAAATAATATCTAGAACGCTAAATAGCGCCTTTTTTGTTTATCTTTTGCATCTTATTTTCTTGTTAAGTGCCAAAAAACATTCAAAACTACTTTTCTTGTCAAATAATTCTGACTTTTTCATTGTTGGCATAATTTTCATTAAAACACGTTTATCTATTTACGTTTTTATTTATGCGTTGTGTAGGCTTTTTCTCTCTAAAAAGTAAATGTCTTTATGCTTTCAGATATTTCGGTATCTTGTAAGAGAACACTAGTAGGAAAAAATATCTGGACTTTGTGTAAGTTTTCAATGCGTCACGAAAACAAAGCAAACACCACCATAACCACTGAAAACACACGAAATCACAAAATCCGGAGTGAGCTCGGCCAGAATAGGTTAACTTTTGATTTTAGCAGACGCCGACAAAGTCCCTTGTTTTTGCGCATGCGCAGAGTGCAGCGTACTCGGAAATTCAGAACTCCACGCTCGACAGAATCTGTATATCGTTGAGGTTACAGGAACGCTCGCTTCTTGGTTGGTTGCTGATTTACACGCAGGCACAAAAGGTGTGCGCACATTGAGCTGTCCATTTCGAGCAGAAAGTCGCTCGTGTAAAACAGGCTTAAAGCCAAACCGATCGTCACCTAAGAGCTCTTCCATTTTCATTTCCATTCTTGATTTTTTTTTTCCCCGCCTAGCTGATTGTAACCAGCGTACGCGCATTATCCCACTTGTGAACAACTGCACAGCGGCATTTCGCGCGCAGAAGCTGGAGTTTCGTAGCGGTCGTGCAAGGACGCGCAGGGTGCTTTCGCGGTCGCCCGTTGAGCGGTGGAGCTTCGCCGGGAAACTGTCTGCCAAGCGGTGTTGACCGGCCCGGGGCGAGCGCTTCGGCAAATATTTGCGCAACGCCTACGGCATCGGGCGGCCAAATCTGCGGACGCGATTATGGCGGCGCGAATTCTGCGTGAGCCTTCGCGCGTGCATGTGTGTGTGTGTGTGTGTGTGTGTGTGTGTGGCGGGAGAGGGCGATAGGAAGGACAGGGCGGGGAGAGAGGCGTTCGCCAAACTCGGCCTGTGGACGGCGTCAGAATTCTGCCGGCCGCTAACCCGCCGAACAGTCGCCTAGTGGTGCTAAAAGCAACGGCTTCTGAAATCAGAGTGGTGTGGCTGCTCTGCGGGTTAGGATTCGACAGTGGTGAGTCAAGTTTATTCGATAGTCCGATTAGAATTACTTGATAGTTGACACGTCACACGTTTTTAATTTCCTCCAATCAGAGCACTCAACGTCACTTGCACTTCACAAAACGAAAAAAAGTAGTATCCTACGACTATAATATCAATGAGTCAGTGTTGGAATCAAATGGTTCAAATGGCTCTGAGCACTATGGGTCTTAACATCTAAGGTCATCAGTCCCCTAGACTTAGAACTACTTAAACCTAACTAACCTAAGGACATCACATACATCCACGCCCGAGGCAGGATTCGAACGTGCGACCGTAGTAGCCGCTTGGTTCCGGACTGTAGCGCCTAGAACCGCTCGGCCACTCCGGCCGGCGACAGGAAGTGGAATGATCACATACACTATGTGATCAAAAGATTCCGGACACCTGGCTGGAAACGACTTACAAGTTCGTGGAGCTCTGCATCGGTAATGCTGGAATTCAGTATGATGTTGGCGCACACTTAGCCTTGACAGCTTCCATTCTCGCAGGCATACGTTCAGTCAGGTGCTGGACGGCATCTTGGGGAATGGCAGCCCATTCTTCACAGAGTGCTGCACTGAAGAGAGATATCGATGTCGGTCGGTGAGGCCCGGCACGAAGTCGGCTTTCCAAAATATCCCAAAGGTGTTCTATAGGATTCAGGTCATCACTCTGTGCAGGCCAGCTCTTCAACAGTGGGAGGGAAGAAGGTGCTTAAAACATGAATGTAGGCCTTTGCTGTGATTGTGACACGCAAATCAACAAGGGTTGTAAGGCCCCCACCCCCCACCCCCAGGAAAAACACGACCACACCATAACACCACCACCTCCGAATTTTACTGTTGGCACTACACACGCTAGCAAATGACGTTCACCGGGCACTCACCACACCCACACCCTGCCATCGGATAGCCTCAATGTGTTCCGTGATTCGTCACTCCACACAACGTTTTTCCACTGTTCAATCGTCGAATGTTTATGCTCCTTACACCAAGCGAGGCGTCGTATGGCATTTACCAGCGTGATGTGTCGCTTATGAGCAGACGCTCGACCATGAAATCCAAATTTTCTCACCTCCCGCCTAACTGTCACAGTGCTTGCAGCTGATCCTGATGCAGTTTGGAATTCCTGTGTGGTCGTCTGGATAGATGTCTGACTATTACGCATTACGACCCTCTTCAACTGTCGGCGGTCTCTGTCAGTCAACAGACGAGGTCGGCCTGTACGCTTTTGTGCTGTACGTGTCCCTTCACGTTTCCACTTGACTATCACATCGGAAACGGTGGATCCAGGGATATCTAGAAGTGTGGAAATCTCGCGGACAGACGTAGGATACAAGTGACACCCAATCACCTGACCACGTTTGATTCGCCGGCCGGTGTGGCAGAGCGGTTCTAGGTGCTACAGTCTGGAACCGCGCTATCACTACGGTCGCAAGTTCGAATCCTGCCTCGGGCATGGATGTGTGTGATGTCCTTAGGTTAGTTAGGTTTAAGTAGTTCTAAGTTCTAGGGGACTGATGACCTCGGGTGTTAAGTCCCATAGTGCTCAGAGCCATTTCAACCATTTTGAACGATTGATTGCGTGAGTTCCGCGGAAAGCACCATTCTGCTCTCTCACCATGTCTAATGACTTCTGAGGTCGCTGATATGGAGTACCTGGCAGTAGGTGGCAGCACAGTGCACCTAATATGAAAAACGTATGTTTTTGAGGGGTGTCCGGATGCTTTTGATCAGTCGTAGATGAAGCAGGTGGTAGACTTCGGTTTATTGGTAGATTGCTGGGAAGTGCAATCAGTCTACAAATGAGACTGCTTACAAGTCACTCTTACGACTGGTTCTAGAATATTGCTCAAGTGTGCGGGATCCGTACCAGATAGGACTAATAGGGGATATTGAACGTATACAGAGAAGGGCAGCACAAATGGTCACAGGTTTGTTTAATCCGTAGGAGAGTGTCACAGAGATACTGAAGGAACTGAACTGGAAGACTCTTGGAGATAGACGTAAACTATCCCGAGAATGTATATAAACGAAGTTTCAAGCACCGGCTTTAAATGATAACCTACAATCCCCTACGTATTGGCCGCATACGGATCGTGAGGCAAGATTGGAATAATTACTGCACGCACAGAGGCATTCAGACAATCATTCTTCCCGCGTTCCATATGTGAATGGAACGATAAGAAACCTCTGCCATGCACCTCATGGTGGTTTGCAGAGAGACATGCAGATGTAGATTTAGATTCGATGATGCCAAACTGCCAGTAACAATTACTTCACTTCCAGTTCCTTGTCCGGTTTTATTTCCTGAAGCGTTTGGACCCGGAAACCTCGCTCTGGCCGTTTTATTTCGTATTTCATTACACACGATAACTCAAAAAGAAGATGCGAGCACACACACACACACACACACACACACACACACACACATACACACACACACACACACACGGATACTGACTAAATACAAACGTTTCAGACGCGGCACCAACCAAAGACTACTCGATCCTTTCACACACGATGTGTTTCAGTATCATATACCTAGTTATTACGAGGGTTGGAACTTTAATAGTGGCAACTATTTATTTACAGCTCGTACAAAATACATACGTGTTTCAAAGTTTTAGTGACCTCCAAAGTAGCCATCAGCATTGTGTATAACCCGTTGCCAGCGATGTGGAAGTCGTAGGATACTCTCAGCAGTGCCAGCTGTGTTGACAGTTCGAGCGGCGCGGTCTATTGCTCGACGAATTTGTAGAAGTTCTGAAGTGAATGCCGTGAAGTGTTTACTTCAGTTTAGAAATCGAGTTGAACTCACGAGGGCTTAAGTCAGGGGAGTGCAGTAGGTGGTATAGCACTTAGCAGCCCCATCAGTCAAATAAATCAGTAACAGCTTGCACTGTACGTGCTTCGGCATTGTTCTGCGAAATGATGGTCAGGTCCTGCAGAAAGTGTCATCACTTCTGTGTCGAGGCTGGTCGTAGGTTGTGTTCCAAAAATGAACAGCATAGAGACAGAAGTGATGACACTTTCTTTAGGACCTGACCATCATTTTGCAGGACAATGCTCAAGCACTTACAGTGCAAGCTGTTACTTATTTGTCTGACTGATGGGGCTGCTAAATGCATACCACCCAGTGCACTCCCCTGGCTTAAATCCTCGTGAGTTCAACTCGATTTCTAAACTGAAGGAAACACTTCACGGCATTCGCTTCAGAACTGCTACAAATTCGTCGGGCAATAGACCAGGTTGCTGGAACTGTCAACACAGCTGGCACTGTTAACATGTTTGTTGCCCCTTATTTTACTTCGCATCATTCTTTTTTCGTTTGGAATCTTGTTGTGTCGCCTGCAACCAAGTGTCCTACGACCTCCACATCGCTTGCAACGGGTTATACACAATGCTGGTGGCTACTTTGTAGGTCAATAAAACTTTGAAAAACGTATCTATTTTGTACGACCTGTAAATAAATAGATGCCACTCTTAAAGTTCCAACCCTCGTATAACTACTAAGATCGCCTTTGTTAAAGAAGCTTCCCTCAACATTGCGTGAGGCCGAGTTTTAGAAGGCTGCAATTCATCGCTGCGAGTGGGTCCCACTGTAAAGGCGTGGCACAGTGAACACTGTACAATCCCGAGGTGTGGAATATTGTAGGTTCGAATCTCGTCAAGCACAGTGAAATTTTTAATTTTTCTAAATCGAATCGTAAGTTTTTATTATTTTTAATCAATTAATTGGTTTAAATGCATCTTATTTTTATTTCTAATACTTTGCCACGTCATTTTCGTCATCGCATTGTCATGTTTGTTGGCTCTTATTTTACTTCCCATCATTCTTTTTTCGTTTGGAATCTTCTCGTGTCGCCTGCAATCAAGTGCCAACCGGGACTGCTCATCGGTTGGTAACGCGGCAGGCCTGTAGCCAATGTGAGGATAGTTTCACGTAACCAGCAACGGCGAAAACTTACAGTTTGCTCTTACCGTTTAAATTGAAACTTTTCTGTCTTGAGGTTTCTCGTAGGGGGTAGCTCTGGCCGCTGAACGAAGTGATCGTGAAGTTAGCTCTGCTACAGATTGCTGATCGCCGTTCTCTTGCACATCACGAGATTGTGGTTAGGTTAGGACTCGAGTATAAACTGGGGGTTGCAAAACGCGTCGTCTGCCGCACTTCAGCCATTGGTCACTGACAATCGCCTGTTGACAGGTCATCTGCCATTACCGTCATACCCAGCGGCGGTCGTTCCCAACACTGCTCCGCATTACACATTTAACAGCATTTTTTTTGGGGCACCTTATGTAAGGTGTTAAATAACAATAAAGAAATAAAAAACTGTTTTTTGCCGCCCACTTTGTTCTGTATCTCTGTGTCTCCATTGTATTTTCTTTGTAAAACTTGTGACTGAAGAGCAGCGTAGTACGCTGCTGCCAGCCCACCTTATATAAGGTGTTAAATAACAATAAAGAAAAAAAAACAGCATTTTTGAAGTGACCCGCTGTGTTCGTGTGTCCCCTATAAACGATATGTAGCCGGCAACGGATGTGGCGAACACTGCACCGCAAAGTGAAACACGTCAATTATCACGTAATTTTACTTGGACTCCAGGTTAATCATTTTTGAAGTGCAGCTCTGTGCGAAATAATCTGGCGCACCCACAGGAATGTATTCCCGCCTTGAGCGCTGGTCCATGCCTGTGTTCTCAAGGGGCGGTTGCATCAGGTGACCATTGCATGCCAACCCGCTCACTGGGACTGTTCTCGTTGCAACCTCTTTACTACCTACCACGGCACCTGAGACACGTGCAACAAATTAGACCGTTTATCAGAAACTGCAATACTGAATCAGGTCTTGTATCGTATGCTGCAATACTATTTGTAAGACCTGACGTTATCAAGTGACAGAGTAAAGCAATCTGATACTTTTCATGAAAAAAATTTTTTTTAACATATTAATACAGTAATTTACACTACTGGCCATTAAAATTGCTACACCACGAAGATGACGTGCTACAGACGCGAAAATTTAACAGACAGGAAAAAGATGCTGTGATATGCAAATGATTAGCTTTTAAGAGCATTCACACAAGGTTGGCGCCGGTGGCGACACCTAAAACGTGCTGACACGAGGAAAGTTTCCATCCGATTTCTCATACACAAACAGCAGATGACCGGCGTTGCCTGGTGAAACGTTGTTGTGATGCCTCGCGTCAGGAGAAGAAATCCGTACCATCGCGATTCCGACTTTGATAAAGGTCGGATTTAGCCTATCACGATTGCGGTTCATCGTATCGATACATTGCTGCTCGCGTTGGTCGAGATCCAATGACTGTTAGAAGAATATGGAATCAGTGGGTTCAGGAGGGTAATACGGAACGCCGTGCTGGTTCCCAACGGCCTCGTATCACTAGCAGTCGAGATGACAGGCATATTATCCGCATTGCTGTAACGGATCGTGCAGCCATGTCTCGATCCCTGAGTCAACAGATGAGGACGTTTGTAAGACAACAACCATCTACACGAACAGTTCGACGAAGTTTGCAGCAACATCGACTATCAGCTCGTAGACCATGGCTGCGGTTACCCTTGACGCTGCATCACAGACAGGAGCGCCTGCGATGGTGTACTCCACGACGAACCTTGGTGCACTAATGCTAAACGTCATTTTTTCGGATGAATCCAGGTTCTGATGATGGTTGCATCCGTGTCTGGCGACATCGCGGTGAACGCACATTGGAAGCGTGTATTCATCATCGCCATACTGGCCTATCACCCGGCTTGATGATATGGGGTGCCATTGGTTACACGTCTCGGTCACCACTTGTTCGCATTGACGGCACTTCGAACAGTGGACGTTACATTTCAGATGTGTTACGACCCGTGGCTCTACCCTCCATTCGATCCCTGCGAAACCCTACATTTCAGCAGGATAATGCACGACCGCATGTTGCATGCCCTGTACGAGCCTTTCTGGATAAAGAAAATGTTCGACCGCTGCCCTGGCCAGCACATTCTCCAGATCTCTCACCAACTGAAAACGTCTGGTCAATGGTGGCCGAGCAACTGGCTCATCACAATACGCCAATCACTACTCTTGATGAACTGTGATATCTTGTTGAAGATGCATGGGCAGCTCTACCTGTACACGCCATCCAAGCTCTGTTTGACTCAATTCCCAGGCGTATCAAGGCCGTTATTACGGCCAGAGGTGGTTGTTCTGGGCACTGATTTCTCAGGATCTATGCACCCAAATTGCTTGAAAATGTAATCACATGTTAATTCTAGTATAATATATTTGTCCAATGAATACCCGTTTATCATCTGCATTTCTTCTTGGTGTAGGAATTTTAATGGGCAGTAGTGTACAATTTGTTCATTGCTTATTCTGGTTTCTATGTTCAGGCCTGTAAAAATTACACCTTTATATTTTTATGTGTATACTTTTTAATCACTGATGTGTTGCACTTAGCAACAAGGATGTTGCCAACGTTGTACTCAGGTATATAGTTCTTTGTAAGCATGGTACATTTTTACTGTATCTCGGGTGTCTCATATTTGAATACTATTATGAATAATTTATCCCTCCCAGGGGACACCGCCTTGTAGTACGCACGTGCCGGGCGGGAGGGCGGGCTTGCGTGCTCCGTGAAGTCGAGAGCTGTGCCGGTAGTAGCGTAGCTGCTGGCAGGGTCACCCAAGCCGGACTGGTCTCGACTGAGGAGCCAGACGATGTGTGTCCCACTACATAGGTCACGGAGGGCTCTAGAGGCGTAGTGAAGCCAGCTTCCCTAGGGGAGTAAACCTAATACCAATCCTGGTCCTCCAGGTTGGGGTTTGGGCTCAAGGCTAACACCCTCTTCCTGTAAAAAAAAAAGTAAAGTTACGAAAACCCAAAGAGAAGTTGAAAATTGAACTTCGAACTGGTACCTGGAATGTTCGATTTTTATATATCTCTAAAGAAGTTATTAGACCAGCAAGGGAAGCTCATGGAGAGCATTATTGGCATTCAAGAAATCCGATGGGCACGGAGTGGGGTATTGGAAAAGTAATAGGCCACTATGTTCTATAGTTCCTGAAGAGGGGCAGCAGCCTTTTCAGTAGTTGCAGGGGCAACAGTCTGGATGATTGACTGATCTGGCCTTGTAACATTAACCAAAACGGCCTTGCTGTGCTGGTACTGCGAACGGCTGAAAGCAAGGGGAAACTACAGCCGTAATTTTTCCCGAGGACATGCAGCTTTACTGTATGATTAAATGATGATGGCGTCCTCTTAGCTAAAATATTCCGGAGGTAAAATAGTCCCCCATTCGGATATCCGGGCGGGGACTACTCAAGAGGACGTCGTTATCAGGAGAAACAAAACTGGCGTTCTACGGATCGGAGCGTGGAATGTCAGATCCCTTAATCGGGCAGGTAGGTTAGAAAATTTAAGCATTGGAGGGCAGCGTGGAGGGTAAAAATCGTAGAGGGAGACCAAGAGATGAATACACTAAGCAGATTCAGAAGGATGTAGGTTGCAGTAGGTACTGGAAGATGAAGAAGCTTGCACAGGATAGAGTAGCATGGAGAGCTGCATCAAACCAGTCTCAGGACTGAAGACCACAACAACAACAACAATGTTCTATAGCTGTGATGATAACAGACATGAGTTTGGTACAGTGTTCTTTGTTCATAAGGATCAGAAACATTTGGTGATGAATTTTACACCCATTAATTCAAGGCTATCAGTAATTAGAATTAAAGTAAGATTCTTTAACTATAGTATAATTAATGGACATGCACCAACAGAAGAATCTATTGAAGACCTAAAAGATGATTTCTATGATTCCCTTGAAAAAGCTTATGCCCTTGAAAAAGTTTATGATAAGTGTCCAAGGTATGACATCATGATCGTGCTGGGTGATTTTAATGCACAGCTTCTAAGAGTACATGTTCTAGACTGTAATTGGAGCCCGTAGTAAACATGGATCCACTAATGATAATGGAATAAGACTGATCCTCTTCGCAGCCTCCCGAAATATGATAGTGGGATCTACCAGCTTTCCCCATAAGAAGATACACAAGGGCACATGGAAGTCACCTGATGATGGAACCGTTAATCAAATTAATCATGTACTGATAGACCAGGTACATAAATTTAACTTTCGTGGCCCTAATGTGGATTCAGATCATTTTCTTGTAATGGCCAAGACAAGAGCAAGGATATCAAATGCTCAGAAAGAAAGACATACTAGGAAAGAACGGTATTTTATTGCAGCACTGCAATTAACAGAAATTTGCGAATCGTACTGTCTCAGGCCTTAGAAAAAGAACAAGGAACAGTAGGAGACAGTAATGACAGAGAACAAAAATGACTGACTATAAAAAGAGCTACAGACATTTCAGCTAAGGAAACACTAGGGATGGAGAGAAAATCAATAAGGCCGACATGGTTTGATGAAGAGTGTTAGGGAGTCCAGAATGAATCTCATTCTGGAAACATCCCCCAGGCTGTGGTTAAGCCATGTCTCTGCAATGTCCTTTATTTCAGGAGTGCTGGTTCTGCATGGTTCGCAGGAGAGCTTCTGTAAAGTTTGGAAAGTAGGAGACGAGATACTGGCAGAAGTAAAGCTATGAGGACGGTGCGCGAGTCATGGTTGAGTAGCTCAGATGGTAGAGCACTTGCCCGCGAAAGGCAAAGGTCCCGAGTTCGAGTCTCGTCCGGCACACGGTTTTAATCTGCCAGGAAATTTCAGTGTTAGAGAGCGACTCAAGAAAAGAATACTGCATACCAAAAGATACTACAGGCGAACTGCACAAGAAGCTTGTTGGAGGATTATCGAGAGAAAAGGAGGATCGAAAAGATGACACATCGCTGAAAGAAAAGGGAATGGACTAAGGCTGAAATAGAATGTATGGAACTGTCCAAGAACAAGAATGAAACAAGGAAGTTCTTTATAAAAGAAAACAATGCTAAAAGACAATTTGCTCCAATAACCAGCCTGATTAGAGATGAAGAACGAAACATTATAAGAGTGAGTGTACAGACTCTGGGAAGATGGCGAAGATACTTTAATGACATGCTGAATTGAGAGATGGAGCAAGCAGAGGATGTCTCTAACGGTTGTCAACAAGGATTGGATGATTAACAGCCACTGGCTGCTAAAAAAAGCTTTTAGGAAACAAGAATAACAAGGCCCCCGGCACTGATAGCATTCCTGCAGAACTGCTAAAATGTGAAGGACCAACATTAGAGCAGTCTCTGTTTGAACTTATTACTCTCATATGGGAACAGGAAGGGATACCAGATGAATGGAATGAAGGAATATTACGTTCCATACACAAAAAGACCGATCCAATGAGTGTAGAAACCACCGTAGAATCATCCTCCTGAACCCGAGGTACAAGGTGTTAACTAATATTATTTTTGATCGGCTACTCCCACAGGAGGACAAAGAAATTGGAATACGCCAAATCGGATTTCGACGAGGAAGGCCAACAATAGACCAGATTTTCGACCTGTGCCAAATTTTGGAGGAAACTGTTGAATACAGAATTGGAACACATTACCTGTTTATTGACTTCAAGGCTGCATACGGCAGCATCAATAGAAACCAGTTGTTTCGTGCCTTACAGGAGTTGGCGATACATGGAGAACTCCTGAGAATGGTTAAAATGATGATGTCTGACGTAAGAAGCTGCATTCAAGTTCGAGGAAATTACTCAGACCGCCTGGAAATAAAGAGTGGGTTACGTCAAGGAGATGCATTAGCATGCTTATTATTTAATGTAGCACTCGAGAAGATTATTAGGGAAGCAGGCCTACAGACCAGGGGCACCATCTTCTACAAGTCAGTGCAGATTTTAGCATGTGCAGATGACGTAGACATCATAGCACGGACAGAACCAGCACTGAAAGAAGCTTTTACTGCCTTAAGCCAAGCAAGTAAGAAGATGGGTCTTATGATGAAGATAAAACTAAATACATGGCCTGTGGGAAAGCATATCAACCTAATACGCCGTCAACATTCAGTGTGAATGGATACACATTTGAAAGAGTTGATTGCTTCAAGTATCTTGCTTCCACAGTCACTTGCTTTAATGACATCTCAACTGAAATTAAGTTTAGGCTCATATCAGCAAATAAAGCATATTTCGCCTTGAGTAATTTATTCCGGTCAAGACTCCTCAGCCGCACAACAAAATTCACTATTTATAAAACCCTTGTTAGACCAGTTCTCACTTATGCTTCGCAAACATGGCCCTTGACGGAAACCGATGCAAGGCTGGTCGTCGGATCTGACAGGAAAATTTTGAGGTGAATAATTGGCCTTGTGACCGGCCGCGGTGGTCTCGCGGTTCTAGGCGCGCAGTCCAGAACCGTGCGACTGCTACGGTCGCAGGTTCGAATCCTGCCTCGGGCATGGATGTGTGTGATGTCCTTAGGTTAGTTAGGTTTAAGTAGTTCTAAGTTCTAGGGGACTGATGACCACAGTGCTCAGAGCCATTTGAACCAATTGGCCTTGTGTATGAAAGAAAACAATGGAGGAAAAGGTACTATGCAGAACTGTGCACTATATATGCCGATGCTCCTGTAACAAAACTCATACGATCGGAAAGGATAAGATGGACAGGTCATGTGGCAAGAATGGAGGAATCTGAGGTGATAAAGAAGATTTTCTTTGGTAATCAAGGAGGACAAAGAGGGCGAGGTGAACCTCGAACAAGATGGCTGGATGGTGTGGAAGAACACCTACGGAAACTCGGATGCATGAACCGGAGAAGGGTCACATGTGACCGTGGTGGATGGCGGAAGCTCTTTGGGAAGGCCAAGGTTTATCCTGGACTGTAGCGCCACAACAGAAAATAACAATTTATTATTTAAAGCTGGTAAAATTTTTAATTTTATTTAAATGATGATTTTTCGCTGGTCTCCATAGATTTGGAACTGCACGTGGAAACCTGTTGATATGGCATGAATGTATTAAAACCCTGACTCTTTAGTGAGCATGGTACATTGTTATTATTTTTACTCTCTAAAACATTTTAAATATTAAGTGTCTTATAGTTTCTGCACTTTAAGAGATAGGCGTTTTCCGTTATTTACGTAGTTCCTAAATAAAGTTACTGACTATGGTGTTGTAGTCTACATGCTCATAGACACAGTCTCTTGCAAGACTCGTATTTTTTCACTATTTTACGTTTTATTATGTTGAAGTTATGTGTCGTCTTAAAGATTGTTAAATTCACTATGACTTAAAGGAAATTTTCTGTTTATTGTTATTTTTACAGATCTGAAGATGGCTGTCTAGAAACCGAAACTAGTGATCAACAAATACTAAGTTAATGTATTATTGCAACCAAGACAACTAAAATTTTTTTAACAATACTGTTTTGCCACATATCAGATACATTTTGCAAGGCCAAATATCGGCAAATAAAACCTATAGATGAAGAAATACACATCAGCATGTTAGCCTATAGAATTTTATAATACACATTATATAATACACACTTATAAAGGAAAGAAAGGTTTCTGATGTGTATTAATAACAACCATATTTGCAATCATCTACAATATAATATCTTCAGAAACAGTTTGACTGTGACAAAAAATGTTTCTCAGTTTGAGAATGACCACGTGCTATGAAAAAACAGTGAAGTCAACCCGATTATTAATAAACACAACTTGATGCGTGACCTGATAAAACGCTTAGCTTAAAATTTACATATTTTATGTAACTTTTTAGTATTGGTTGATTAATACAGGGTGTCCAGAAAAGGGCTCCCTGATTTCAAAATTAAATATCTCGAAAACAAAGATCGATAGAGGAATGCAGTAAACGGTATGTTTATTGTGAAAGCTGTAAGAAGTTTATACAGCAGTTTGAAATAATAGTTACAAAAGCTGCTAACAGATGGCGCTGTACGCTGTACAGCTCATATCAGCATACATAAGTGAAATAATGGTATGAAAACAATCTTTGCAAACAATCACATCACAATATTTTCCAAATGTTCACCATTGGCACTACAGAGGTGGCGCAAACGAAGAATGAAATTCGCCATCACATTTCGTAGTGTCTCAACCGAAATGGATTCACATGCCACAGAGATCGCCGATTCAGGCTCGTCCAGCGTGGCGAGATGCTTCGGGTAGACCATGTCTTTCACTGTGCCCCACAAAAAAAGTCACAGGGAGTCAAATCCGGCGAATATGGAGGCCAATCCATGCCTGCACCAGTAAATTTGGGATATTCCAAAGCAATGACTCGATTCCCGAAGTATTTCTCAAGAAAGCGAAACACTTGTTCGGTCCGATGTGATCGGGCTCTATCTTGCATAAACCATTCAGTACCTGGTTGATCCTCTAACGCTTGCTGTGTGGCGACAAATTGTTGCAAAATTGCAATGTAAAGTGCACCAGTGACCGTTTCTCGAATGTAAAAAGGGCCAATAATGCCTCTGCTGCATACTGCAGCCCACACAGTAACTTTAGGAGAATACAGGGGTTTCGCTTCACACCAATATGGCTTTTCGGAAACCCAAAATCGCCAGTTCTGCTTATTCACGTATCCATTCAGGTGGAAGTGTGCTTCATCTGTAAACCAGATGCAGCCAACATCAAATCCTTCACTGTCAATCATTGTGAGCATCTGATTAGCAAAGGCAAACCTTTGTTGCACAGCTCGTACGGGTATGGCCTGGTGCGTTTGAATTTTGAATGGAAACATGTGTAGGCTCTTTCTCAGTATTTTCTGCGTGCTGGAACGCTCTCAGATGCAGTTCTACGGACGGATGACATTGGATTTCGCTGAATAATTCCAGAAACTGTGGCGATATTTTCAGGCGTAACTGCGGTTTGCTTGGGGCCAACATGCCCCACTAGATCATCGGGTCCTTTTGGAACATTAAACCGTGCTTGAAAACTTCGCCTTGTTGCCGTAGGACTCTCTTCTAACCTGTGGTACTCTAGCACCAGAAAAACGAGTTGTTCAATGGAGTACATGGTTTTAATCTCTTGCCGGCCTCGGTGGCCGAGCGGTTCTAGGCGCTTCTGTCCGGAACCGCTCGACTGCTACCGTCGCAGGTTCGAATCCTGCCTCGGGCATGCATGTGTGTGATGTCCTTAGGTTAGTTAGGTTTAAGTAGTTCTACGTTCTAGGGGACTCATGACCTTAGATGTTAAGTCCTATAGTGCTCAGAGCCATTTCGACCATTTAATCTCTTCCTTCGGTACGCTAACCTCCTTTCACGTTTCAATAGTGGAACTGATCGCTCTGTGCTTCGGATCACTATTTATACTAGGCATTACGTTTGGCGATTACAGCGCCATCTGTTAGCAGCTTTTGTAACCATTATTTCAAACTGGTGTATAAACTTCTTACAGCTTTCACAATAAACATACCGTTTACTTCATTCCTCTATCGATCTTTGTTTTCGAGATATTTAATTTTGAAATCAGGGAGTCCTTTTCTGGACACCCTATATGTGAGTGAGGGGACACAGTAAGCACAACGTATTTTAAATTATGTCAGATCTGTTGAGTTGGGATACAACTCAGGTAGAATGTGACGAAACTGACGAAAGAATTTAAAGGAAATAAATGTTCATTGAGTAATATTCACACATCTCTGAATGGTGGTGTCGCACTGTGGATTTAAATAAAAAACAAACAATTACAAGCAGAGCATCGAACACAGAAACGCCCGTGGGCAAAGTTCACTAAAAACACGTTAATTCAGGACAACCGACAGAAAACAATCAACATACGAAAGCACAATTTTCCACTATCAGTCGCTATTTGAACTAAAGTTTATTATCCCGACTAACTAACGCCAAAATACGCAACATGTTCATCACACACGAATATAAATATCAACTGCAGCAAATATTTATAGTCCGTTCTTGATACTGCTGTCAACAGTTCCACTGTCTCTGAGAAGACGCCTACCATGGCAAGGGCGAAGCTAATCATTTGGCCCTGGTAGGCGTCTTGTCAACGGCAACAGAGTGGTTGAGAGTATTACCAGGAACAATACTGTTGATGTGTAGGGACGTAACGCGCAAACCATTTCTTTCAACTGATTTCATACGGAAATTCCCTGGCGAAGAAAGCGATGTCGAACATTTCCACTGAATAAATATGACGAACTTGGTTCCAACAATGTTCAGTATCACAGCACACATGACGAAAAACTGCAATAAAAGAAAAAATATTAACAGTAAACTAACAAAATACCTGCACGTAATGAACGGTCGCACAGGACATCAAGCGACCTGAAACTGCAGCACTGTTCAAGCTGAAAGCGTTGTGGTGGCGAGGGCTAACTACGAGTAGCTGCTATACGTCAGGTCTCGTGGGACAGCTGAATATCCGCCGTGCATATCTCGCAAGCCTGGAAGGCGGAGAAATGCAGTCTTCTTGGTCAGGCGGTCAGTGGTTTCAGTGATTTCTATTGTATTATGACAAGGGCAGGTAAAACCGAAATAAATGTGTAAGTACACACTGAAGTGCAAAAGAAACTGGTATAGGCATGCGTATTCAAATGCAGAGATACGTAAACAGGCAGAATACGGCGCTGCGGTGGGCAACACCTACATAAGACAACAAGTGTCTCGCGCAGTTGTTAGATCGGTTACCGCTGCTACAATGGCAGGTTATCAAGATTCAAGTGAGTTTGAACGTGGTGTTACAGTCGGCGCATGAGCGATCGGACACAGCATCTTCGAGGTAGCGCTGAAGTGGGGATTTTACCATATGACCATTTCACGAGTGTACCGTCAATATTAGGAATCCGCTAAAACATCAAATCTCCGACATCGCTGCCTCCAAAAAAAGATCCTGCAAGAACGGGACCAACGACGACTGAAGAGAATCCTAGCCGGCCGAAGTGGCCGTGAGGTTAAAGGCGCTGCAGTCTGGAACCGCAAGACCGCTACGGTCGCAGGTTCGAATCCTGCCTCGGGCATGGATGTTTGTGATGTCCTTAGGTTAGTTAGGTTTAACTAGTTCTAAGTTCTAGGGGACTAATGACCTCAGCAGTTGAGTCCCATAGTGCTAAGAGCCATTTTTGAAGAGAATCCTACAACGGGACAGAAGTGCAACCCTTCCGCAGATTGGTGCAAATTTCAATGCTGGGCCTTCAAAACGTGTCAGTGTGTGAACCATTCAACGAAATAATATCGATATCGGCTTTCAGAGCCGAAGGCCCACTCGTGTACCCTTGATGACTGCACGACACAAAGCTTTATGCCTCGCCTGAGCCGGTCAACACCGACATTGGACTGTTGATGACTGGAAAAGTGTTGCCTGGTCGAACGAGTCTTCTTTTAAATTGTATCGAGCAGACGAACGTGCACGGGTATGGAGACAATCTCATGAATCCATGGACCCTGCATTTCATCAGAAGACTGTTCAAGCTGTTGCAGGCTCTGTAATGGTGTGGGGCGTGTGCAGTAGGAGTGATTTGGGACACCTGACACGTCTAGATACAACTCTGACAGGTGACACGTACGTAAGCATACTGTCTGATCACCTGCATCCATTAATGTCCATTGCGCATCCCGACGGACTTGGGCAATTCCAGCAGGACAATGCGACACCCAAAACGTCCAGAAGTGCTTCAGAGGGGCTCCAGGGACACTCTCCTGAGTTTAAACACTTCCGCTGACCACCAAACTCCCCAGTCACTTTGCAACGTGCTGTTCAGAAGAGATCTCCACCCCCTCATACTCTTGGAGAGCCCTGTAGGATTCATGGTATTAATTCCCTCCAGGACTACATCAGACACTAGTCTAGTGCCTGCCATGACATGTCGTGGCACTTCTGTGTGCTCGCGGGGGCCCGACACGATGTTACGTAGGCGTACCAGTTTCTTTGGCTCTTCAGTGTGTATGTATACTAGTAACACTTAAGCACGAAAATAACTTTCGCATGATGTGTTAGTGCGAGGTAACATACCTCGATGAATCTTGGACCATACACAGAAAGAACTGCTACAGTATAGTACAATCCCTGTGACAAAAGTCCACGCAGTGAGACAAACACTTTTATTCAAAAACAATAATTACACTGAGGTTATCGTGATTTATGCTGATCCCCTGGCCATTACGAATGGCGTGTCCATACTCTGCAATGTGCTGTGTTGCTGACGACAAGACTTGTAAGGAGTTTTTAATGGTAGGTCAATCCATTCCTCCACCAGTGCAATTGACAGCTGCTGGATGACCCTTGAAGCATGTAGACATGCTGCATTACGTCGTCCCAACACAGCCCACATCTACTCGACAGGGTTTGATATCCTCTCGTTACAACAGCGCCTCTACCTCCGCTGTTCTATGCGATTGCACATTGTCATCCATAAAAGTGAAGTCAAGGCCGAATGCATCACTGGACAGACGCACGTGACGAAAAATACATTGTCACAATACCACAGACCAGTGAGTATTCAAAAATGGTTCAAATAGCTCTAAGCACTATGGGACTTAACATCTGAGGTCATCAGTCCCATAGACTTAGAACTACTTAACCCTAACTAACCTAAGGACAACACACACATCCATGCCCAAGGCAGGATTCGAAACTGCGACCGTAGCAGCCGCTTGGTTCTGGACTCAAGTGCCTAGAACCGCTCGACCTCACGGCCGGCAGTAAGTATTCAAAGATTTTGTAGGCCAGTACGTTCATGCAACATTATGTCTCCCCACACCATTACATGTGGACCATCAAAACTTTCGTGTTGTCTCGTTGTCACTGCAGGCTTGTACCCTAGGAATCAAGGAGAGGATGTTGTTTGTTGGCCAGTATCCTCTTTCTATAATACAACTTCACGCATGTATTGACGGGGTTCTTTTTCATAAGAAAAAGAAAGCTACTTAACTTAAGCTAGTTGTTGTGGTACAAGCTCTTCCATAGTAGTCCACGTTAGCGTCACTGCTGGTGAAGTACAAGTCCTTCTATGTACACTGCTCTGGCCGCTAGGTACTGACTGAGCTAGAGGTAGAGCTAACTGCGACTGCGACTCCCAATGGGCTGCGACTGATGACTCGACTCGTTGGCTCACTGGATGACTGACTGACTGGCCCTCGATTCCGCGGCAGCGATCTAAATACTGGCGGTCGAGGTGGCGTTGGCGGCACGTTTCTTGCGAGTCTGTCGTTGTCCTCTCTCCTGATAGGCTCGCTTGCTCCAGTGAAAAGTGTCGATCTTCTCGCAACTTCTTTGGCACCTGGTGTGCTGACGACAGCTTACACCAGCACAAAAACGACCATGTTCGGAAATGTTCCTAGATGCCTTATGTTTTTCCACTCCTCTTCACAAGAGGGTCATCCAGAATCGCTACACAGAGTGTATCGGCTCCCATCCGTGATGAACATGTGACTACTACGCCTCAATGGTTCAGTTCCTGTGCTCTTGGCACCATTGCAGACATTTCAGCTGATGTGTGGGTGTCAACGGATACAACATACTGATCGTGGGGCAAAGAGACCACTCCCATGCAGTCGCCATGCCAACGTGAAGGATGATAATACATGTATTTCAGACCCGTAAAATATGACTGCAATTGCACCCACGGTTTGACCATGGGTCCCTTCTTGCCTGCTGTAGAATGTAGCGTTCATCTGCTGCTCTGGTTGACCATGACAATTTCCTCTTCTCTTTCGGGTAACAGTGCCTGTGGTTAGGAAGCCTCCCCATCCACGTGAAGCAATGGTCTGAGGAACACCAAACACATGGGCTACACTCGGCAGACTTCGTCCTTCTTCGATTTTCCCGATGGTTCTTCCCCGTGAAAGCCATCCGAATGTTGCCACTGGGTCATGCTGTAATGGCGAGCACCACCTGGCGCACCGTAACTGCTCCTTGGTTGACATACACTCCCTTCTCGCCTCTCCTCCAACTGCCTCGTGTTGTGGGCGCAGCCCCATTTGGCGCTACAATCACGCTGACCTCATTCCAGCTTTCTGTTCACGACTGGGAGATCTCTGGTAATGTGCTACCGCCCTTTCATTCATTTCCACCGAGTAATTAATATGTCACGTTATCTTATCTACATCATCCTTAAAATTTGCAGTGGCAGTCTTGTCTACGAACAGATAAGAGTCACTTCATCATGTAGAGAAATTCCATGAAATATACGCCATATGTTTAGTACAAAAATTGCCGTAAATGAAGGGGCTCAGATTAATATGCACCAGTCGTCTTTAGTCACCATGTTCGGGAAAATAACCCTATTATACGGGTTAAAGTAACCAGTGAACCATAATAAATAAGTCAGCAACGCGAAATATAAAAAATCCAAAATCTGTGTCTCAAAGGGAAAACTGTGACATTGTAACATAACTGCCAAACGGGAGGACTTTGCTCACCTGCAACTAGCTAAGTAACTGGGGATCTCTAACAATAAAACATGAAAAATTTCACAGAATAAAGTCAGAAACATAACTGCAAAGAAATTAAGGAAAAGTGAAAGGAACGAAGTTGTTCGATAAGCTGAAACAGAAGAACCGCGTTACTGAAGTTTCATGAAAGACATTGACTTACGCCAAGACAAGAGGAGTACATTCAAAGGTCAGCATGAAATATTCGGTGTTCAGGACGAAGATGTGGAGAAGAAATGGAAAAAATTCAACGGCGTCATTCAATACGCCCTAGACAAGTATGTTCCGAGTAAGGTTTTAAGGGATGGGAAAGATCCACCATGGTTTAATAGCCGTGTTAGAAAAGCGCTACGTAAACAAAGAGCAATTCATCTCAGATTCAAGAGAAGTAAAAACCTAGCTGACAGACAGAAGCTGAACGAAGCGAAAATGAGCGTAAGGAGAACAATGGGAGAAGTGTTCAATGATATTGAAAGTAAGACGTTGTCAACCGACCTGAGTAAAAACCCCGAGAGATTTTGGTCGTACGTAAAATCAGGAAGTGGGTCAAAATCACCTATTCATTCTCTCAGCGACCACACCGGCACTGAAACGGAAGATAACAGAAAGAAGGCTGAAATACTGAAGTTGTTGCACCGCGGAAGATCGTAACACTGTCCCTCCTTTCAATTGTACGAACGTTGAAATGGCAGATATTGAGATAACCGATCGCGGAAATGAAAAGCAACTACAATCGCGTAGTAATGGAAAGGCGTCAGGACCAGATGATTTACCTATAAGATTCTATGAAGATTATGCGAAAGAATTTGCTCTCCTTCTGGTAGTAATTTATCGTAGATCAATTGTGGAACGAAAGGTACCTAACGACTGAAAAAAAGCGCAGTTCATTCCCGTTTTTGAGAACGTCCGTAAGACAAATGGTTCAAATGGCTCTGAGCACTATGGGACTTAAATCTGAGGTCATCAGTTTCCTAGAACTTTGAACTACTTAAACCTAACTAACCTAAGGACATGACACACATCAATGCCCGAGGCAGGATTCGAACCTGCGACCGTAGCGGTCGCGCGGTTCCAGACTGAAGCGCCTAGAACCGCTCGGCCACACTGACTGGCTCCGTAAGACAGATTCAAGCAATTATATACCTATATCGCTGACGTCAATCTGTTGTAGAATTATGGAACATGTTTTATGCCCAAGAATTATGACCTTTTTGGAAAATGAACATCTCCTCAGTAAAAATCAACGCGGATTCCGCAAATAGAGACCCTGCGAAACTCAGCTCGCTCTGTTCCTCCACGAGACCCACAGCGCAGTGACAAAGGCGGTCAGGTTGATGCCGTGTTCCTTGATATCAGTAAGGCGTTTGACACCGTCCCGCACTGCCGTTTAATGAAAAAAATACGAGCTTACGGAGTATTGGAGCAGACCTGCGATTGCATTCAAGACTTTCTTGCAGATAGAATTCAACTCGTCGCTCTTAACGGAACAAAATCGAGAAATGTAAAGGTAATATCCGGAGTATCACAGGGAAGTGTGACAGGATCGTTGCAGTTTGCAATATAAATGATCTAGTAGAAAGTGTCCGCTGCTCTTTATGGCTATTCGCAGATGATGCAGTTGCCCATACCAAAGTAGCAACGCCAGAAGATAGTAAGAATTTGCAGAACGACCTGCAGAGAATTGATGAACGGTGCAGACTCTGGCAGTTGACCCTGAAATTAAATAAATGTAACATATTGTGCGTACATAGGAAAAGAAATCCATTACTGTACAGTTACACTATTGATGACAAACAGCTGGAGACAGCGTCTGTCGTAAAGTATCTAGGAGTAACTATCCAGAGCGACCTTAAGTGGAATGATCACATAAAACAGATCGCATAAAACAGATAGCAGACACCAGACTCAGATTCATCGGAAGAATCTTAAGGAACTGTAACTCATCCACGAAAGAAGTGACTTATAAGGCGCTTGTTCGTCAGATTCTTGAGTATTGTTAATCTATCTGGGATCCCTATCAGGTAGGACTAAAAAAATGGCTCTGAGCACTATGGGACTTAACACCTATTGTCATCAGTCCCCTAGAACTTAGAACTATTTAAACCTGACTAACCTAAGGACATCACAAAACACCCAGTCATCACGAGGCAGAGAAAATCCCTGACCCCGCCGGATCAGGTAGGACTGATAGAGGCGATAGAGAAGATCCAACGAAGAGCGGCGCATTTTGTCTCGGGATCGTTTAGCTGACTAGAGAGCCTTACGTAGATGCTAAACAAACTCCACTGGCAGAAGTTACAAGAGAGGCGTTGTGCATCCCGGAGAGATTTACTACTGAAATTTCAGGACAGCACTTTTCAGGAGGAGTCGGACAACATATTACCTCCCCACACATACATGTTACGTTACGAAAACCTACATACTATGAACACCGGGAAATGACATACAGAAAATGTGTGTGGAAAATGCTAGAAGTATATGTACAGAAATTGTATTTTTAAGTGCTGCTATTCTTCGTTAGGTGCTTACAAACTACTTAATTAAAAATACTGTTTTACTTGAAGACTTAAGCACATTGTTAGGTATATATATACCTCACGTCTCCCATGTTTATGACAATTTATTGTATGATGTCCGTAAATATGTGTGATTTCGATCACTTTTCTATATTATATGCTGTTGTGGCACTTTAAGAGTATATTACTCTTTGTGCCTTTCCTCAATAAGGGCGTGATATGGCGCGCTCAGACGTGCAGTGACTGCTTTATTCTAGTGTGGATGACAGAAAATTTTTGTAGGGACGCGATTCTGGGAGATTGTTCGCTTTTCCTAGCAGGCCGCATAGTCTGGCACTTTTATTGTTTAGAATTTCTTAGTATTACATGTAGGGCTGTCTCTATGTTAGAGGCACATTGTCACTAAAGAACTTAACAACGGGCGCGACGGATGTTTAGTGAACATGAGACAGAATTAAGAAAATAGATATAGCCTTTGTATCGTATTTGAGGACTTGTGTGTTAAGTTGCGACCGTCACAAACCTTTGTTCATCAAACCTAAATGGAGGACATTGTTTCGGTCTGGGTAAACGATTCTGAATAACTTGATAACATACAGAGGAATGGTGAATTATCGTTGCGTGTCATAATAACTCACAAAACTTGTAAAATTGTTTATTACTTAATTTTGTTTCTTCTTTGTAGTTTTCGCAATGTTTTTAATTGGGACAGTACATCTGGAGGAATGTTTCCTGTTTGAAAAGAAGAAATCCAGGACTGTATATTTCGTTCTGCAGTAGCACTAAAATGATTTATTGCGAACTTTTTATCTTCACCATTTCGATCATTTGGTATTTGTTTTGAAGGACGCGTGATATGACTTAAAATGTTATATTACAAAAACTTTTCTATTAAAATATCTGTCTTAACACCACGTTGGCAATGAACACCGCAACCCCCTTAAGAAAAACTGCTTGAAACACGCCAAAAAGACAGAGACTCTATTTTAAAAGCCAAGACAGTTTTACGTGCAATTAATACTTTTGATAGCTGACAATATAAGTGATCATAGCCCCTCCCCATGAACCATGCACCTTACCGTTGGTGGGGAGGCTTGCGTGCCTCAGCTATACAGATAGCCACAACGGAGGGGTATATGTTGAGAGGCCAGGCAAACGTGTGGTTCCTGAAGAGGGGCAGCAACCTTTTCAGAAGTTGCAGGGACAACAGTCTGGATGATTGACTGATCTGGCCTTGTAACATCAACCAAAACGGCCTTCCTGTGCTGGTACTGTGAATGGCTGGAAGCAAGGGGAAACTACAGCCGTAATTTTTCCCGAGGGCATGCAACTTTACTATATGATTAAATGATGATGGCGTCCTCTTGGGTAAAATATTCCGGAGGTAAAATAGTCCCCCATTCGGATCTCCGGGCGGAGGCTACTCAGGAGGATGTTGTTATCAGGAGAAAGAAAACTAGCGTTCTGCGGATCGGATCGTGGAATGTCAGATCCCTTAATCGGGCAGGTAGGCTAGAAAATTAGAGAGGAAAATGGATAGGTTAAAGTTAGATATAGTGGGAACTAGTGAAGTTCGGCGACAGGACTTCTGGTTAAGTGAATACAAAATCAAATAGGGGTAATGCAGGAGCAGGCTTAATAATGAATTAAAAAAGTAGGAACGCGGGTAAGCTACCACGAACAGCATACTGAACGCGTTATTGTAGCCAAGCCCACGTCTACCACAAAAGTACAAGTTTATAAGCCATCTAGTTCCGCAGATGATGAAAAGATTGAATAAATGTATGATGCGATAAAAGAAATTATTCAGATAGTGAAGGAAGCCGAAAATTTAATAGTCATGGGGGACTGGAATTCGATAGTGGGAAAAGGAAGAGAAGGAAAAGTAGTAGGTGAATGTGGACAGAGGGGGTGGGGGTAAGGAATGAAAGAGGAAGCCGCGTGGTAGAATTCTGCACAGAGCACAACCTAATCATAGCTAACAATTGGTTTAAGAATCATGAAAGAAGGCTGCACACGTGGAAGAGGCCGGAGACACTGGAAGGCTTCAGATAGATTATATAATGGTAAGACAGAGATTTAGGCACCAGATTTAAATTGTAAGACATTTCCAATGCCAGATGTGGACTCTGCCAACAATTTATTGGTTATGAACTGTAGATTAAAACTGAAGGAACTGAAAAGAGGTAGGAATTTAAGAATATGGGACCTGGATAAATTGAAAAAAAAAAAAAACAGAGGTTGTAGAGGATTTCAGAGGGAGCATTAGGGAACGATTTGTAAGAACAGGGGAAAGAAATACAAGAGAAGAATTGGCAGCTTTGAGAGATGAAATAGTGAAGGCAGCAGATAATCAAGCAGGTAAAACACAAGAGCAGTAGAAATCCATGTGTAACAGAAGAGATATTGAATTTAATTTATGAAAGAAGAAAATATTAAATTGCGACAAATGAAGCAGGCGAAAGGGAATACAAACATCTCAAAAATGAGATCGATTGGAAGTGCAAAAAGGCTAAACAGGGATGGCTACAGTACAAATGTAAATATGTAGAAGCATATCTCACTAGGGGTGAGACAGATACTGCTTACAGGAAAATAAAGAGACCTTTGGAGAAAAGAGAACCACCCGTATGAATATCAAGAGCTCAGATGGAAAACCAGTCCTAAGCAAAGAAAGGAAAGCAGAAAGGTGGATGGAGTATACAGAGGGGCTATACAAGGGCTATGTACTTGAGGGCAATATTATGGAAATGGAAGAGGACGTAGATGAAGATGAAATGGGAGATAAGATACTGCGTGAAGAATCTGATAGAGCACTGAAAGACCTAAGTTGAAACAAGGCCTTAGGATCAAACAACATTCCATTACACCTACTGATAGCCTTCGGCGAGCCAGTCATGACAAAACTCTTACATTTGGTGAGCAAGGCGTAAGAGAAAGGCGAAATAATATATTAATTCCAATCCCAAAGAGAGCAGGTGTTGACAGGTGTGAAAATTACCGAACGATCAGTTTAATAAGCCACAGCTGCAAAATACTAACACGAATTCTTTACAGACGAATTGAAAAACTGGTAGAAGCCAACCTCGGGGAAGATCAGTTTGGAATCCGTAGAAACGTTGGAACACAAGAGACAATACTGTGTCTACGACTTATCTTAGAAGGTAGGTTAAGGAAAGGCAAAACTCCGTTTCTAGCATTTGTAGACTTAGAGAAAACTATTGACAATGTTGACTGGAATACTCTGGTTCAAAATGGTTCAAATGGCTCTGAGCACTATGGGACTTAACGTCTGAGGTCATCAGTCCCATAGAACTTAGAACTACTTAAACCTAAGTAACCTAAGGACATCACACACATCCATTCCCGAGGCAAGATTCGAAACTGCTACCGTAGCGCTCGCGCGGTTCCGGACTGTAGCACCTAGAACCGCTCGGCCACTCCGGCCGGCTGGAATACTCTCTTTCAAATTCTGAATGTGGCAGGGGTAAAAAACAGGGAGCGAGGACATTGTAATTCTGTCAGCAAAGGACCTGGAAAAGCAGTTGAACGGAATGGACAATGTCTTGACAGGAGGATATGAGACGAACATTAAAAAAAGCAAAACGAGGACAATGGAATGTAGTCGAATTACATCAAATGATGCTGAGAGAATTAGATTAGGAAATGATACTCTTAAAGTTGTAGATAAGTTTTGCTGTCTGAGAAGTAAAATAACTGAGGTTGGCGAAGTAGAGAGGATATAAAATATAGACTGGCTATGGCAGACAAAGTGTCTCTGAAGAAGAGAAATTTGTTAAAATCGAGTATAGATTAAAGTGTCAGGAAGTTCTTTCTTAAAGTATTTGTGTGGAGTGTAGCCATGTATGGAAGTGAAACATGGACGATAAATTGTTCAGACAAGAAGAGAATAGAAGCTTTCCAAACGTAGTGCTACAGAAGAATGTTGAAGGTTAGATGGGTAGATCACGTAGCTAATGAGGAGGTACTGAATAAAACTGGGGAGAAGGGGAATTTGCGGCACAACTTGACTAGAAGAAGGGTTCGGTTGGTAGGGCATATTCTGAGGCATCAAGGAATCACAAATTTAGCATTGGAGGGCAGTGTGGAAGGTAAAAATTGCAGAGGGAGACCAAGAGATAAATACACTAAGCAGATTCAGAAGGATGTAGGTTGCAGTAAGTACCGGGAGATGAAGAAGCTTGCACAGGATAGAGTAGCATGGAGAGCTGCATCAAACCACTCTCTGAACGGAAGACCACAACAACAACAAGTGTTCATAGAAAACTGTTCAAATGGTTCAAATGGCTCTGAGCACTATGGGACTCAACTGCTGTGGTCATAAGTCCCCTAGAACTTAGAACTACTTAAACCTAACTAACCTAAGGACAGCACACAACACCCAGCCATCACGAGGCAGAGAAAATCCCTGACCCCGCCGGGAATCGAACCCGGGAACCCGGGCGTGGGAAGCGAGAACGCTACCGCACGACCACGAGATACGGGCATAGAAAACTGTAGAAATAATAATAGTAATAATAATCGTTATGGATGTTTTTCGAAATTATAAATTATTTTTGACATGTTTTCAGTATTACAGTCTTCTGTCTGAAAGACGTATTCTTACATTTTGATATGAACAAATTATATTTTACCATCTAAACGTAAATAAAAATTTTGTGTTGTGGAAATGGGAATGAAATGCGCATGTAGCATCGTTGGCCGCGAGGCCCCTAATCAGGGAAGTTCGGCCGCCAAGTGCAAGTCTTATGTCATTCGACACCACATTGGGCGAGTTGCGCGCCGGTGATGAGAATAACGCAACACCCAGTCCTTGAGCAGAGAAAATCTCCAACCCAGCCGGGAATCGAACCCGGGCTTGCTTGCATAGGAGACGATCACGTTACCACTCAGCTAAGCAGGCGGACGTGTTGTGGGAATATGTTGCTGGTGTGGGTGCTGACTTCAGTGAATGCATAGAAGTTTATACTAAAAATAAAAGGGTGTACCAATGACCAGATCCGTTATAGGTTTTCCAGTGTTTTAACCATTGCGTCACTTAAAACGGTTGCTATTATGGCATACATAGAATGTAGCCACTACAGAAAATAACGCATTGATAAGGAAAACAAATAAAGCACTGTCGAGCAGCTGTAACTAGAATTAACAAGAGGAATTGGATTGAAGCAACAACATGATGACGTAGAAGTCGTTGGGGTTAAGTGACAGTTATCAGAGGCTGTCAGCAGCTGTCATGTGGGCCACGTGTTAAAAGCCTCTTCTCTTGCTTCCTGCTGAATGCTTCGCTAACTTTATCGACGGAGGCAACGTCTAAAGGCTTTGTATGGTAGAACCGGAGAACAAAAGAAGCTACTGATTTTTGTTCATTATGTGTTGATTTCATTTTCCGAGTATAAAGAGGAAACTGCGAAACTAGTTGTCGGCCTTGACCGGGGACGCATTTAACGTGTGACAAACGATGTAAATGACATGGCGACCACGTCATGTCATCGGCGATATTTTAAAACGTAAACAACACAGACTGTTTTGCTTACGAGACTTTACTACATACGGAAAAAAACGTTGGAATTATAAATGTTTGTCTGTCACAATAAATAAGAGACAGATTTCTTGGAAAGAAAGCGAATCTTATTTCCTCCTTCTTTTTGCTGCCTTTTGTCCCGTATCTTTCGAGATGACCATGTTAATTTATTGACATCGCTAATGTTAGTGGTAGGGAATGAGGACGGATGTTCTCTCTGTCCCTCTCACCCCCCCCCCCCCCACCACCCCCGTGGGCGCGATCTGCGTACACCATCTACCTGCTCGAGTGTTATCCTTGCGAAAGTGTGGGAACTTTTTCAAAATGTTTGCGAATCGTGTAACTGAGACAGGACGACAGTACCAGTCCGGTATTCACTTAATCGGATGTGGGAAACTGCACAAAAACCACATCCAGGGTAGCCGCCACACCGAACCCCGTTGTTAACACGCAGATGGATTCGATACGGAGCCGACGCGCCTCCCCAAATCCCGGAAGCAGCTACGTGGTAACGCGAGCGGCCGTCATGAAAAAAAAAAAAAAAAAAAAAAAAAATCGTGAAAACAAGTCCTACAGCTGCAGCTGGCTTTTAGATACACAATACGAATTTTTTAAAATAAAACCTTTATCGTAAATAAATTTTGGCTAGTACCAGAAAATACAGTTCTGCTATACAGCTCAAGTGGGGACTGTGATACGTTGTCAAGAATGTGATGTATCAGGAGTAGATTATGCTACAAGAACTTTAAGTATTTATCGGAAATAAGTCGAATCGAGTACGCAAAAAAAGCTGAACGGCTGCAGTAAGGACGACGATAAATAAGGACCATGATAAACAGCAGGAATTCAGGAATTAAAAATGAAGTATTCACTGAAGGAAAAAAAGACTGATTAATAATTATAGCTCCCTCCCATAGAGAAGAGATAGTATTTTGTTTCTCAAGCACAACAGAGGTTAAAACTATAATCTCCCTCGAAACCAACGAAAATATAACAACAGATAGTACTATAAACAAATAGGGCGCAAAAACGCACAAGAACTAACGTAATCGCTACAATCATTATTACATCTCTGGTCAAAACATACAGTTAGTATCGTAAATTCCTCTTGATCTGTAGATGTATCACATCTATTAGATATAAACGTAGGCTTCCACGGCCATTGTCACACTGAACAAAAGTTTTCTGTTGTTGTGGTCGCATTGTCAATACGAAAAAATACCGATGATGTTTCGGTCCCTGTTGCAAGTGACCCTGAAGAAGGCCACTGGCAACAGGGACCGAAACGTCGGTAGTTTTTCATGTTGACAATGCGGTCACCTTCCCCCATGAACCATGGACCTTGCCGTTGGTGGGGAGGCTTGCGTGCCTCTGCGATACAGATGGCCGTACCGTAGGTGCAACCACAACGGAGGGGTATCTGTTGAGAGGCCATACAAACATGTGGTTCCTGAAGAGGGGCAGCAGCCTTTTCAGTAGTTGCAGAGGCAACAGTCTGGATGATTGACTGATCTGGCCTTGTAACATTAACCAAAACGGCCTTGCTGTGCTGGTACTGCGAACGGCTGAAAGCAAGGGGAAACTACAGCCGTAATTTTTCCCGAGGACATGCAGCTTTACTGTATGATTAAATGATGATGGCGTCCTCTTGGGTAAAATATTCCGGAGGTAAAATAGTCCCCCATTCGGATCTCCGGGCGGGGACTACTCAAGAGGACGTCGTTATCAGGAGAGAAAAAAAACTGGCATTCTACGGATCGGAGCATGGAATGTCAGATCCCTTAATCGGGCAGGTAGGTTAGAAAATTTAAAAAGGGAAATGGATAGGTTAAAGTTAGATATAGTGGGAATTAGTGAAGTTCGGTGGCAGGAGGAACAAGACTTTTGGTCAGGTGAATACAGGGTTATAAATACAAAATCAAATAGGGGTAATGCAGGAGTAGGTTTAATAATGAATAAAAAAATAGGAATGTGGGTAAGCTACTACAAACAGCATAGTGAACGCATTATTGTGGCCAAAATAGACACAAAGCCCATACCTACTACAGTAGTACAAGTTTATATGCCAACTAGCTCTGCAGATGATGAAGAAATTGATGAAATGTATGACGAGATAAAAGAAATTATTCAGGTAGTGAAGGGAGACGAAAATGTAATAGTCATGGGTGACTGGAATTCGTCAGTAGGAAAAGGGAGAGAAGGAAACATAGTAGGTGAATATGGATTGGGGGGAAGAAATGAAAGAGGAAGCCGCCTTGTAGAATTTTGCACAGAGCATAACTTAATCATAGCTAACACATGGTTCAAGAATCATAAAAGAAGGTTGTATACCTGGAAGAATCCTGGAGATACTAAAAGGTATCAGATAGATTATATAATGGTAAGACAGAGATTTAGGAACCAGGTTTTAAATTGTAAGACATTTCCAGGGGCAGATGTGGATTCTGACCACAATCTATTGGTTATGAACTGCAGATTGAAACTGAAGAAACTGCAAAAAGGTGGGAATTTAAGGAGATGGGACCTGGATAAACTGAAAGAACCAGAGGTTGTAGAGAGTTTCAGGGAGAGCATAAGGGAACAATTGACAGGAATGGGGGAAAGAAATACAGTAGAAGAAGAATGGGTAACTCTGAGGGATGAAGTAGTGAAGGCAGCAGAGGATCAAGTAGGTAAAAAGACGAGGGCTAATAGAAATCCTTGGGTAACAGAAGAAATATTGAATTTAATTGATGAAAGGAGAAAATATAAAAATGCAGTAAATGAAGCAGGCAAAAAGGAATACAAACGTCTCAAAAATGAGATCGACAGGAAGTGCAAAATGGCTAAGCAGGGATGGCTAGAGGACAAATGTAAGGATGTACAGGCTTGTCTCACTAGGGGTAAGATAGATACTGCCTACAGGAAAATTAAAGAGACCTTTGGAGAGAAGAAAACCACTTGTATGAATATCAAGAGCTCAGATGGCAACCCAGTTCTAAGCAAAGAAGGGAAGGCAGAAAGGTGGAAGGAGCATATAGAGGGTTTATACAAGGGCGACGTACTTGAGGACAATATTATGGAAATGGAAGAGGATGTAGATGAAGATGAAATGGGAGATAAGATACTGCGTGAAGAGTTTGACAGAGCACTGAAAGACCTGAGTCGAAACAAGGCCCCGGGAGTACACAACATTCCATTAGAACTACTGATGGCCTTGGGAGAGCCAGTCATGACAAAACTCTACCATCTGGTGAGCAAGATGTATGAGACAGGCGAAATACCCACAGACTTCAAGAAGAATATAATAATTCCAATCCCAAAGAAAGCAGGTGTTGACAGATGTGAAAATTACCGAACTATCAGTTTAATAAGTCACAGCTGCAAAATACTAACGCGAATTCTTTACAGACGAATGGAAAAACTGGTATAAGCGGACCTCGGGGAAGATCAGTTTGGATTCCGTAGAAATGTTGGAACACGTGAGGCAGTACTAACCTTACGACTTATCTTAGAAGAAAGATGAAGGAAAGGCAAACCTACGTTTCTAGCATTTGTAGACTTTTGACAATGTTAACTGGAATACTCTCTTTCAAATTCTGAAGGTGGCAGGGGTAAAATACAAGGAGCGAAAGGCTATTTACAATTTGTACAGAAACCAGATGGCAGTTATAAGAGTCGAGGGGCATGAAAGGGAAGCAGTGGTTGGGAAAGGAGTGAGACAGGGTTGTAGCCTCTCCCCGATGTTATTCAATCTGTATATTGAGCAAGCAGTAAAGGAAACAAAAGAAAAATTCGGAGTAGGTATTAAAATTCATGGAGAAGAAGTAAAAACTTTGAGGTTCGCCGATGACATTGTAATTCTGTCAGAGACAGCAAAGGATTTGGAAGAGCAGTTGAACGGAATGGACAGTGTCTTGAAAGGAGGATATAAGATGAACATCAACAAAAGCAAAACGAGGATAATGGAATGTAGTCGAATTAAGTCGGGTGATGCTGAGGGAATTAGATTAGGAAATGAGACACTTAAAGTAGTAAAGGAGTTTTGCTACTTGGGGAGTAAAATAACTGATGATGGTCGAAGTAGAGATGATATAAAATGTAGACTGGCAATGGGAAGGAAATCGTTTCAGAAGAAGAGAAATTTGTTAACATCGAGTATAGATTTAAGTGTCAGGAAGTCGTTTCTGAAAGTATTTGTATGGAGTGTAGCCATGTATGGAAGTGAAACATGGACGATAAATAGTTTCGACAAGAAGAGAATAGAATCTTTCGAAATGTGGTGCTACAGAAGAATGCTGAAGATTAGATGGGTAGCTCACGTAACTAACGAGGAGGTATTGAATAGGATTGGAGAGAAGAGAAGTTTGTGGCACAACTTGACTAGAAGAAGGGTTCGGTTGGTAGGACATGTTTTGAGGCATCAAGGGATCACAAATTTAGCATTGGAGGGCAACGTGGAGGGTAAAAATCGTAGAGGGAGACCAAGAGATCAATACACTAAGCAGATTCAGAAGGATGTAGGTTGCAGTAGGTACTGGGAGATGAAGAAGCTTGCACAGGATAGAGCAGCATGGAGAGCTGCATCAAACCAGTCTCAGGACTGAAGACCACAACAACAAACAATGCGGTCACAAACCCAGAAAAAATTTTATTGTACATCTAATAGGCTTTATGTCGTAGAAGCGAAAAATTAAATTTGACATGAATATGGCTGTCGAGGTAATGGTATTTGGCTGAGTGCTTAGCTGATCCTCTTACGCCGGCCGGTGTGGCCGTGCGGTTCTAGGCGCTTCAGTCTGGAACCGCGAGACTGCTACGGTCGCAGGTTCGAATCCTGCCTCGGGCATGGATGTGTGTGATGTCCTTAGGTTAGTTAGGTTTAAGTAGTTCTACGTTCTAGGGAACTGATGACCTCTGATGTTAAGTCCCATAGTTCTCAGAGCCATTTTGATCCTCTTACTTCAATCTCGGAAAACCGGGTCAGTATAGTACCCAAAGTGGATTCACGGTACCACACGGCGATATATGTACTCTGAGATATAACGCCATTATCACCCCAGATGTAGTGTAAGGTTTTCTCCTCAGCAGTACCTTGCTGATTGGGCGGGTGGGTCAACTCGCAGCAGAGCACTGCACTACATTTAATGGCAATATATCTCGGATCGTCTAGGGCTTTCATCAACTCCGTCTATAACGCCGGGAGGGACGATTCTAGAAACCTAGCTGGGTCACGATCCCCCCAGTCGGACTCTTTATTCTATTAAATGAGCTACGCCCCTCAAAGGCCCTAGCAACCGCCGAGTATTCTAGAGGGGTCATGACGCCACTAATCTGATGTCCTTCACTATCAGGACGGGATAGAGCACTACCGCTAGCCACAGGTTCATTATCGTTAATACTACAGATAGGTGACGACTGTGTCCAGCCGGTGGATGAGAGCGCTGGGGATAAGGCGCCTTCAGGGGGTAGGGGTATTCGCCGAGGCACTCCTTGGGCTGTCGGCGAGGGCGAGAAGTCGGAGTGTGAGTAGCAGGAGCTGGTGGCGGCGACCTCCTCTGGGAGCACCCAGGCTGCGGTGAGGGCGCTCCTTGATGCTCCTGCATAGGGGAGCATTCACCATCGCCAGCCCGGGGGGGTGGGGTATGGTTGCTCTGACTGAACCATCCGAGGACGCCGGATGGTATGCGGTAGTTTTGGGGCAGGCACTGCAGCAGCTGCGCCAGCCTCCCGCGCGGCAGTGAGTGGCGCTTTGCATGGCGGTGCACGCCGCTCGGGTGTGTGTTTGACACCTGCCCCCACAACCTCTGCTCTAGGTGCACGTGCCACAGCCATCTCCTGTCGCGGTAGTGTTGGTGTTACCAATGTAACATACGAATAATGGGAAAACTTAAGCACAATGCTCAAGATTTTTTTAAATATATGCTGTAAACAAACAATGACAAGTAAATCACCATTCCTGAATAATAATTATGTGGTTAAATGGTGGCGGTCATATTATAATTACCTTTTACAATCTGGGCCCCAGTACTGAGCAGTTCAGTCGATCTTTCTGGCAGTTCTCCCACCCAGTAAAATATCTCCATACCCTGCTCCAGAAGGGAGGGATCGCACTGTCTTTCAGCAGCCACCATCTCACGTTCCCACTCAAGAATCTCACCCTCACTGGAATTCTTGTTGTTGTTGTTGTTGTTGTTGTTGTTGTTGTGTAGCCATCGATACATCTCACGGAAGTCGCCTACAACAAAATATTGATTATTAGAAACAACAACAAAAAATTTGTACTGGATTTGACCAAAGCGAGATACTGATTATAACTACGAAAAAATTAAATAAACAAGTAAAAAGTTCATACCAGATGGAAGTGATGACTCCAGGGCATCATTCTCGACGCATACAAGAATTACCATTTTCCTCTTGAGCAGTAGCAGCATCTACAACAATGAATTTATGTATACCTCACACAACTGTATATGATAAAAAAGTCTAATGTCAATATATTTCAAGTGTACTTACTTTCTTGCTGTATTTCAGATTCTAGCAGCAGCAGCTGAATGTCCATCAGCTGCTGTTCTAGCGCTGCAACAGCGAGATCAAAAGTTTTATGAACACTTGTTATGATCTGAATACATCAAGAGCTGTTTTCTGAACATGTAAACTACTAATCAAAATTTGGAGATGTACTTACAAGAGGCTAGCACAACCTTTCACTTTCCAGTTGCTGATGCTGTAATGCTAGAATAGCAGCAGAAATGTTACGATTTGAACAATTTAAGAGAGGCTTTCTGAACATATAACTATCACACCCAGAATTTTGAGATGTACTTACATGATGCTGGCACAACCTCTTCCGCTTGTTGGAGTCTTTCAGCCTCCAGCTGGCGTTCTAATTCCAACAACATTTCGGGAATGAATGCTGTAATAGTAAGAAAAAAGAACTTTTATAACCACTTGTTACGAAAATGTATCACAGTCTCGAAAAATTTTGAATACTTTACTATGAAATTTCATAACTGTCACAATTTGAACTCATAATTTTGTTTATAAACACTTACATGGCAACTGCCCCAAGTTTGGCTGTTTCCCACCACCACTGCCGCTGGCATCACTGCAGGCTGAGTGTTTCATGGTGTAGGAATCACACTATACACTGTCAAAGACTGATGATGATTGTGTTGGGGGCTGGGCTTTGTAAGCTTCAGACTCCACCCTCTATTTTGTAGAAGATCAGTAGGAACACAGAGTGCCATACCAGCAAGTTATAGCTTATATTCTTTTATTTTTACCTTCAAGCGGGCTTGGTGCAGCTGTTTGAGGAAAGTATAACATCTGTGGGGGGAGGAAAGAAAGATCTGAGACATAGATCCTGTGTTTGCCTGCAAGTGGATGGAATATTGGCTGAAGCTGCTAGCTTTAGAAAAACATTCTTTGTTCAGTCTGAGACAGATGGAAACTCTGACATGCCAAGTGCGAGCTGCATCCCTCGAAAAATATTTTCCTTAGGACAGAGCTGTGGTGGAAGACGGTAAGCTTCGAAACCGGTAATGACCAACAAAGCGTGCCTTGAGAGCAGAATTGTATACAGATTCCAGCTGCTGTCTGCCGCTCCCCCTGACAGAGGCAGACACGTGGTCACCAGCAGACCACCGGACACGTGGCCGAGCGGCACATGTATTGCGATTGCGTCTCTAGACTGCCTAACAACAGCCGGCCGGAGTGGCCGAGCGGTTAAAGGCGCTACAGTCTGGAACCGCAGGACCGCCATGGTCGCAGGTTCGAATCCTGCCTCGGTAATGGATGTGTGTGATGTCCATAGGTTAGTTAGGTTTAAGTAGTTCTAAGTTCTAGGGGACTTATGACCACGGCAGTTGAGTCCCATAGTGCTCAGAGCCGTTTTTGAACTGCCTAACAACACTTGTGTTAGCTTGCGTTGTGAGGGGCCTTTCGTGTCAAAATGCCCGCAGCCGCCGGGCCAGAGTGATGTCGGGCTGGCAAACTGCTAGTTGATGCGGAGGGGCTGGTGGCTGCGCGGAAGCTACAATGGTGAAGTCCCCAGACGAGATGACATTCGTATGCCTGCACAATAGCGTGTATAGTCAACTAAACAATAGGAGATAAAAGGACAGCCACCTCAAGTGCTACTTGTTCGTCCCAAATATAGCAACAGAGCCCCCACGCACAGCCTCCCCTAGACACAGAGCGCGGCTGTGTTCAGCGACCGCTTGCAGTAGACGCACCCCCCCCCCTTCCCCCTCTTGCGCCATGCCTTCGGGTGGTGGTCCTAGAAAACACAAAAGGGATAGTAAGTAGCATAATCCCACCCATCCGGAGGACGCTCCAGATGGTTATTTCAAAAGTCGGCTGTTGGCGAAACAGAAGCCCCTCCCACATAAAGCGAACTCAGCCGCACGCCGGCACCCTCAGAACCACGATAAATGTCCCGACCGAGGGAGAGCCACGGCCTCGTAGGGGTCTCACCTGCCGTTCTGCGCCAGACTATTTAACATCAACTCGACTACTTCAATAAAGCAACTATTAAAAGCCGGCCGCGGTGGCCGAGCGGTTCTAGGCGCCACAGTCTGGAACCTCGCGACCGCTACGGTCGCAGGTTCGAATCCTGCCTCGGGCATGGATGTGTTTGATGTCCTTAGGTTAGTTAGGTTCAAGTAGTTCTAAGTTCTAGGGGACTGATGACCTCAGAAGTTAAGTCCCATAGTGCTCAGAGCCATTTGAACCATTTTTTGAGCCAACTATTAAAAAAAGAAAATCACAATCATTCTATATTTAACAACAACAGTTGTATGGTATCGTCAGTTTTTGAGCTGTATTGTGCATTTATGCCGTCCTTGTGTAGCGCTATGCATATAGTCGTGTAATTAGGACCGATCTATGTGATTAATTATGTAATTAGGATCGATCTTTGCGTCATTTTCCCGATTAAAATAAATGAAGTGCAGTAACCTAACCTTCCTCTCCCGCATCTGGACAATTTCCATATGTTAGAGGGCGCACTACGGCTTTCCATCCAGTAGAATCAGGGTTCGAGTCCCAGAAAGGGCACAGCCATTTTTAATTTCACGTCAATTCCAAGCGCCTCTGGTGGTTTAATTGTGTTAGGGGGGGGGGTACACTTGAGCTTTATACCCAGGAGGACCAGGGTTCGAGTCCCAAAAGGATACCACCGATTTCAATTTCCTGCCAAAATTTGAAATTTCCACCCATAGGGTAGGTTGGGAGGGGGAGGGGGAGGCGGAGGAGGGGGCTGTGGCACACGTACAGCCGAGAAAACACGTGAGGTCATCTGGGGGCGGAAGGTGTGGGGGGGCGTGATCGGGGGCGGGGGTGGGGGCGATTAATTGATAAATTTAATTACTTTACATATCAATTTGATAACAAAAATATGCTACGATCGCCCTTATACTATTACTCCAGGCAACATGTTTCAACTCATCAACAGTCCAATGTCGGTGTTGGCGGGCCAGGCAGGGCGTAAAGTTTTATGTCGTGCAGTCATCAAGGGTACACGGGTGGGCCTTCGGCTCCGAAAGCCCATATCGATGATGTTTCGTTGAATGGTTCGCACGCTGCCACTTGTTGATGGCCCAGCAATGAACTGTGCAGCAATTTGCAGAAGGGTTGCACTTTTGTCACATTGTACGATTCTCTTCAGCCGTCGTTGGTCGCGTTCTTACAGGACCTTTTTCTGGCCCTGGCGATGTCGGAGATTTGATGTTCTGCTGGATATTCTCGGTACACTCACTACCTCGGAGATGCTGTGTCCCATCGCACCCGTGCACCGACTATAACACCACGTACAAACTCACTTAAATCTTGATGACCTGCCATTATAGCAACAGCAGCCGATCTAACAACTTCGCCAGACACTTGTTGTCTCATATAGGCATTGCTGACCGCAGCGCCGTATTCTGCTTGTTTACATATCTCAGTATTTGAATACGCATACCTATACCAGTTTCTTTTGCACTTCAGTGTAGAATAATATTGGTATTACAGATTGATAAGAACTGATGGAATGTGGTGGCATGCGACCGAATGCGAAACAGTCTGTTGTGGAGCTTATCGTGAAACTGGTTATCATGTAAGGTGTAGACAGTGCACAATAAGTTTTATAGCTACAGAAAAAACAAGCATCCAGAGGCTGACTTTGTCAAGTGGTTCCATGTGTAATCTCCTGCAATATCAAACACTTTTCAGAAGGCTTGTTTGCTTTAAAGGAGTACGATTTTTACAGAAAGAAACCAAAAGCTAGTTATTTTGGCCAGTTATTGGCAAAAATCAATGCTCATACCATAGCTGTCGTTCTCTCACGCCTATTTTCCCACTCTTACTTGCCATGACGTAAATATTCCCTGCTACCCTTGCAACATCATGCACACGAGAAAGAATCATAGGGGCAGAGCGCATCCAACTTCTCACAACACAATAGATAACTTTCCAGCCAATTTACCATACAGATTAAGAGCCGGCGTAATTGTATATGAATGTGTTAAGGCATTGATGTTAGTTGCTCTTGATACAATCCTGTTGGTAACTGTAATTTCGAGGGTGAATTTTCTCCTCAAATCCCAAATGGTCAGAGTTAAAAACAAATTCCCTACTGAACGATATGATATGTTTGTCTATGTCATCTACCCATTCCGCAGTTCTCTGTGCATCGTCGAGTTGACGCTTCGTTTGAAGTTTCGTAATCATACATCTTCCAGCTCTCTAGCACTGTTTGAAGTTATGTGACAATCCATTACTTCCCTTAAAGTTCCTGTAATGTAGAGAGCAGTTTGATGCACATAACATAGTAGGTCACCATCATGCACATCCTGTAACTTGTATCAAACATACTTAAACGCGCATCCTTTTTGTAACAATTGCGCCTTGCCCTCCATTGAATATCCGTAGTTTTTCTTATGCATTAAACGGTCATATTGCTACTGACATATTCTAAATCTGTACATAATCTATTTTTTACTACGCTGCGGAAGACCTTCTATGTACATAATTGTGTTCCGTACCCTTTGTTAAGTGATTTAACCTGATTCGCTGCCCCAAGGATAGCTAGGTCTGAGTTACTCATGTTGCAGTTGTTCTACATCCGAGTTCTGCCATATTTACTTCATCGTCTTTGGTGAAAGGGTTTCGGAAATCCGTGTTTACTACTCTGCTCTAGTGGCACTATCACCAATGACGTCACCCTTTTTATGGCTCAGTGAAGGTATTGATTACGTCTTGCCGCTGATGTACTTTACAGATGACCAGAATTTCTTTGGTTGTTCTGTCATGTTTCGAGACAGAGTTTCGTTACGGAAACTATTAAAAACATCTCGCATTGAAGTTCACGCTAAATTTCGAGCTTCTGTAAAACTTCGCCAATCTTATGAATTTTCTGTTCTTTCAAATAGGGCATGGTTTTTCGTTGCTTCCCTACTAGTGTTCTGACACATTCTGTGTACCATGTTGATCAGCACCATCACTTATTAATTTGTTTGGTACATGTCTGACACTCCACTCCTTTTCTCTATCGTCAGACATCAGCAAAAACGCCCTGTGAGTGCGTTAGCGTCACTAGAATAAATTAATGTGGTAGGAGTGGACCCTTCTTCTACGACAGAGCACATCGGCGTTTAACTGTACAAAATTGGTTTATTTACTGTATTATTGTCAATGGAGCACACTGGTTTACATAGGGTGTGACATGACAATTTCAGGACAATCATCAAGATGACGTATTACATCACGATTAGCAGAAATAACACTGAACACAACAATATCAAATTTAAATAAAAGGTTCTCTACAAGTTTTTTATTACATCTAGACAGTGACACACTGTCTGAGTTGGCCAGTATGACTTGAAATCATCCGATTCCAGGTTTTAAGTTAGATACTATTTAGGATGACAATCAAGTCTATGGAGGATGGTTAGTTTTTGTGACAAGACATTCAAAAGATTACTCAAGTGGATGCAAGCTGGTGATCCAATATTTTTACGCCTCTGCCACTGGCATTTACGTTTAGCTGCTTTGTGTTGTTGGATGTGTGGCTGCCATCGTCCTCTAAAAATCCTATAGAAAGTTAATCAAAGTCCTTATTGATTTTATCAGCTAAAACTGCCCTATGTTTCTCGTTAGGCGAGAAAATATGCAGTCATCCGTAGACTGGAAAATATTGCGATTTACACGCACATAGATGGAGCAGCGTGTATACTTCAATGCCCTTTCAGTTCTCGCAAGTACAGTTAACTACGCAGCTGTTTCGTTTCTCCACTATAGAAGCTCAACGACTCTTCAGCTAATTTCTAGCTGAATGTCAACCAAAGTGAATACAGTGTTCATACAAAATTCCTCTTTTTGTGCCGTGTAGAGCGTGATGCGCCCTGTTCTACACATGATGCTGGTTCAGAGGAGAGTCTCAGAAGTTTCCAGTATTCTGTCTTTCGTAGTAAACTGTCCCCCACCTGTGTCTTTTTGTGCTTCGTGTCACGCCTTTTTAGACCAATGGGAGCGTTCCTTTCATATCGTGGAAACTACCCCACCAATCACGAAGGGTGTGCCTTCAAACTGCGCCATAATCTCGCCACTTCTACTCCTTCTGAGTTTATTTCAGCCAAAGTTACATGCGTACATCACGAGAGCACCACGGACCTTTCACGTGATCAGAAAATGCGACTGTATTTAACTGTGTCTCAGGCCTGTTTATATCCATCTGGAAATTTCCCAACATAATTTTATAAAGAATGTCTCCGTCGCAGGCAGCACTTGGCTGTGAACTACTCCCTTCGATGGACCACATGGTGTATTTGCCGTCTCCCTTGCCACAGGCCACACTCTGCTAAAAGCCTTTTGCTGTACACGGGCTGTGGCCGTGCAACTCAAGTCCGTCCCAAACTCAACCATCTCCTCCAGCAGCGTTTTTTTCACCTTTTGCCCATTGGCATGCAAGATTTGCGTTCGGTGTGCTAATACCGTTGAATCCAGTGTCATACCTTTTTGCATTACATACATACATGTGACATATCAATCTACCTGTTATAACGTATAGAAACTCATGTAAGGTGTGAAATTAACATTCATTCAAGCTACCACTGTCTCTCAATTGCCGCCGACACTATTTCTTTGAATTCAAACCAAATGCGGTCTGTGCTTACATTATCAGATCGGAAGGACTAGAGACTGTCTCTAACTTGTAAGAAAGGTGTCAAGCAAATTTTTATCTGCTTTTGTAATTAGACTTCTGCTTAGTGTTTGTTTTTTGTGGCTTTGGCTGTTCAGCGTTCGGTCTTGCTAGAACAGCTTCATGGCCACTTATCCCTGTACATGCCATGATGTTCCTATTTGCTCAGGATTATTTGTTACTAAGAGATCAAGTATGTTTTTTCAACCATTTACCGCTGGAGTGGGCTCCTGAACTAATTGTTCAAAATAACTTTCTGAGAAAGCATTCGTTACAATTTCGGACGATTTTTTATGCCTAACGCCGCCTTTGAACATGTATTTTTCCCAAAGTATCAGGGGAAAAATGGAAGTCACCATCAACTGTAATTGAGAAGAATACCTATTTGAAATAAGACTCGAGTTTTCTCTGAACTGTTCTGCAACTGTTTCATCTGAGTCAGGGGGTCGATAAAAGGAATCCATAATTAATTTAGTCTGGTTGTCAAGTATAATATCTCCCCATCTAACTAAAAAGAACTAGCTACGTAAATTTCACTATAAGATAAACTACTTTTGGCAGCAATAAAGACTCCATCACCAACTGTACTTAATCTATCCTTTCTGAACACGGTTAGGTGTTCCAAAAAAATATTGACTGAATTTATTTCCGGTTTTCGCCAGCTTTCGGTACCTATAACGATTTGAGTTTCAGTGCTTTCTATTAGCTCTTGGAGATCCAGTTCTTTCCAAACACATCTATGACAATTTACAACTACAGTACCGATTGTTGCTGGGTCTGTCTTCCTGTGTTTGCCCTGCACCCTTTTAGAGTGACGCTCTTTCTGTAGTTTTCCAAAACCATTTAACCTAAAAACCTCCCATTGTCGTCGACACAACCCCAGCTACCTGTGCAGCCGCTTCCTGTGTGTAGTGGGCTCTTGACTTACTTAGCGGAACCTGGAAACCTATCAGTGTATGGCGGAAGTTGAGGAATCTGCAGCCTACACGGTTGTAAAACCTTCTGAGCCTCTGATTCAGACCTCGGCTCTGTACCAAAGGCCCATAGTCGGTTACGTCGACGATGCTACAGATGGTGAGCTCCGCCTTCATCTATCAAGCAAGGTTGGCAGTCTTTACCACTTCATGTAGCCGCCCGAAAGCAGAGAGAATTTCTTACGATCCAAAGAGACGCACATCATTGGTGCCAACGTAAGTCATCACCTGCAGTTGGCTGTACCCTGTGCCTTCATGGTACCCGAAAGCAGCCTTCCCACATGTGAAGTGACTCTCCTCCCAGGATGCACACAGAAGGCACACTTGTTTCCTTCCCATCCTTGACAGCCATGTCCCCAAGGTTCCCGCTATGCTCCTAGCGTTGGAGGTACCAACCACTAGTAATCCCATCGTCTGTGACTGCCCAGGTCTTGCAGGCTGGGAGGCTTCCTCTGGAAACGGATGAGCGACTGACTCTGGTTCAGGGTTTTTGTCAGCCACAGACAGTGTCCGAAACCTTTTCGTCAAACGAACCATGGAGGACCTCCAATCAGCTCTTCAGAAAGTCTTTCACACGAAGAATAAAGATATAGAAAAAATGGAAATGAGCGTATGGTATCGCTGGCCGGGAGGCCTCATTCTGGAAAGTTCGGCCGCCAAGTGCAAGTCTTACTTCAGCCGACGCCAGATTGGGCGACTTGCGCGCCGATGATGAGGATGAAATGATGATGAGGACTACACAACACCCAGACCCCGAGCGGAGAAAATCGCCAACCCGGCCGGGAATCGAACCTGGGCCCACTTGCATGGGAGGCGAGTTCATTACCACCCAGCTAAGCAGGCGGACAAAGAATTTTCACATTACAGCATGGCCTCGTACACTCCTGGAAATGGAAAAAAGAACACATTGACACCGGTGTGTCAGACCCACCATACTTGCTCCGGACACTGCGAGAGGGCTGTACAAGCAATGATCACACGCACGGCACAGCGGACACACCAGGAACCGCGGTGTTGGCCGTCGAATGGCGCTAGCTGCGCAGCATTTGTGCACCGCCGCCGTCAGTGTCAGCCAGTTTGCCGTGGCATACGGAGCTCCATCGCAGTCTTTAACACTGGTAGCATGCCGCGACAGCGTGGACGTGAACCGTATGTGCAGTTGACAGACTTTGAGCGAGGGCGTATAGTGGGCATGCGGGAGGCCGGGTGGACGTACCGCCGAATTGCTCAACAGGTGGGGCGTGAGGTCTCCACAGTACATCGATGTTGTCGCCAGTGGTCGGCGGAAGGTGCACGTGCCCGTCGACCTGGGACCGGACCGCAGCGACGCACGGATGCACGCCAAGACCGTAGGATCCTACGCAGTGCCGTAGGGGACCGCACCGCCACTTCCCAGCAAATTAGGGACACTGTTGCTCCTGGGGTATCGGCGAGGACCATTCGCAACCGTCTCCATGAAGCTGGGCTACGGTCCCGCACACCGTTAGGCCGTCTTCCGCTCACGCCCCAACATCGTGCAGCCCGCCTCCAGTGGTGTCGCGACAGGCGTGAATGGAGGGACGAATGGAGACGTGTCGTCTTCAGCGATGAGAGTCGCTTCTGCCTTGGTGCCAATGATGGTCGTATGCGTGTTTGGCGCCGTGCAGGTGAGCGCCACAATCAGGACTGCATACGACCGAGGCACACAGGGCCAACACCCGGCATCATGGTGTGGGGAGCGATCTCCTACACTGGCCGTACACCACTGGTGATCGTCGAGGGGACACTGAATAGTGCACGGTACATCCAAACCGTCATCGAACCCATCGTTCTACCATTCCTAGACCGGCAAGGGAACTTGCTGTTCCAACAGGACAATGCACGTCCGCATGCATCCCGTGCCACCCAACGTGCTCTAGAAGGTGTAAGTCAACTACCCTGGCCAGCAAGATCTCCGGATCTGTCCCCCATTGAGCATGTTTGGGACTGGATGAAGCGTCGTCTCACGCGGTCTGCACGTCCAGCACGAACGCTGGTCCAACTGAGGCGCCAGGTGGAAATGGCATGGCAAGCCGTTCCACAGGACTACATCCAGCATCTCTACGATCGTCTCCATGGGAGAATAGCAGCCTGCATTGCTGCGAAAGGTGGATATACACTGTACTAGTGCCGACATTGTGCATGCTCTGTTGCCTGTGTCTATGTGCCTGTGGTTCTGTCAGTGTGATCATGTGATGTATCTGAGCCCAGGAATGTGTCAATAAAGTTTCCCCTTCCTGGGACAATGAATTCACGGTGTTCTTATTTCAATTTCCAGGAGTGTATATTCCAGAATGATAGCACTTAGAGACTTCTAACAAACTTTACACATAATTTCAAACCTTCTCGAATATCGCACTAGGCTAATTTTAGACCACTCAGTCGAATGAGCACACAAAATTACATAGTTAAAAAAAAAAACAGTTAGTTTGTGACTGGAAACATACCGACAATTTCCGTCGGCTATGAGCGTCGCACGAAATGTGTGACGAGCAGTATTTGTTCGGGCTGATTCCAGCTGTACATTGAAAAAACGAAGTTGCTAATATCTGGCGAAACACCAGAGAAAATTCTCCTGGCGACTCTTGAGAGGGTGACCTAGTATATATACATCAAGGTGGACCAGAGGATAAGACTGGTAACTCTGAAATGGATAATTCAATAATAAACAGACTGAAGGCCACTGTTACAGTCAGAGTTTAATTTACAAGGGTTGGACAGAAAGTAATGCACCGAATTTTTGTCTGCAACAATTTTTTATTGAAGGTAATGAGAATCACACACACGAAAGAATGCTGTTTTATCTACATACTCTATTTTTTCATGTAATCTTCATGCAGTTCTAAGGCCTTCTACCAGCGCGAAACAATGGAGTGTATGCCCTGTCAGCACCAATTCTTGTCCTGGTCGCGGAGCCAGTGCTTCAATGTGATAATCACCTCCTCATCGTCTTCAACCTCCATGAATCGCATCCTTTAATGGCGTCTGTCCTCGCGAATGACAACACCAGCTCGCTGCAACATGTCAGGCGTGACAGCCGTGGATGGTCTCCCCGACCGCTGCAAATCGTGGAGCTCCGCCGAATCGCCTTCTGATGACCTCACCCTCTGTGCCCAGCGATTAACAATACTTCTGTCGACAGCACATGCTCCATAGACTATGCGCAAGCGTTTGTGAATTTTCCCCACAGTTTCTCTCTCTGCAGTGAGAAATTCAATGATGGCACGTTGCTTGTAACGTACATCGCCTGGAGACGCCATTTTGAAACTGTCCTGCAGCTACCCTATCTCTCGGAAGTGACGGAAACTTAGCGCGCCCACTCGGGAGCCTTCCAATAATACATACGTACCGTTTCGCATTCGTAGCATTGTTTTCGGCTGAGAAAAAAAAAATGAGGTGCATTACTTGGTTCAAATGGTTCTAAGCACTATGGGACTTAACATCTGAGGTCATCAGTTCCCTAGACTTGGAACTAATTAAACCTAACTAACATAAGGAAGTGACGGAAACTTAGCGCGCCCACTCGGGAGCCTTCCAATAATACATACGCACCGTTTCGCATTCGTAGCATTGTTTTCGGCTGAGAAAAAAAAATCAGGTGCATTACTTGGTTCAAATGGTTCTAAGCACTATGGGACTTAACATCTGAGGTCATCAGTTCCCTAGACTTGGAACTAATTAAACCTAACTAACATAAGGACGTCACACGCATCCATGGCCGAGGCAGGATACGAACCTGCGACCGTAGCAACAAGGTGCATTACTTTCTGGGCAACCTTCGTACTTATAGGAGGGTCACTCCAAAAGAAATGAACACTATTTTTGTAAAAATACAGTTTTTATTCTGCATGTGTGAAAGTTTTACAGTGTGCAGATACATCCTTCCCACTTGTTTTCAAACTCAGTTCAACCTGTTCCCGTCAGTGGCGCCATCACAGCATGTCTTCAAGATGGCTGTTACACTTGACATTCGTCAGGAGCAACATGCTTTCATAGAAATCCTGTGCTGTGAAAACGAGACAATGGGAAACATCCACAAGAGGTTGAAAAAGGTGTATGGAGATGCCGCTGTCGACGGCAGTACAGTTAGTCGGTGGGCAAGCAGGTTACGTGATGAAAGCGGGCACAGCAATATTGAGGATTGTCCTCGTAGCGGCAGGCCTCGTACTGCACACACTCCAAACAATGTGCAGAGAGTTAACGAATTGGTGACTGCTGAGACACACATCACAGTGAACGAATTGTCACGCTACATTGGGATAGGGGAAGGAAGTGTTTGCAGAATACTGAAAGTGTTTGCTTTAAAAAAAGGTTTATGCCAGGTGGGTTCCCAGGATGTTGACTGTGGCTCACAAAGAAACAAGAAAAACGGTATGCAGCGAACTTTGGGAACAGTACCATAATGGTGGAGATGAATTTCTTGGAAGAATTGTGCCAGGTGATGAAACATGGCTCCATCATTTTTCACCAGAGACAAAGAGGCAATCAATGGAGTGGCATCATGCAAATTCACCCAAGGAAAAAAAATACCACACCTTCTGCTGGAAAAGTTATGGCTACGGTGTTTTTCGATTCCGAAGAACTCTTGCTTGTGGACATCACGCCAAGTGGAACCACCATAAATTCTGATGCATATGTGACGACACTGAAGAAACTTCAAGCTCGACTGAGTCGTGTTCGACCACATCGGCAAAAGCAGGATGTTTTGCTGTTACACGACAATGCACGGCCACATGTCAGTCAAAAAACCATGGAAGCGATCACAAAACTCGGATGGACAACACTGAAACACCCGCCTTACAGTCCTGACCTGGCTTCATGTGACTATCATCTCTCTCGCAAACTGAAAGACTCTCTTTGTGGAACAAGGTTTGAAGATGATGACTCCCTTGTGCACGCTGCCAAACCGTGGCTCCAACAGGTTGGTCCAGACTTTTACCGTGCGGGTATACAGGCGCTGGTTCCAAGATGGCGTAATGCAGTTGAGAGGGATGGAAATTATGTGGAGAAATGGAAATATTGTTCCTAAGGGATGTATCTATACACTATAAAACTTTCAAAAATGTAGAATAAAGATGGATTTTTAAAAATATAGAGTGCATTACTTTTGGAGTGTTCCTCGTAATTTCAACCAACGATTAATTCATCAGCAGCTGGTGGAAGGTTCTGAAATATAAACCTTTTTTCCCAAATGCCACTTTGCTTGATGTGATTGCTTGGCTCCTCACGGACTGCTCGCCGTCTTGGGATGTGAATTTCCCAGACGCTCGAGTCGCGGCACGCCTGAGGAGAGAGAAAGCACCGTAGCCGAGAGCGGTGACCCACGCGGGCTCTCCAGGGTCACTCGCCCCGCCCGGCCTTCCACCTTCTCCAGTAACCTGCAACGAAATCCCTGGCGCGCGCCGCTGCTTTCACCGTGTCGACGCGGATCAGCTGGAGAAGCGCCAAGGGCTCGGCGACTCGCAGCGAGGAAGTGGCTCCCGCCCTAGGCGAGTGCTACTCATCAGGCTCACGCACAGGGCTGCAGTGTAGGCGGGTTTACCGGTAGCGGCGCGTACAGCTGAACACTACATAACATTAATAACAATAACATTGACAATCCACTGACCATTTTGTACTGTGATGTACAGAAAGCCACGTTCTACACTGAAGCGCCAAAGAAACTGGTATAGACACGTTTATCCAAATACAGAGATATACAGGTTGTTACAAAAAGGTACGGCCAAACTGTCAGGAAACATTCCTCACAAACAAATAAAGAAAAGATGCTATGTGGTCATGTGTCCGGAAACGCTTAATTTCCATGTTAGAGCTCATTTTAGTTTCGTCAGTATGTACTGTACTTCCTCGATTCACCGCCAGTTGGCCCAATTGAAGGAAGGTAATGTTGACTTCGGTGCTTGTGTTGACATGCGACTCATTGCTCTACAGTAGTAGCATCAAGCACATCGGTATGTAGCATCAACAGGTTAGTGTTCATCACGAACGTGGTTTTGCAGGCATTGCAATGTTTATAAATGCGGAGTTGGCAGATGCCTATTTGATGTATGGATTAGCACGGGGCAATAGCCGTGGCGCGGTACGTTTGTATCGAGACAGATTTCCAGAACGAAGGTGTCCCGACAGGAAGACGTTCGAAGCAATTGATCGGCGTCTTAGGGAGCACGGAACATTCCAGCCTATGACTCGCGACTGGGGAAGATCTAGAAGGACGAGGACACCTGCAATGGACGAGGCAATTCTTCGTGCAATTGACGATAGCCCTAATGTCAGCGTCAGAGAAGTTGCTGCTGTACAAGGTAACGTTGACCACGTCACTGTATGGAGAGTGCTACGGGAGAACCAGTTGTTTCCGTACCATGTACAGCGTGTGCAGGCACTATCAGCAGCTGATTCGTCTCCACGGGTACACTTCTGCGAATGATTCATCCAACGATGTGTCAATCCTCATTTCAGTGCAAATGTTCTCTTTACGGATGAGGCTTCATTCCAACGTCATCAAATTGTAAATTTTCACAATCAACATGTGTGGGCTGACGAGAATCCGCACGCAATTGTGCAATCACGTCATCAACACAGATTTTCTGTGAGCGCTTGGGCAGGCATTGTTGGTGATGCCTTGATTGGGCCCCATGTTCTTCCACCTACGCTCAATGGAGCACGTTATCATGATTTCATACGGGATACTCTACCTGTGCTGCTAGAACATGTGCCTTTACAAGTACGACACAACATGTGGTTCATGCACGATGGAGCTCCTGCACATTTCAGTCGAAGTGTTCGTACGCTTCTCAACAACAGATTCGGAGACCGATGGATTGGTAGAGGCGGACCAATTCCATGGCCTCGACGCTCTCCTGACCTCAACCCTCTTGACTTTCATTTATGGGGGAATTGGAAAGCTCTTGTCTACGCAACCCCGGTACCAAATGTAGAGACGCTGGTACGTTCTGTTGCTGTGTGTTTCCATTCCATGATTAATGTGATTTGAAGAGAAGTAATAAAATGAACTCTAACATGGAAAGTAAGCGTTTCCGGACACATGTCCACATAACATATTTTCTTTCTTTGTGTGTGAGGAATGTTTCCTGAAAGTTTGGCCGTACCTTTTTGTAACACCCTGTACAGGGTGACACACGGAGGACGGACGATTTTAAATGAAATAATACTCAGCCACCTTTAAAATTAATGCATGTTTATTTACACAAAATCAAAGCTCATTATTTGCCATTTTAGTTAACAAAGTTATTTGTGAAAAATAATATCGTCAAGGTGATGGCCATCATTTCGAATGCAGGACTCAAGTCTCTTCTCAAAATCCTCCATCACACTGACTAAAATATCTGCAGGGATGGCAGCAATTTCTTGAATGATTGCATTCTTCAACTCGTCCAAATTTCGTGGTTTGTGGTTATAGACACAGTTCTTAAATTACCCCCACAGAAAAAAGTCACATACTGACAAGTCGGCAGACCTGGGAGGCCAAGGAACATCGCCAAAACGTGGGATAATCCGGCCAGGAAACATGCGCTTAAGAACTGTCACTGAAGTTTTTGCGGTGTGCAATGTTGCCCCACCCTGCTGGGACCAAACGCGCTTTAAAGGGATTCGTCGTCTTCTTAGTTCTGGTTTCAAGAATGTTTCAAGCATACGAGTGTAACGAACCGAATTAATAGCAACTGTGGCCCTGTTCTCTTAAAAAAAAAATAAGGTCCAATAATGCCAACAGAGCCAAGAACACACCAGACTGTTACTTTTTCTGAGTGTAGAGGACGCTGGTGGATAAGGTGTAGATGCTCTGGAGCCCAGTCACGTAGGTTTTGCTTATTCACGGTCCCGTTTAAATGAAAATGAGCTTCATCACTCAGCAATAAAATTTCATTTTCATTCGATCCCAAAATCACTTGCATTCTGTAAGCGAAGTCTTCTCGTACTGCAAAATCAGTTTCCTTAGGTTGTTGGACAATGAGCATTTTGTAGGGATGGAATTTTAATTCTTTATGCAAAATTCGTCTAACCGATTCACGATTGATTCGTAGCTCACTAGCATGACGCCTAGCTGACCGTCCTGGGCTTCTGACTGCCGCTTGCCTTACCCTTTCAATATTTTCTGGTGTCGTTACTCTGCGTCTCGGGCCAGGATGCTTCTTATCCAGTATGTTTCCAGTTGATATGAAGTTTTTCACCCATCTGAGGATTGTGTTACGGCTCGGAACAGCTCAATGTCGACCGACATTAAACCGCGCTGCGTAGCAATAATAGACTCACCACTTTTCGCGAAACTGTCATAGACAAACACTCGACGTTTCAAGTCCCACTGCTCCATAGTGATTGAGTAAATGAAATGGCGTCCTGTGTGGATCAGAACTATCCCCAACACGACCACCTCCCACCACCGCGCCCTCAGTACTACGCAGTTCAAAACCGTCCGTCTCCCGTGTGTCACCCTGTATAAATAGGAAGAATAAGGCGCTGCGATCGGCAACGCCTACATAAAACAACAATTGTGTGGCGCCGTTATTAGATCAGTTATTGCTGCTACAACGACAGGTTATCAAGATTTACGTGGGCTGGAACGTGGTGTTTTAGTCGGAGCACGAGCGATGGGACACAGGACCTCCATTGTAGCGATGAAGTGGGGATTTTCCCGTACGACCGTTGCACGGATATACCGTGAATATGAGGTAACCGGTAAAACATCAAATCTCCGACATCGCTGCGGCCGGGAAAAGATCCTACAAGAGCGGGACCAGCGACGACTTAAGAGAACCGTTCAGTGTGACAGAAATTCAACCTTTCGCAGATTATTGCAAATTTCAATGCTGGGCCATCAACAAGAGTCAGCGTGCAAACCATTCAACGAAACATCATCGATACGGGCTTTCGGAGCCGAAGGCCCACTGTGTACCCTTGATGACTGCACAACACAAAGCTTTACGCCTCGCCTGGGCCCATCAGCACCGACATTGGACTGTTGATGACTGGAAACATGTTTCCTGGTCGGACGAGGCTGTTGAGACAACCTCATGAATCCAAGGAGCCTGCATGTCAACAGGCGATTGTTCAAGTTTATGGAGGTTCTGTAATGGTGTGGGGCGTGTGCAGTTGGAGTGATACCAGACCTCTGATACGTTTAGATACAACTCTGACAGGTGACACGTACGTAAACATCCTGTCTGAAGACCTGCATCCATTCAAGTCCATTGTGAATTCCGATGGACTTGGGCAATTCCAGCAGGACAATGCGACACCCCACACGTCCAGAATTGCTACAGAGAGGCTCCAGGAACACTCTTCTGAGTTTAAACACTTCAGTTGGACACCAAACTCCCCAGACATGAACATTATCGAGGATATCTGAGATGCCTTACAAAGTGCTGTTTAGAAGAGACCTCCACCTCCTCGTACTCTTAAGGATTTATGGACAGCCCTGCAGGATTCTCTCTAGCACTACTTCAAACATTAGTCGAGTCCATACCACATCGTGTTGCGGCACTTCTTCGTGCTCGCGGGGGCCCTACACACTATTAGGCAGGTGTACAAGTTTCTTTGGCTCTTCAGTGTAAATACACTGGTATCCAAAATTAAAGCAACAACCGGAAATTTTGTAAGGCTGTATTTATTTTGCCACAAAATAGTATTAACTGGCGATAGTAAAGTAGAAACAATATAAAGAATACTGAACGCAATCAACTGCAACAAGCATAACGGTAGACAAAAATGTTCTTCGTTTTTTTTCCCAACTTAACGGATATGCATACATATTCTGACAACTGGTTAATGTGCTCAGTACAGGTTGTAACTACCTCTTGCAACAATACTGGCCTGACAACGACGGGGCATGCTGTGAATGATGTGATCAATCTCATGTTGAGGCAATAACGCCCATTCTTCCTTCAGAGCTGCTCGCAAGTCTTGTAGAATGGTTGGTGGATGCTGCCGCGATTCAAATGTTCTCCGCAGCGCATCCCACACAGACATGCTGTATGTGATTGAAGTCGGTAAAGCGAGCAGCCCACGTCGTGTGCGCAAATCTTTCGTTTGCAAGAAAACATCATAGACCCAAGCTCTATAAGTTCGAGCATTATGGCCATCAATCCGAAGTCTGGGCCTACAGCACCTCTCAACAACCGCGTATGAGATTCCAAGATCTGCTTACGGTACCTGACAGCAGTTAGATCTAGTTGATTTGCCCTCACCGCACAATTTCATGAAGAGGTGTTCGGGAGTGATCGACACAGTCCCTGCCCACACCATTAGGGGTCCTTCTCGATGTCGGTCTCTTTCCACAATGTTTGGTCCCGAAATCGTGCTCCACGTGCCCTCCAGACGCGAATCCGTCGAGAATAACTCTCCAGCCGGCCAGAGTGGCCGTGCAGTTCTAGGCGCTACGGTCTGGGGCCGAGCGACCGCTACGGTCGCAGGTTCGAATCCTGCCTCGGGCATGGATGTGTGTGATGTCCTTAGGTTAGTTAGGTTTAATTAGTTCCAAGTTCTAGGTGACTGATGACCTGAGAAGTTAAGTCGCATAGTGCTCAGAGCCATTTGAACCAATAACTCTCCAGATCAAATGGGGACTGATATTTCAAAAAAGCACTGACCCACCATTCGACAGTCCACATGGCAATTTGACGACTTCACTGTAGACGTTCCCTTCTGTGAAGACACGCCAGAAGTAAACTGACAGCAGGTCTCCAACAATAAAGGTCACCTTGCTGAAGTCTTCTGTACACCTTTTGCCTCGATACAGCACGTCCAGGGGATTATGCGAGATGTTCAAATGTTCAAATGTATGTGAAATCTTATGGGACTTAACTGCTAAGGTCATCAGTCCCTGAGCTTACGCACTATTTAACCTAAATTATCCTAAGGACAAACACACACACACCCATGCCCGAGGGGGGACTCGAACCTCCGCCGGGACCAGCCGAACAGTCCATGACTGGAGCGCCTCAGAACGCTCGGCTAATCCCGCGCGGCCATTCTGCGAGGTCATGTGGGAGCTGCAGTGCAGTACTAAGGCGGTACCTTCTTGCCCTTGCAGCCAAATAACTATTCACTCTCTTTGATGTCACACGTGGTCGGCCCTGCCCTTGTTTATAAACTGTTGCCTCATGCGAGATAAAACAGAACGAAGGCACTCCACAGCAGAGTCTGTAGGCGTCTTCTCTGCGCCATACTGCACCGTCTGTGACTGTACATAGTGATTGTGGATGTGGGACTACCCTGTAAACACTACTCCGCTTGACAGGTGCCCTGACGTCATTGCTGGCGTTATTGTCCGTTGATCAGAATGCCATCTTCCGAGCAGAACACGATCGTAACGACGTCTCTTGACGGTTTGTATGATTGTATCGTGAATTAAACTCAGGATGGGGAAATAGCAGTTTGTTGCTTTAGTTTTGGACATCAGTGTAGGTATACAAGCTGACACAAAGACTGGAGATAATATTTACATCTCTATACACCCAACGTACACCGCAAACAGCGCAGTAGCTCAGCGCCATTGTTTCCAAGCGATATCGTTTGGTTTCACTCTTCTGTGGAACGGTGCACAGAAGTGTGTTCAACAGTGAACGAAAAGCAGAGGCAATGGCCTGTGTAGAGGGCGCAAAGACATTCGGAAACAATCTAAAATTATCGTAACGAATGTACTGAAGTTTGTTTACTGATCTTGCTAACACTGATAAAACCAGGAATAGTTTAAATTTTGCGAAAGTTCATAAAATGACAACAAAACCTTATGGTATTTCAAAATCGACTGTATTCCATGTTGTTAGTGCAGTAACGTCGGCAGAATCTCTAAACAGATGTTATCATGTGTCTTAATTCTCAAATATTTTCAATTGTATGTGAATTTCTATGGGACCAAACTGCTGAGGTCATCGGTCCCTAGACTGACACACTACTTAAACTAACTTATGCTAAGAACAACACACACACCCATGCCCGAAGGAAGATTCTAACCTCCGGCACGAGGGGCCGAGCAAACCGTGACATGGCGCCTCAGGCCGTGCGGCCACTCCGCGCGGCTCTCAATTCTCCAACAAAGGGAAGCATAAGAAACTGAAAACGGATAACTACGGAATTTGACGATTTGATTGGTTGGTTGGTTGATTCGGGGGAGTGCACCAAACAGCGAGGTTATCGGTCCCATTGGATTAGGGATGGATGGGGAAGGATGTCGGTCGCACCGCTTCAAACGAACCATCCCGGCATTTGCCTGAAGCGATTTAGGGAAATCACGTAAAACGTAAATCAGGATGACCGGACGCGGGTTTGAAACGTCGTCCACCCGAGTGTGTGCCCTGTGTACTAACCACTGCGCCACCTCGCTCGGTGACGATTTTTACTAAAAGTTAGAGCATAGAAATGTACTTAGATACCACGACCAATGAGAGATGGTTCAAATGGCTCTGAGCACTATGGGACTTAACTTCTTTGGTCATCAGTCCCCTAGAACTTAGAACTACTTAAACCTAACTAATCTAAGGACATCACACACATCCATGCCCGAGGCAGGATTCGAACCTTGACCGTAGCGATCGCGCGGTTCCAGACTGTAGCGCCTAGAACCGCTCGGCTACTCCGGCCGGGGACCAATGAGAGTATCCGACGGCTAGAAAAGTAATAGGTGATCTCGGTGAAAAAAAAGTTATTCTGGTTCAAATATCTCCGTTCTTTCTCTTTCCCGCTCAGTTGGTTTTTAATTCAGACATGATACGTGAATTGGAGTGGCAGTCAGTAAAACAAAGGCATTTTTCGTTGCGACGGGATCTTCTCATTAAATTTCTGCTCCTATTGCGAAAGCATTCTGTTGGCACCCACTTACATGGGAAGAAATGATCATCACGATAAAATAAGAGAAATCAGGGCTCGCACAGAAAAATTTAAGTGCTCGTTTTTCCGTGCGCCGTTCAAATGGTTCAAATGGCTCTGAGCACTATGGGACTTAACTGCTGTGGTCATCAGTCCCCTAGAACTACTTAAACCTAGCTAACCTAAGGACATCACACACATCCATGCCCGAGGCAGGATTCGAACCTTGACCGTAGCGGTCGCGCGGTTCCAGACTGTAGCGTCCAGACCGCGAACCGTCCGACATTGGAACGGTAGAGAGACAGCGTGAAGGTGGTTCATTGAACCCTCTGCCAGGCACTTTGTTGTGAGTAGCAGAGTAATCACGTAGGTGTAGATGTAGTGGACGAAAATTATTAATGGAATGCAGAGACACTGCAGCTGCAAGAATGAAATTTTGTGTGCAATGCACTTGTTGTTTGCTGAGGACAATAGTCTTTTGGTATACCGTACTTCGATAAAATTGGCTTTCACAAAACCATACGCAAAAACATATATTGTTCGACTGGTATACCGTACTTCGATAAAACTTGGCTTTCACAAAGCCATACGCAAAAACATATTTTGCTCGACTTCGACGGAAGTAGTGACCTTTTCTATAAGAAATATCAGCGACGTGGGTGATGGGTGCAGTGCGAAGGCTCAGTAACAGCTGCAAATAAAAAATTTACGGGTTGTAGGGAATATTCTCGGTCGTATTAAGGCGAACCTCCGGCATAAAAATCCTGGCTGCGGTACACAAGTTCAAATGGCTCTGAGCACTATGACATCTGAGGTCATCAGTCCACTAGAACTTAGAACTACTTAAACCTAACTAACCTAAGGACATCACAAACATCCATACCCGAGGCAGGATTCGAACCAGCGACCATAGCGGCAGCGCGGTTCCAGACTGAAGCACCTAGAACCGCTCGGCCACTCCGGCCGGCGGTACACAAGTACTCTCGCGCTGTGAAACACGAAATCTCCCGTAAATGCGTTCACAGGTGACACGATATGATAATGATGTCTCAGATATTACCAAAATTAATTTTTTAGTGTTCTTAACAGCTTTCTCGCTGGGAGTTTCTACAAGGTCCAAAAGAACGCAAATTTATCAGCGACAACATCTTCCGCTACACCGGCAGAATAGTTTCACACCTCTTACGGTATTTTATTTTTTATTTCCGAATGCTTATCTTTTCTTGGTAAAATATGTACGAAATGCATCTACAAAATTTCACAATGTGCATATATTTATTTCAATTCAAGTATGTCAACGGTTCTGTTTGACTAACAGGTTGAAGTAACAAATTAGGTTTATTCAAAATTTATTGTAACATTAGTTTTTATTTTTCTTCGCAGCAGGTGCAAGAACTTTCTTTTAGAAAGTACTGCAACATATTCTAGACTAAAAATAAAGACGTCTGATATTTTATCGGATTTTTTACTGACTTTTTAAATGTCACTAACTGGCAATGCTGTAAGATTATGAGATGACATTGGGGTGCCTATTTTCGTGACGGCCGCTATAGTCATTCCTTTTCCTACTATGTTCGCAAATGGAGCGGGGAAAAAACGACTATCTGCATGCTTTCGTGCCAGCCCTAATTTATGTTACCTCGTCCTCGCACTCCGTATGCGAAGTGTATGTTAGCAACAGTAAAATCTCTCTGCAGTCACCGTAAATGCAGATTCTTTAAATTTTCTCAGTGTTTTTGAAAAGTGACATCATTCCATCAAGCTGTGTTTTAAACTACCAGTTTCGGACACTGTCTATTCTCGAGTGCATCTATATTAACAGATGTGGATACACTTTTGTCAGTTCGTTACTACAGGTGCACTTGAGAAGGAACAGTGTCCGAAACTAACAGCAGAAATAAAATATTTTAAAATTCAGCTTCGTGGAATTATGTCATTTTTGATAATTAATGAGGGTGTGGGGTTCACCCAGAAGAAAATTTCTCAATATTCCTGGGATTCCCATTCCAGTTCACACTAGCGTGTTGACGGAACATACTGGTAACGAGTCTTAGCAGCACACCTCTGAATTGCTTTGATGTCTTCCTTTAATCCGATCTGGTGGGAATTCCAAACGCTTGAGAATGATTCGCGCACGTTTTTTTTATATGCGCTGTCATTTAAAACTGATTGGAGAAGAAGAAACTGAAGGCATTTCGAATGTGATTCCATAGGATCATATAAAAAACGAGTTGCATGGATAAAGTACAAGGTGAAGACGTAGAAGAGGTGTTAACGAGGAAAGAAGTCTCTAGAGAACGGAAATAAGAGAACAGTGGGATATGTGCTAAGCCACATGTGATCAGGTAACTTGACACTGAAAAGAGCAGAAGAAGGGAAATACTGGAGGAGTGGAAAAAAACAGAACATGTTAAATATATTTTAGAGGTTTCTTTGTCTAGGGGACAGTAGAGAAGGAAACGTAAGTACAAGACAGAAGGAGAATGTGGGCGGAATGAATCAAGTCGAAGGAATGTAATACTGGTAGCTCGTTCTCCTGCGTAACGTGTTTGCGATGCACATTTTTGTCACGCCCACACTCAGCCATGAATAACAAGTCATCAGCATATGTGAAGATATGTGAATGGCATTGCGATAGATTCTTTCGCCGCATTCAAAGAGGAAGGAGCTAGGCATAGTCACTCGGAACCAGTTGGCGCCTCAAGCTTCCAGCTCACTACCTAGTCTACTTCATTCACATAACGCATTTGAGTCAGTGACCAAGATTCACACCCAGATGTTCAGCTCTCGTTGTCTGCTCAATTTATTTTATGGACAGATGTACACCAGTCAGACGGTATGTTACGATCACACTTCTGACATGGAATGTGGGAATGAGCAACATACCTGACGATCACCCTCTTTTGAACAAGCACTTAAGCGACCATTGTGTGTATTGTGTATTAAACTGGGAACCTACAGGGTGTTTCAAAAATGACCGGTATATTTGAAACGGCAATAAAACCTAAACGAGCAGCGATAGAAATACACCGTTTGTTGCAATATGCTTGGGACAACAGTACATTTTCAGGCGGACAAACTTTCGAAATTACAGTAGTTACAATTTTCAACAACAGATGGCGCTGCAAGTGATGTGAAAGATATAGAAGACAACGCAGTCTGTGGGTGCGCCATTCTGTACGTCATCTTTCTGCTGTAAGCGTGTGCTGTTCACAACGTGCACGTGTGCTGCAGACAACATGGTTTATTCCTTAGAACAGAGGATTTTTCTGGTGTTGGAATTCCACCGCCTAGAACACAGTGTTGTTGCAACAAGACGAAGTTTTCAACGGAGGTTTAATGTAACCAAAGGACCGAAAAGCGATACAATAAAGGATCTGTTTGAAAAATTTCAACGGACTGGGAACGTGACGGATGAACATGCTGGAAAGGTAGGGCGACCGCGTACGGCAACCACAGAGGGCAACGCGCAGCTAGTGCAGCAGGTGATCCAACAGCGGTCTCGGGTTTCCGTTCGCCGTGTTGCAGCTGCGGTCCAAATGACGCCAACGTCCACGTATCGTCTCATGCGCCAGAGTTTACACCTCTATCCATACAAAATTCAAACGCGGCAACCCCTCAGCGCCGCTACCATTGCTGCACGAGAGACATTCGCTAACGATATAGTGCACAGGATTGATGACGGCGATATACATGTGGGCAGCATTTGGTTTACTGACGAAGCTTATTTTTACCTGGACGGCTTCGTCAATAAACAGAACTGGCGCATATGGGGAACCGAAAAGCCCCATGTTGCAGTCCCATCGTCCCTGCATCCTCAAAAAGTACTGGTCTGGGCCGCCATTTCTTCCAAAGGAATCATTGGCCCATTTTTCAGATCCGAAACGATTACTGCATCACGCTATCTGGACATTCTTCGTGAATTTGTGGCGGTACAAACTGCCTTAGACGACACTGTGAACACCTCGTGGTTTATGCAAGATGGTGCCCGGCCACATCGCACGGCCGACGTCTTTAATTTCCTGAATGAATATTTCGATGATCGTGTGATTGCTTTGGGCTATCCGAAACATACAGGAGGCGGCGTGGATTGGCCTCCCTATTCGCCAGACATGAACCCCTGTGACTTCTTTCTGTGGGGACACTTGAAAGACCAGGTGTACCGCCAGAATCCAGAAACAATTGAACAGCTGAAGCAGTACATCTCATCTGCATGTGAAGCCATTCCGCCAGACACGTTGTCAAAGGCTTCGGGTAATTTCATTCAGAGACTACGCCACATTATTGCTACGCATGGTGGATATGTGGAAAATATCGTACTATAGAGATTCCCAGACCGCAGCGCCATCTGTTGTTGAAAATTGTAACTACTGTAATTTCGAAAGTTTGTGTGCCTGAAAATGTACTGTTGTCCCAAGCATATTGCAACAAACGGTGTATTTCTATCGCTGCTCGTTTAGTTTTTATTGCCGTTTCAAATATACCGGTCATTTTTGAAACACCCTGTAGAAACGATGGAGAGGCTTCGTTCCGCCTTAGCTCTCAGTGGTTCACAACCCCACAACACGCCACAGCAGTCCACCCACCTCACCACCGCCCCACACTGAACCCAGGGTTATTGTGCGGTTCGGCCTCCAGTGGACCCCCCAGGAACGTCTCATAGCAGATGAGTGTAACGTCAAATGTTTCCGTGGTTGAGTAATTATGGTTTCCGCGTACGTAGACACAGTGTTTACGCAGCAATCGCCGACGTAGTGTAACTGAGGCGGAATAAGGGGAACCAGCCCGCATTCGCCGAGGCAGATGGAAAGCCGCCTTAAAAAAAATCCACAGGCTGGCCGGCACGCCGGACCTTGACACTAATCCTCCGGGCAGATTCGTGTCGGGGACCGGCACGCCTTCTCGCTCGGGAAGCAGCGTGTTAGACTGCGCGGCTAGCCGGGCGGGCTAAGCGATCATACAAAGAATAGATTTGTAAAACGTTTGTACGGAGTGTCCTCGCACATAGATGTGGAACCTGGACTCTAGCACGGCACGAGAAATTCCACCACGAAGGTAGAGAAATGCAGTTCTGCAGGACAATTACAAGAAGTAGCTGGACTCACAGAGAACAATGGAGATGGTTCTCCAAGCCTCCAAGCAAAAAAAAAAAAAAAAAAAAAAAAAAAAAAAAAAAAAAAAAAAAAAACCTACTGACGCCAGCGCAAAGAAAAAATTATTAGTAACTGAATTAGACTTGGCGTTCGTTTTCAAAACATCTCCGAAGGCAAGATTTCAGGGATGAAAACGAGGGGCGACCGAATACATCCTGTTTAAAGAATATGATCAGTGAGGTGGGATATTGGTTCAAATGGGACTTAACATCTGAGGTCATCACTCCCCTAGAACTTAGAACTACTAAAACCTAACTAACCTATGAGGTGGGATATTGGTTCAAATGGGACTTAACATCTGAGGTCATCACTCCCCTAGAACTTAGAACTACTAAAACCTAACTAACCTATGGACATCACACATATCTATGCCCAAGACAGGATTCGAACCTGCGACCATAGCGGTCACGCGGTTCCAGACTGAAGCGCCTATAACCGCTCGGCCACTCCGGCCGGCGGTGGGATATTATTCACACCTGCAGATGAAGAGGACTGCTGAAGGGAGGGAGATGAGGCTGCAGAGACAAGGCTTAGCCTTTTGAAAAAAGAAGAAAGCGTTTAAATAGTACCCTAAATCCACCAGTAGTCGTGTCTGCCGCCACATGGAGAGCTGACACCAGGAACTATTTCCTACATCCACCAAATAGTTCGCTGATGGATATTCTTCCGCCGTTTGCAGATAATAGCAGCCGTACACCTTCGATCGGTCAGATTAGCAGTTGTCACAGACCACCGTTCACTGACAAGTTCGAGGTGCCAAACAGGTATCTACAACTGCCGCAACTGTAGGCCAGCACCTATCAATGAGTGATCACCATATAACAAGCCAAGGGTATGGAGTTTCTATGTCGATCGAAGATTACGGTGCCATCCTAAGTTAAGCAGAAGTTGTAATTTCAACTCGTTTTTCGACAATGTTTATTCTGATGTCTACAATACAGTAAGAAATTCACGGTCTTTATATCAGTACATTACACTTCGAAGTATTTATGAAATATGCTATTTTCCAAATCTGTTTGCAATATTACTAAACATTTTTACGAACTATTATGTGAACGAATTACAACACACTGCAGACAAGTTCTTTGTCTACGAACAATATAATTTGTTCCCACTTGTTTTACATCATTCATAATTGATCGACTTGATTATTTTCCAAATTTATTTACGTAATTATGAACAAACCTTTATTACTCATCAAATGAAGAACCATTATTGCTTTTTTTAAAAAAACATTAAATTCCTCAAAAAACAAGTTATTACGTGATTCTTTAGTTTTTTATTACGGTACAAAATCTTGATGTAAACAGTCCTGTAACATATCATGAAGTTTCAAGTTCTCATTTTACGACTACACAAAATAAATTGGTTGTTATTGTTGTTCTCAGATTTTATACATATAAAAGAAGACGAAACTTTACCTGCATTGTTACTACAATACAGGATGTTATGGTAATCTCTGATTTAAACGAGTAACCTCTAGAACATTGTGAAACAACATAATTAGATATATAAAACCTACTGTAATGAATAGGCGTGGAACTGTGGTAAACATCAGTTAGTCTGCGTTTAGTCTGCTGTCAGTCGTCAGTCACGCTTATATCTGTAAGAACTCGTAGAATGTCTTTAGTTTCGAAAAGTGTTCCGCAAACTGCTGTCTTGTGTGTAAAAACATGCATGAAGTGCTTTACTGCTATGTCTAGATAAAAATTTGAAATAAAATGAGAAAACATTATCCGAAACAGTGTTGTCACTAGATAATCACACCCGTGGACCAATAGTATGTCCTCGTAAAACGACGAGCACTGCATTTTTACAACGAAAAGACGAGTAGAAATGAAATGAATATAATATTCGTCATTTTTAGTATTTGTATAGTAAACTTTTGGTTTATATATACGTGCTGTGTTAGTAAAAAAAGAGCTAGAAAAGTGCATCAAGTATCAAGGTGTTTATCATTATTTGAGGTTGAACTTTTATCTGTCCACAGCATTCGAGACTGAAAAACTGTTAGATTGGTTAGCCAACATTCACCGAGTTAGGTTAGGTTCACAACGTTTACCGCAATTCCACGCCTATTCATTACAGTAGGTTGGCTTTTTCTACTGTACATTCTTTTAGTAAATGATTGTTATTTGTTACTTATTGCCTTGCCAACGTTAGTTTTGTTTTAGTTGAAAACAGACCTGTGACGAGACTAGGTGTAAACGTGCAAGCACGCCACTTAACAACAGCAATCACTTTTCTATGGTAGTGGGTTCGCTGCCAGCTACCTTGTATTTTGGGCACCAGACTTTTTGTGACGACAACAAAGCTCATATTTTCTAGTAACTTCCCCTACAATAGCGTTCCCGTCACCCATCATTATTAGCTTTTCGTTTCACACGTTCAACATCCTTAGATAATTTCTCTGTCTCTTCATATTCTGCTTGTGACTTAGGCACTTGTTGTTGACGTTAGTTTGTTGTCGACTCTTATGAGAATAATCCTACTACCAAACTATCCCTGGTAACTCATTTTCTGCCTTCACGTACTGTTCATGATAAATTCTGTTCGCATTACAGCATTTTCTGCTGCTGTTGATAATACCCTGTATTTATCTGACCAGATCTGTTTTGCATTTCATTTCACTAACTCCCACTGTATTTAGATTGAGTCTTTGATTTTCCCTTGCTATATGAAAATGGAGGTTACTTTTCAGATAGCTCTGTTATGTAGCGGCCATTAATTTGCAGGGAAATTGCTCCTCTGCCCACCCTGTCTCTGGTAAAGACATCCAGACTGTATATCGTAGTCGCATATATATTCTTTTCTCCATCACTCAGTTCTCACCACGATTACATGTTAGGTCTCAATGGTCAGTTTTGATACTAGTGCTCTCCATGTACAGGACGTTCGTATACGAGAGGAAGGTGACAAGATAACGCGATCTTTTACAACTCTCCATAACGTATATGCTGAAAATTAGCGGAAGTAAGGGATCTTCTTGCAATTCTTTGATTCCAAGGAACCTTTTTAAGCAATGACCACAAAAATGTGCGTTCGTACTCAAACGCTGAAATAAACAGGAGTAATATTATTCTTGAAGAATCAAAGTACCCAAGATCACTAGCAATTCTTTTTAATACTATGACCGGTTTCGACTGATCAACGCTGTCATCATCGGATCTTGTAACATAATTAGTTGTACATGCTTGTTACGACACTGAAAGACACATAGTGATGTTGAGTCACATCAAATGAGGCAGAGAAAATCATCTTGTTACAAATAAAATAACATACAATTAAAACAAACATTTGTGCTGATGTCCCAACATACACTAATCGTTTGACATCGCAAAATTCAGAGTAATAAAAAGAATTGCTAGCGATCTCGGCTAACTTGACTCTTCGAGTATAATACAACTTTCAGATCGCCGCCAAGTTGACACAATGTCAGAATAGCTTTGTGCAAAAAAGTACATCCCTCGGCAGTGTGCTCGCGGTATATAATCCAATGTGTTACTCAGGAAACGCCCATAGTTCGTCCTTAGTAAGTTCCTACTTGCTTTTCAGAACATCTGGCGGTGTACTGATTCCATGGTGAAGCATGGCATTTAACTGTTCCCACACATTGTGGTTACGGAAATTGTGTACCTACCTCTTGCAGATGTCACCTTGTTCTCTCATGATTGACTAGTAACTTGGAAACTCAGCATTTCGAGCCCCATGTTATGTATACTTTTCTTCTTCGTTTTACATGTGGAATCCGATCTTTATACACTACTGGCCATTACAATTGCTACACCAAAAAGAAATGCACATGATAAACGGGTATTCATTGGACAAATATATTATACTAGAACTGACATATGATTACATTTTCACGCAATTTGGGTGCATAGATCCTGCGAAATCAGTACCCAGAACAACCACCTCTGGCCGTAATAACGGCCTTGATACGCCTGGGCATTGAGTCAAACAGAGCTTGGATGGCGCGTACAGGTACAGCAGCCCATGCAGCTTCAACAAGAAGAAATGCAGATATTAACGGGTATTCATTGGACAAATATATTATACTAGAACTGACATGTGATCACATTTTCACGCAATTTGGGTGCATACAGCCTGAGAAATCAGTACCCAGAACAACCACCTCTGGCCGTAATAACGGCGTCCGGTGTGTGATGCAGCGTCAAGGGTAACCGCAGCCACGGTCTCCGAGCTGATAGTCCATGCTGCTGCGAATGTCGTCGAACTGTTCGTGCGGATGATTGTTGTCTTTCAAACGTCCCCATGTGTTGACTCAGAGATCGAGAGGTGGCTGCACGATCCGTTACAGATATGCGGATAAGATGCCTGTCATCTCGACTGCTAGTGATACGAGGCCGTTGGGATTCAGCACGGCGTTCCGTATTACCCACGTGAACCCACCAATTCCATATTCTGCTAACAGTCATTGGATCTCGACCAACGCGAGCAGCAATGTCGCGATACGATAAACCGCAATCGCTATAGGATACAATCCGACCTTTATCAAAGTCGGAAACGTGATGGTACGCATTTCTCCTCCTTACACGAGGCATCACAACAACATTTCACCAGGCAACGTCGGTTACCTGCAGTTTGTGTATGAGAAATCGATTGGTAACTTTCCTCACGTCAGCACGTTGTAGGTGTCGCCACCGGCGCCAGCCTTGTGTGAATGCCCTGAAAAGTTAATCATTTGCATATCACAGCATCTTCTTCCTGTCGGTTAAATTTCGCGTCTGTAGCACGTCATCTTCGTGGTGTAGCAATTTTAATGGCCAGTAGTGTATTTTGTGTTCAGACATAATGATCTTTGTACAGTCTGAGAAGCTCATCTGCTGAAACCAGCACAGTTTTAGGAAACAGAGGTCATGCTATACACAGCTATGTAGTGTATATTGCTCACTACTTTTCGATACATCCCGTACACAGCAGTCTGTGTTCTAGCTGTTGTTTTATTGCTTGACTACCGCGTCTATTTGGCAACAGAGCAACTTACTCCACTGGAAGTACTGTCACATCCACAGACTAGGTAGACTTTTACGTACACTACTGGAAATGGAAAAAAGAACACATTGACACCGGTGTGTCAGACCCACCATACTTGCTCCGGACACTGCGAGAGGGCTGTACAAGCAATGATCACACGCACGGCACAGCGGACACACCAAGAACCGCGGTGTTGGCCGTCGAATGGCGCTAGCTGCGCAGCATTTGTGCACCGCCGCCGTCAGTGTCAGCCAGTTTGCCGTGGCATACGGAGCTCCATCGCAGTCTTTAACACTTGTAGCATGCCGCGACAGCGTGGACGTGAACCGTATGTGCAGTTGACGGACTTTGAGCGAGGGCGTATAGTGGGCATGCGGGAGGCCGGGTGGACGTACCGCCGAATTGCTCAACACGTGGGGCGTGAGGTCTCCACAGTACATCGATGTTGTCGCCAGTGGTCGGCGGAAGGTGCACGTGCCCGTCGACCTGGGACCGGACCGCAGCGACGCACGGATGCACGCCAAGACCGTAGGATCCTACGCAGTGCCGTAGGGGACTGCACGGCCACTTCCCAGCAAATTAGGGACACTGTTGCTCCTGGGGTATCGGCGAGGACCATTCGCAACCGTCTCCATGAAGCTGGGCTACGGTCCCGCACACCGTTAGGCCGTCTTCCGCTCACGCCCCAACATCGTGCAGCCCGCCTCCAGTGGTGTCGCGACAGGCGTGAATGGAGGGACGAATGGAGACGTGTCGTCTTCAGCGATGAGAGTCGCTTCTGCCTTGGTGCCAATGATGGTCGTATGCGTGTTTGGCGCCGTGCAGGTGAGCGCCACAATCAGGACTGCATACGACCGAGGCACACAGGGCCAACACCCGGCATCATGGTGTGGGGAGCGATCTCCTACACTGGCCGTACACCACTGGTGATCGTCGAGGGGACACTGAATAGTGCACGGTACATCCAAACCGTCATCGAACCCATCGTTCTACCATTCCTAGACCGGCAAGGGAACTTGCTGTTCCAACAGGACAATGCACGTCCGCATGTATCCCGTGCCACCCAACGTGCTCTAGAAGTTGTAAGTCAACTACCCTGGCCAGCAAGATCTCCGGATCTGTCCCCCATTGAGCATGTTTGGGACTGGATGAAGCGTCGTCTCACGCGGTCTGCACGTCCAGCACGAACGCTGGTCCAACTGAGGCGCCAGGTGGAAATGGCATGGCAAGCCGTTCCACAGGACTACATCCAGCATCTCTACGATCGTCTCCATGGGAGAATAGCAGCCTGCATTGCTGCGAAAGGTGGATATACACTGTACTAGTGCCGACATTGTGCATGCTCTGAGCCTGTGTCTATGTGCCTGTGGTTCTGTCAGTGTGATCATGTGATGTATCTGACCCCAGGAATGTGTCAATAAAGTTTCCCCTTCCTGGGACAATGAATTCACGGTGTTCTTATTTCAATTTCCAGGAGTGTATATATAGACTGGGTAGACTTTTACGTATATACAGACTGGGTAGACTTTTACGTACAGTATTCGCCTCGGATGTAGCAATGGCGAGGTCAGCGAGGCGTGTAGTTGCAGCCTTGGGTGGCAGTGGATCTACAGTGCAGGTCAGTGAAGTGGCTGCGCATGCGCATACCTCCACCAAACCGGTTCTGCAGAAGCAGCGGAATCCATTTGTCGTGACGTTGGGACCGTTGGCGACTGGTGCGTGGTCCGCCTTCAGTGCGTCAGTGGACGCTCGCTGTTGTTCAGTATGGCCACCATTTTCCTCGCCTACTGCCGCCGTCTGCAGTTCCTCATTGGCAAAATACGTGTCAAATGATACTTTCCACCGTATTGGGCATTTACGTTGCTTGTGTAACGTTGGAAGCATGTCATGATAATTTAACGCCGAATAACGCCACAGTGCTGTGCTTTCATTTGGACTTTCAGTTTCACAACCAAGGGAAATTTTATACTGTGCGGTACCTTATAGATGGGGGTTATCGCTGAAATAAACGGTTTTCGTTTATATCGCTTTCTTTTTTCAATGCCAGTTTAACCTGAGTGTTAAAACCGCTCAAAATAATCGGTTTCTGAAATATTTCCGTTTTTTATTCCTGTTATTCCACGTTAAAAGTACAAATCGAACGAAGACTGAAAAATTCGGATCCCCTGAATTTCAAGATACATAGAATCAAAATATTAAATACAAGAGGCAAATAAAAGAAAACTTAGTCCGTCCACCAGTAGTTGATGATAAGTGGTTGAGTGCTACAAAATATCACCAGTATTCTTCAATTGAGTCTTATTTTCTAAAACTCTGCTCAAAAATCAAGTTGCGGTCGAGGATCATACCACTGATTGGGCATTACGAACAGTTGCCTTTAAAACGGGAGAAAACCGAGGTTGGAGAACTCCAGTTTTCTTCTTAATTTGTCGGTTGCCAAGGGCTACAATGGGATAAAGGCATATCATGTGGGCGCAGTCAACAGATCCGCTAATTTCTATTTTTATTGTGAACTACGAATGAATTGTTAAGTTTTCTCCTTATATGATGTCTCAAGTACGTTGTGGCTCCTCCCGTTCTTAATCTTTTAAAGCAAATGGAGCATTGAACTTCATTGATATCGCACTTCGTAAAACACTCCAGACTAGCGACGGAGCCATTCTGTAACACAACTAATGTCCGACGATGACGCGTGAAACCAACATATAGACCAGATGATGCGAGTCTCGCTACTCCATGTATACGTGTATCATCCAATAGGACATGCCACATGATAACAACTACAACATTGTTCAGCAATGCTGTACTAGTTCTTATGCCATGTGTCCGTTGCTCGTTTCTGTTGGCATTGTTATTAAAGTAACAGATCGCTTTTATAATTTTCTATAGTAAATATATATTTCAGAACAATGGAAATTTTAGAATAAAAATTACTCCCTTATTAAAAAAATATTTATTTAAAAGCCAAATAATTTAGCACTGCCGCCGTGGGTAATTGATAATTCGGTTTATTTTCTCAGTTACTGATATAAAATTAAAAACACCTGTAACAGCTGACACCAAACAAATACCGAAAAATTCCGATTACTCGGAACTATTATACCGGTATCTCTCAGTTCCAGCCACAAAGCTTTTTCTAAAGAGATAAGTACAACAATCAAGGTAATCTCGCTGTTGAACCTCAGCAGAGCAAATGGTTACCATGAGATAAGATGATAAGGTTGTACTGACACTACACTGATTTTAATGCAATAATATAAATTATACGACTGGAGGTCTACCTGCGAGTATGCAACGTAGTTAAGATCTGCAGTGTTTTAACTTGAGCAAATTTGCAACTAAAATTGTTGTATAATGTTGTGAGGATAATTATTGACGTATAGACGCTTTTTTGCGGACATTTCTTTAAATCATATAAAAAACGCCATAACTGAGCCAACAAAACAGATTATGAAAGATGTGAAATAAAGAAACCTTGCAAGAGGACTTCAGCCAGGTAGTATGTACAGCGACCGCCGATATTTCGGTGGGAGTATACCCCGCCATTTTCAAGACACAAACTGCAACGGACAGGCGATGTACAAGCAAATTTGAAACAACGGTTGTTGGAGTAATTTAGGAAAGATGACACACACACACTGACCACTAGTGCCACCAAAGATGACCAAAGTCAGAGGTATCCATAGTGAAAGAATAAGAACTAGCACGTGAGATAATATTCACTCTGTCCTTCTGATTTTGACAAGAGAGAGAGCAGGATTCCAAGCAGACTTTAAACAAAAAGCTCCCTCCATGTTTACAAGATTGCTCGCTAATTTAATCTCAACAGCTTCCTTAATAACACTGTTCCAATAGCTGGACGTGCATGCCAATATCTCGGTATTGTTTCATAACATAGGGTGACCAGTATCCAAACAATGTTCCGCCATAGCAGGTCTACTTGGCTCCTGTAATCGTGTGTGCCGTTTACGCTCAGTACATCGGTCCTCCATGATTCTGATAGTCTGACCAATGTACACTCCTGGAAATTGAAATAAGAACACCGTGAATTCATTGTCCCAGGAAGGGCAAACTTTATTGACACATTCCTGGGGTCAGATACATCACATGATCACACTGACAGAACCACAGGCACATAGACACAGGCAACAGAGCATGCACAATGTCGGCACTAGTACAGTGTATATCCACCTTTCGCAGCAATGCAGGCTGCTATTCTCACATGGAGACGATCGTAGAGATGCTGGATGTAGTCCTGTGGAACGGCTTGCCATGCCATTTCCACCTGGCGCCTCAGTTGGACCAGCGTTCGTGCTGGACGTGTAGACCGCGTGAGACGACGCTTCATCCAGTCCCAAACATGCTCAATGGGGGACAGATCCGGAGATCTTGCTGGCCAGGGTAGTTGACGTACACCTTCTAGAGCACGTTGGGTGGCACGGGATACATGCGGACGTGCATTGTCCTGTTGGAACAGCAAGTTCCCTTGCCGGTCTAGGAATGGTAGAACGATGGGTTCGATGACGGTTTGGATGTACCGTGCACTATTCAGTGTCCCCTCGACGATCACCAGTGGTGTACGGCCAGTGTAGGAGATCGCTCCCCACACCATGATGCCGGGTGTTGGCCCTGTGTGCCTCGGTCGTATGCAGTCCTGATTGTGGCGCTCACCTGCACGGCGCCAAACACGCATACGACCATCATTGGCACCAAGGCAGAAGCGACTCTCATCGCTGAAGACGACACGTCTCCATTCGTCCCTCCATTCACGCCTGTCGCGACACCACTGGAGGCGGGCTGCACGATGTTGGGGCGTGAGCGGAAGACGGCCTAACGGTGTGCGGGACCGTAGCCCAGCTTCATGGAGACGGTTGCGAATGGTCCTCGCCGATATCCCAGGAGCAACAGTGTCCCTAATTTGCTGGGAAGTGGCGGTGCGGTCCCCTACGGCACTGCGTAGGATCCTACGGTCTTGGCGTGCATCCGTGCGTCGCTGCGGTCCGGTCCCAGGTCGACGGGCACGTGCACCTTCCGCCGACCACTGGCGACAACATCGATGTACTGTGGAGACCTCACGCCCCACGTGTTGAGCAATTCGGCGGTACGTCCACCCGGCCTCCCGCATGCCCACTATACGCCCTCGCTCAAAGTCCGTCAACTGCACATACGGTTCACGTCCACGCTGTCGCGGCATGCTACCAGTGTTAAAGACTGCGATGGAGCTCCGTATGCCACGGCAAACTGGCTGACACTGACGGCGGCGGTGCACAAATGCTGCGCAGCTAGCGCCATTCGACGGCCAACACCGCGGGTCCTGGTGTGTCCGCTGTGCCGTGCGTGTGATCATTGCTTGTACAGCCCTCTCGCAGTGTCCGGAGCAAGTATGGTGGGTCTGACACACCGGTGTCAATGTGTTCTTTTTTCCATTTCCAGGAGTGTATATGTATGCCGTGCCACAGGTACAAGGAATGCGATATACACCCGCCTTAAGCAAACCAAGATCGTCCTTAACAGAACCCAAAAGCACTCTAATTTTAGATGGAGATCGGGAAACACATTTCACATCGTATTTCAGTAAAATACGACCGATCTTGTTGGAAGTGCTTCTTGTGTAAGGCAAAAAGGCGGTACACTTAGGTGTCGACTCAGTATTGTCATCAGTCACCCGATGGACAGTTGGTCGATAGTGCAACGCACTTTCAGTCTATCTTTCACTGTAACCATTCTGACGAAATGCAGCTCAAATATGGGCCAACTCAGCTGGCAAAGTCTCAGTGTCGGAAATGGCATGTGGCCTGTGTTCCAAAGTACGAAGCGACCCCGCATGTTGAGCCAGACGGTGACGACTATCAGCCTGTTAATACAACACAGTGTGAGTACGTTTCCGGTTTTTCTTCGAATGAAACATTTGTATAACGGCTGGAATTCACGACATCCACTGATTTATGGCGCTATACGGCAACTTCGTTTCTTTGGATAAAAGCGAATCGGACCTGAAGATGGCAAAATTAAATGCTGAAACTGATTGCTTTCAGAATAAATTAAAATGTCGTAAAGTATACGGCTGTCGGTGAAGTTTATTGACATTGAAAATTACTTACCAACCGATGTCCCCTGGACATGATGGACCAACAGAGGTTTAATAACATAAGCTTCAAAACCTCCAAATCTGACATAGCAATCAGACAGTAACGTCACTCAGAATTGCTCAGAGCAAACACCGTTTCATAACATAAAACAGTAAAATGATTGCGTAATAAACGTCTCCCGCAAAACAACTTAACTCAATAGGGTGAAATCATTAATCTCAGAAAGTTACTTGAAGTAGAAAAACAGTCAATAAGTCACCTAGACGATACAGCCAGAGACTTATTTGCACCAGACTGAAAGTTATGGGAGAAACAGGAGCTTACCTCTAGGAGATGGCACTCAGTTTTAAAATTTGTGGTAAGATCTTATGGGACCAAACTGCTTAGGTTGGGTCATCCGGCGCTAAGCTTATACACTACTTAACCTAACTGAAACTAACTTACGCTATGGACAACACACAGACCCGCGCCCGAGGGAGGACTCGAACCTCCGACCATGACAAGGCGTCCTAGACCACGCGGCTTCCCCGTGCAGTGGTACTTTTTGGAAATTTGTGACACCAAACTGCTGAGGTCATCGGCTTACGCACTATGCCGCGAAGTTCGGGACGAGACGCCTTCGGCCGCACGGTTACCCTTCGCGGTGGGACTTAATTGCTACCATTTACATGGTAGCCCTAGGCCATCCTAGAAAATGGCCTCACGTCCAGTGAGGTCTCCCTCTCAGGGTAGACAGAAATATAGGCTTGTACACAAGTTGAGAAATGAGAAAGATAAATGGCATTGTAATTGTTTATATGAGTTATGTCTACACTACCGAGCGCAATGGTTATCTAGGTTATTTTATGTTCTGGACATTGCAGGATGGCGTACCACCTCCGCTCAGCACTTGGATATACCAGAAGAGAATATGAAGAAGCTACCCGCCGTAACGAAGAAACGCAGACAATACAACATAACTCAAATAATGATACAGAGACAAATTGGGGAACCGATCAGTCTTCACAACATGAATTTAACGATGGATGGGAGGTGCCGCTGTCGCGCTTGCCAGCGCACATATGCGGAATTGCAGGACCATCCTCTGCGAGGATGGGCCGAACGTACGGAATTTATTGATTACACAGATCCTTTTTTAGTGAATAACTGGTCGCGTGTACGTTTCATAGAAAAATACTTTGAATCATTTCGGGGAAAGAAGTGTGTTGCACGTTCGTTAACCGAGTGCCATCTCACGTATAATGGCTGGGCGGGCCGCGTGGTCCGCTGGTATAATGAGGCCTTTCGGTCCAAAGTGGTACGTAATAGACAATTATACTTGCATGGAGACACAAATATCGGCAAATCCACTCTTATACAAAAGGTATTGACGAGGAAACAGCATGTGTATATGCCTTTCTGTTCCGAATTCGGATTTGGTGGATACGATCCTCGAATACATAACGTAATATTATTTGAAGAGTTTGATTGGTTGCGATGGCGACCGTATGCTTCTATATTGAAGCGAATAGTCGAGGGCAGACCTGTTACAGTTAATGTAAAGAATAAACCAGGTCTCGTTATAAAACATCGTGGACTTGTTATCTTTGTGTCGAACGATTTTAATATTGGCGATGAAGCCTTGATTTCACGCCTAACCGTTATACATGCCGACTGCCACATAATACATTGTCTGAATGTTAAGGAGGAAATGGCGTCGGATCCGTCGGACGTGGAGGCCCTCTTTCATGGTACTTAGATTTCAGAACGATCTAAAATATAGTTTGAACAGCATATATTAGTTCGACAAATTTCCTTAAAATAATTACAAGATTAAATAATAAATCCAAGACAATATCCCAAGGCGTTAAAAACACGCACTTAATAAGCCAGATTTACCACAGAGGGCTTATGAACAATTTAACAGCACTAAGTACCCAATTTCATTAAACACTAAGGTAAGCACAGATGACCTGACGACTCACAGATAAGTAACTGATTCGAAATCCATAAGATTTAAAGTACCAGACAGCTTGCCGGCCGGTGTGGCCGAGCGGTTCTAGGCGCTTCAGTCTGGAACCGCGCGACCGCTACAGTCGCAGGTTCGAATCCTGCCTCGGGCATGGATGTGTGTGATGTCCTTAGGTTAGGTTAGGTTTAAGTAGTTCTAAGTTCTAGGCCACTGATGACCTCAGATGTTAAGTCCCATAGTGCTCGCAGCCATTTGAACCATTTTCGAACCAGACAGCTTGTGGCGTAAATAAGTAACAGTAAAGCAAAACTTCAAATAGCACTTATAATGCCCAACAGCCACCATTAGTACACTCCGGAACAAGCACTAACTATTAAATGGATCAATCTCAAACAGACCAGTTGCGTTTAGGAATAATTACAATGGATGAAAATTTTTTTGAGATCCCTAAAGCGAGTCACAGAGCCGGGCACATCACAGCGCGCGCGTTAACAACCACTGCTACATCAAGAAGTCGTTATTCCATTATTTTCAGCTTCATACGAAACCCCAGCATCCAAAAACTCACAGCATCGATATAAGGGAAGACAATTCGGCTGAAGCACACTGAAAGGCGTGGCGAAAACTTCGATGCAGCCACTAACGGTACAAAATGGTTCAAATGGCTCTGAGCACTATGGGACTAAACTGCTGAGGTCATCAGTCCCCTAGAACTTAGAACTACTTAAACCTAACTAACCTAAGGACATCACACACATCTATGCCCGAGGGAGGATCCAAACCTGCGACCATAGCGGTCACGCGGTTCCAGACTGTAGCGCCTAGAACCGCTCGGTCACTCCGGCCGGCTAGCGGTACACTCGCAACCAGTCTCCGCACAAATAGAACCAACGGCCCACACAGCCGACGGGCCGACCACTGTCCGTGTTGCACTCTCTCCACGTACGCAGACACTTCCCAACTCACGCTACGGTGCGCGTTTTCAAGATTCTGCGCCAGCGATGACACACAGGAAGCTAATAAGGGTAATTCATGCCACCTAGCGGGGAGCCAGCAAATGAAGGGGGAAGAAAAGATGCAATGAAGCTGCCAAGGCTCAGATGAAACCTTTTAACTTATTACTTCTTTACCACTTCTGTTTACAAGACAATTGCAGACAGTATTCATGTATAGGCACTGAATGTACTTGCAAAAATATACGAGGCTCACTCCAAAAGAAATGCACATTATTTTTGTAAAAATACAGTTTTCATTCTGCATGTGTGAAAGTTTTACAGTGTGTAGATACATCCTTACCGCTTGTTTTCAAACTTAGTTCAACCTGTTCGCGTGAGTGGTGCCGTCGCAGCATGTCTTCAAGATGGCTTCTACACTTGACGTTCGTCAGAAGCAACGTGCTGTCATAGAACTCCTGTGCTGTGAAAACGAGACAGTGGGAAACATCCACAAGAGGTTGAAAAGTATGGAGATGCTGCTGTCGATCGCAGTACAGTTAGTCGGTGGGCAAGCAGGTTACGTGATGAAAGCGGACACGGCGATATTGAGGATTGTCCTCGCAGCGGCAGCCGTCGTACTGCACACTGCCAAGTGGAACCACCATAAATTCTGATGCACATGTGACGACACTGAAGAAACTTCAAGCTCGACTGAGTCGTGTCCGACCACATCGGCAAAAGCAGGATGTTTTGCTGTTGCACGACAATGCATGGCCACGTGTCAGTCAAAAAACCATGAACAACACACAAACACCCGCCTTACAGTCATCACCTGGCTCCATGTGACTATCATCTCTTTGGGAAACTGAAAGACTATCTTCGTGGAACAAGGTTTGAAGATGATGACTCCCTTGTGCACGCTGCCAAACAGTGGCTCCAACAGGTTGATCCAGAATTTTACCGTGCGGGTATACAGGCGCTGGTTCCAAGATGGCGTAAGGCAGTTGAGAGGGATGGAAATTATGTGGAGAAATGAAAATATTGTTCCTAAAGGATGTATCTACACACTGTAAGACTTTCAAACTTGTAGAATAAAAGATGGATTTTAAAAAAATAGTGTGCATTTCTTTTGGAGTGACCCTCGTAATTTTGTGACACAAATAGTTCAGGAGATGCTTAAAAAACTGCCGCATCTAGCACGATATTTTAATTTATAACGTCTTTACTAACGTCGCGACACATTTTGCAGGCAGTATTCAATGATCATTCTACGATAAATGGTTCAGGACGGACGGCCGCTATGACCGAGCGGTTCTAAGCGCTTCAGTCCGTAACCGCGCGACTGCTATGGTCGCAGGTTCGAATCCTGCCTCGGGCATGGATTTGTGTGATGTCCTTAGGTTAGTTAGGTTTCAGTAGTTCTAAGTTCTAGGGGACTGATGACATACGTTAAGTCCCATAGTGCCCGGAGCCATTTGAACCATTTTTTGGTTCAGGAGATTCGAAGTCATTACCACTGAACTGAGTGAAAATGAAACACAGGGCAAACTTCGCTAGAGACATAAGTGAAAACTGTATGCAAATGTGTGTGAAAGAGGTAAAATGTGTGTGACGTGTGTATGTGGGCGACGCCATGGGGAAACAGATTCTACTAAACCAATCGATCAATTTCAACGAAATTTGGTACACATACACTACTGGCCATTAAAATTGCTACACCACGAAGATGACGTGCTACAGACGCGAAATTTAACCGACAGGAAGAAGATGCGTGATATCCAAATGATTAGCGTTTCAGAGCATTCACACAAGGTTGGCGTCGGTGGCGACACCTACAACGTGCTGACATGAGGAAACTTTCCAACCGATTTCTCATACACAAACAGCAGTTGACCGGCGTTGCCTGATGAAACGTTGTTCGGATGCCTCGTGTAAGGAGGAGAAATGCGTACCATCACGTTTCCGACTTTGATAAAGGTCGGATTGTAGGATATTGTGATTGCGGTTTATCGTATCGCGACATTGCTGCTCGCGTTGGTCGAGATCCAATGACTGTTAGCAGAATATGGAATCGGTGGATTCAGGAAGGTAATACGGAACGCCGTGACGGATCCCAACAACCTCGTATCACTAGCAGTCGAGATGACAGCCATCTTATCCGCATGGCTGTAACGGATCGTGCAGCCACGTCCCGATCCCTGAGTCAGCAGATGGGGACGTTTGCAAGACAACAACCATCTGCACGAACAGTTCGACGACGTTTGCAGCAGCATGGACTATCAGCCCGGAGATCATGGCTGCAGTTACCCCTGACGCTGCATCACAGACAGGAACGCCTGTGATGGTGTACTCAACGACGAACTGGGTGCACGAATGGCAAAACGTCATTTTTTCACATGAATCCAGGTTCTGTTTACAGCATCATGACGGTCGCATCCGTGTTTGGCGACATCGCGGTGAACGCACATTGGAAGCGTGTATTCGTCATCGCCATACTGGTGAATCACCCGGCGTGATGGTATGGGGTGCCATTGGTTACACGTCTCGGTCACCTCTTGTTCGCAATGACGTCAATTTGAACAGTGGACGTTACATTTCAGATGTGTTACGATCCGTGGCTCTACCCTTCATTCGATCCCTGCGAAACCCTACATTTCAGTAGGATAATGCACGAACGCATGTTGCTGGTCCTGTACAAGCCTTTCTGGATGCAGAAAATGTTCGACTGTTGCCCTGGCCAGCACATTCTCCAGATGTCTCACCAACTGAAAACGTCTGGTCAATGGTGGCCGAGCACCTGGCTCATCACAATACGCCAGTCACTACTCTTGATGAACTGTGGTATTGTGTTGAAGCTGCATGGGCAGCCATAGCTTTACACGCCATCCAAGCTCTGTTTGACTCAATGCCCAGGCGTATCATGGCCGTTATTACGGCCAGAGGTGGTTGTTCTGGGTACTGACTTCTCAGGATCTGTGCACCCAAATTGTGTGAAAATGTAATCACATGTGAGTTCTAGTATAATATATTTCTCCAATGAATACCTGTTTATCATTTGCATTTCTTCTTGGTGTAGCAATTGTAATGGCCAGTAGTGTATTACTTGCTATCTGGAAAGTAACACTGTGGGGGCTAGAACAAGCAGCTGCTACTGGGGAAAGAGAACGGTAGAGCAAGACATGGACAGACGGAGAGGAAAAAGGAGGAGATGGACGGAGACAGGAGGGAGAAGGAGATTACCAGAGATAGGGGGAAATGGACAGAACGGGAAGGGAGAAGGGGAAGGGAATGGGAAGAGAGAGTGAGAGGAAGAGATGTTCACAAAGAGTGGGAGGAAGAGATAGACAGTGAAAGGGGTGAGAGGAGATGGACAGAGACGGGGGAGGATGAGATGTAGTTAGACAGGATGAGGAGGAAATAGAGGGTGGATGAAGAGATGGATTTAGAGGTGAACAGAGGGGGAAGGAACAGTTGGAAGAAGGGGGAGGAACAGTTCGATAGATAATTGAGAAGATGGATAGAGAAAGAGGGGAGGAATATGTGGACAGAAAGAGTGGGGGTAGGAGATGTACAGAGAGAGGGGGAGAAGGAAATGAACAAAAAATGGGAAGGAGACAGACAGTGAGAGAGAGAGAGAGAGAGTAGGAGATGGACAGACAATGGAAAGAGGAGGAGTTGGGCAGAGAAAGGGGTGAGGAGGAGATGGACAGAAATGGGGAGGGGTAGATGGCTATGGAGAAGGGGAGGAGGAGATAGAATAGAGAGGGGCGTGAATGGGATGTACCAAGAGGGTGGAGGAGGAGGCAGACTTAGAGGTCGTGCATAGAGAGGAGTGGGAGCAAAAACGGATTTAGATGGGGAATAGTGAGAGGGGGTTTTCATGTGACCTGTGATAGAAATGTAAGGCACCATGACAGCACTGGAGTACGTGAATATGATAGTAATGATGAGGGGGAAGGAGCAGATGGAGAGGGGGGGGGGGGAGAGAGTTGGTGAACAGGGAGAGGAAGAAGGAGCAGATGGACAAAGTGAGGGGCAGGAAGATATGAACAGATAGTGAGAGCTGGAGGAGGTGAATAGATGGGGAGCAAATGACGGATAAAGGAGGGTGGGGTGGGCTAATAGAGGTGTGGAATAAGTACATACCCGAGCAAAGCCAGTGGTTCAAATGGCTCTGAGCACTATGGGACTCAATATCTTAGGTCATAAGTCCTCTAGAACTTAGAACTACTTAAACCTAACTAACCTAAGGACATCACACACACCCATGCCCGAGGCAGGATTCGAACCTGCGACCGTAGCAGTCCCGCGGTTCCGGACTGCAGCGCCAGAACCGCTAGACCACCGCGGCCGGCAGCAAAGCCAGTGCTCAGCTAGTACATAAAGAGACCGATTGACATTATCAGTTACGATTGTGGAGGAAACCGAATCATCCAGATTGGACCGTAAATCAATGGGAACGTGTCGGTCTGTCGCACCAAACACGTTTCTTGCTAGGCAAAGCCGATGGTGTCCGGATACGCCACCATCTACTCGAACGGCGGCTCAAAACGTGCGCTGTGTGAGCCGTACACTATCGATAACTTTTAGCGGGCGTCTCGCCAGCGGGCACGGATTACTCACTTGTGCGGTTATCGCTGCCTCGCCTAGTCTGCGAAAGCGGCCGCTAGAGTCGCTTCTAGAGAGAGAGGCCTCCAAATAGCTAGGCGCAGGCAGTTGACGGGTAGTTTTCGCACAGTGTGGAGCCGGGGACAGCAGCAGTGGTTGGAGGAACGGACACCCGGTGCGGATCGGCACGACGTCTTCTCCGGGTCGTCGTTGATTCTCCTTAGCTAGGAATGGGCAGATGGCAAACGTCTGGGGTGTGCAACTAGTTGTTCAGCTCTGTGCACCGATTTCCCGCGCCGCACGCTGTATGAAAAGATATTCGCGTTTATGTTCGTTGAATCGCACGCACGTCTTGTTTTCTTGGCTCTGCGATTTTAGGAATCATGTAGTGCCCTGACTGTGATTTTGAAGTAACTAGTCTTAATCTGCTGGCCAGTGTTCTCTCTCAAAAACTTTGCAATGGTTAATGTTGCTATGGTTATGTAATGTGCCTAGTTGTCACGCATAGTTATATCAGGCGCCTACGCCTTATCTAGATTTTTTAAAAATATGTTGGTTTTAAAATTCTTGAGGACGAAAACCAGGTGTTTCAAGGCTTAATATTTGTTTTCACGATTTTTTAAAAGCTGCAGGGCTCTGGTATGACTATTTTGCAGCCCTCTTAAGCATGTTGCGAGCTACAATTAATGGTAAGACTCGAGCGAGTTATTATATGCCTTTCTGGCAGAAATTACAACTTCCTTTCTGTAGTTCTCTTTTAGTGAAGCTATTTCCTAGTGTGTATGATCTTATTGGTACAATCATGGTTAAACCATGATTTTACTTGTAGTACAATCCCGTCACTTATCTTTCTTGTTTGTTAACAGCGCTTACTAATTTGCTGGGAGAGCGTTTGACGTCGGCGGTCTCTCGCCACGTGGGCCTGGCTTACTTGCAGCCGAGCATTTCCTAGCATGGCTTGCTGCTGTTCGTTTGCAGTCGCGCGTCCTCGATGTCTGTGCTGAATTTGAGTATCTTATGTTACCTAACTTGAACTGTAAACGAAATTTTGCTGTCGGCCTAGGGGCCTGTGATTAACAGGCTTCGCACAACAAGTTTTACCTTTACTGTTTAATACGTATTGTACTCCCGTTCTAAGTTTATTGTAAACCTTTTGATGTTAACGTTTTGCGGATCTGCCTAATATTCTGAAGAGATTTATTTAGAACTATTGTAATTGGCAGTTTTTTAATATAGTTTAATTAATTTTTTTTAAAAAGGTCAGTATTGTTAATGTCTTATTTCTTGAATTGGTTTGAGGTTATTATTGTTGTAATTCAACCGCTGTCTTATTCATCATTTTGAACGCCTTTATCTTTGTAATGTCAAATCAATTTTAATATTCTTGACTATTTTTCTAACGGGACCTGTTATTACCCCAAATATATATTTAAAAATAATCGTTCTTGTTCAAGAATAAATGATGTTACTTAAACGGTCCTAGTCCTTCTATGTCATTCTCTGATCCTGGTAATATCCGATATCACTGCGCACGGACGGAGGTTGGAGAGGCATTATTATCCTATTACGGACATTCACCTGGGGTTTCATGGTACCTGTGGCGGTAACCGACAGCACTATGACAGTTCTGGAGTACGTGGGTAATATTGCGGACCAGCTGCATCCATTGTCTTTCCCCATGGTGATAACAACATCCGGCAGGATAACTGTTTCACAAAGCCAGAAAATGCTTCTACAGTGATTTGAGGAGTACGATAGTGAATTCACGTGGATGTCCTGGCTACCAAGTTGCACTGATCTGAACCTGGGACGCCCCCACAAAACACAGGCCCGTAATTTACGAGAATCGCGTGACCTGTGACCGGACATCTGGTGCCATGTAGGTCCGGAATCACACCAAACACTTGTCTAACACGTCAGGCAGAATCGCCGCTGACGTTCCTAAAGCAGTCCAACATGCTGTTACACTACTGGCCACTAAAATTGCTACACCAAGAAGAAATGCAGATGATAAACGGGTATTCATTGGACAAATATATTATACTAGAACTCACATGTGATTACATTTTCAAGCAGTTTGGGTGCATAGATCCTGACAAATCAGTACCCAGAACAACCACATCTGGCCGTAATAACGGCCTTGATACGCCTCAGCATTGAGTCAAACAGAGCTTGGATGGCATGCAGCTTCAACACGATACCACAGTTCATCAAGAGTAGTGACTGGCGAATTATGGCGAGCCAGTTGCTCGGCCACCATTGAGCAGGCGTTTTCAATTGGTGAGAGATCTGGAGAATGTGCCCGTACAGGACCTGCAACATGCGGTCGTGCATTATCCTGCTGAAATGTTGGGTTTCGCAAGGATCGAATGAAGAGTAGAGCCACGGGTCGTAACACATCTGAAATGTAACGCCCACTGTTCAAAGTGCCGTCAATGCGAACAAGAGGTGACCGAGACGTGTAACCAATGTCACCCCATACCATCACGCCGGGTGATAGGCCAGTATGGCGATGACGAATACACGCTTCCAATGTGCGTTCACCACGATGTCGCCAAACACGGATGCGACCGTCATGATGCTGTAAACATAACCTGGATTCATCTGAAAAAATGACGTTTTACCATTCGTACACCCAGGTTCGTCGTTGAGTACACCATCGCATGCGCTCCTGTCTGTGATGCAGTGTCAAGGGTAACCGCAGCCATGGTCTCCGAGCTGATAGTCCATGCTGCTGCAAACGTCGTCGAACTGTTCGTGCAGATAGATGGGCGTTGTCTTACAAACGTCCCCATCTGTCGGCTCAGGGATCGAGACGTGGCTGTACGATCCGTTACAGCCATGCGTATAAGATGCCTGTCATCTCGACTGCTAGTGATACGAGGCCGTTGGGATCCAGCACGGCGTTCCGTATTACTCTCCTGAACCCACCGATTCCATATTCTGCTAACAGTCATTGGATCTCGACCAACGTGAGCAGTAATGTCGCGATACGATAAACTGCAATCGCGTTAGGCTACAATCCGACCTTTATCAAAGTCGGAAACGTGATGGTACGCATTTCTCCTCCTTGCACGAGGCATCACAACAACGTTCCACAAGGCCATGCCGGTCAAATGCTGTTTGTGTATGAGAAATCGGTTGGAAACTTTCCTCATGTCAGCACGTTGTAGGTGTCGCCACCGGCGCCAGGCTTGTGTGAATACTCGGAAGAGCTAATCATTTGCATATCACAGTATCTTCTTCCTGTCGGTTAAATTTCGCGTCTGTAGCACGTCATCTTCGTGGTGTAGCAATTTTAATGGCCAGTAGTGTACGTAGGCCTAATGTTCTGTCTCATTTGTGTACACTGCAGCAGAACGCGCGAATGACAGTATCATGACTTGATTCTTCACCTCCTCCAGGCGTACTTTGAATAACGAAATAGTTCGCGGCTGGGTATAACATGCCGGTAAGCGACCGCGTTCTCACGATCAGGTGCGCCGTCAGCCCCGATATCTGAATGGTCAGCGTGCCGTCCTAAGGGGCCCGGGTTCGATTCCCGGCTGGGTCGGGGATTTGTTCCGCTCGGGGACTGGGTGTTGTGTTGTCTTCATCATCATTTCATCCCCATCCGGCGCACAGGTCGCCCAATGTGGCGTCGAATGTAATCAGACCTGCATCAAGACGGCCGGACGTGCCCCGTAAGGGGCCTCCCGGCCAGTGATGCCAAACGCTCATTTCATTTCATCAGATGCGCCGGTGATGCTTCTCCAGTTTACAGAGAAGACGGCACGGCTTTACGGCGTTCATACCTTCCTCGTTCCGTACGAGGAATCAAGGAAGCGAGTGCTCGTCTTTGTTAAGCTCTTTGAGGTCGCAGAATTCCTCGAAGCGCCAGCTGACCCTCTTAGTTCATCTGTACCGTGCATCCGCTACGGCGTTCGCGTGAAGGTCGGCACGAGTCTGGTTTCCGTTGGCTGTGAGGAGAGGCACGAGTGAGGGGAAGTCGAGCGGCCGGTGGTCGCCAATCGCCCTTTTTTAAATTAGCGCCTCTAGCCATATGCTGACAAGGGATCCTCCCCATCGCACCCCCCTCAGATTTAGTTATAAGTTGGCTCAGTGGATAGGCATTGAAAAACTGAACACAGATCAATCGAGAAAACAGGAAGAAGTTGTGTGGAACTATGAAAAAAATTAGTAAAATATACAAACTGAGTAGTCCATGCGAAGATAGGCAACATAAAGGACAGTGGGAGTCTAGGAGCGCCGTGGTCCCGTGGTTAGCGAGAGCAGCTACGCAACGATAGGTCCTAGGTTCAAGTCTTCCCTCAAGTGAAAAGTTTAATTTTTTATTTTCAGTTTATGTGACAAACTCTTATGTTTTCATCACTTTTTTAGGAGTGATTATCACATCCACAAGAAAACCTAAATTGGGCAAGGTAGAAGAATCTTTTTACCCATTCGCTAAGTGTACAAGTTAGGTGGGTCGACAACATATTCCTGTCATGTGATGCACATGCCGTCACCAGTGTCGCATAGAATATGTCAGATGTGTTTTCCTGTGAAGGAATCGGTTGACATATGACCTTGAGATCAAATATTTTCAGTTCCCATTGGAGAGGCACGTCCTTTCATCTATTAATCGCACGGTTTTGAGGTGCGGTCGCAAAACACGGACACTAAACTTATTACAGTGAACAGAGACGTCAATGAACGAACGGACAGATCATAACTATGGTGTCACCGCCAGACACCACACTTACTAGGTGGTAGCTTAAAATCGGCCGCGGTCCATTAGTACATATCGGACCCGCGTGTCGCCACTGTCAGTGATCGCAGACCGAGCGCCACCACACGGCAGGTCTCGAGAGACGTACTAGCAATCGCCCCAGTTGTACGGACGACGGAGCTAGCGATGCACACTGACGAAGCCTCGCTCATTTGCAGAGCCGATACTTAGAATGGCCTTCAGCTAAGTCAATGGCTACGATCTAGCAAGGCGCCATTAGCATTACATAGCAATTGATAGTTATCGTATGAAGCATGTCTCATCAAAAGCGATGTACCACAAGGATGGATTAAAGTTGAGTATTCCAGGAGCTACGTATTTTTCTTTATAGCATTCAGTACGTATCCTGTTTCAGACCTATCTACTAGCCTGCGTGAGTTAACGCGTGCCTTTCGGCTACTTCCAAGTGGCGTGGTTGTCTTCTACGCCACAACAATAACTTTGCGAAAATAAAGAAAGTAAAGTTTTCAGTCGAGGGAAGACTTGATCCAAGGACCTCTCGCTCCGCAGCTATTCACGCTAACCACGGGACCACGGCGCTCCTGAGTATATGTACTCCTTGATGTTGCCTATCTTGCTCATAGACTACTCGGTTTGTATATTTTATTAATTTTTTTCATAGTTCCATACAACTTCTTCCTATTTTCTCGATTGATCTGTGTTCAGTTTTTCAAGGCCTATCCACTGTGCCAACTTATAACTAAATCGGAGGGGGATGCGATGGGGAGGTTCCCTTGTAAGTACTGACAGCTGATAAACACAAATCTACCGTATTATGACTAATATCATAAACGCTAAAGTGCGGATGTTTGTTACCTTTTCACAACTACACCTCGGAACCGATTTTAACGAAATTTGGTGTGTGGATACTGTTGTGTCGATTCCCTAAGGTCTCGACACAATGAGTGGCTAGGTGCACGCGAAACTAACGCAGACGGGCGTAAATTCTGAAACAGGAGACTGGATGAAAACTATAAAGAAAAGAAGAGAGATTTTAATATACTTAACTTTAATGTAGTCTTGTTCTTGTTGAAATACATCTCTTGCATAGTAGTAAGCAATTAGCAATGATACACATGGCGCCTTACTAGGTAGTAGCGATGGACTAGCTGAAGGCTATTTAATCTGTCTCTCGGCAAATGAGAGGAATACTTGATACGTGTGGTCGCAAGCTATGTCGTCCGTACAACTGGGGCGAGGTCATGTCCGTGTCTTGTGACCTGCCCTGTGGTGGCGCTACGTTTGCGAATACACAGTGGCGACACGCGGGTCCGACATGTACTACAGGACCGCGGCCGATTTAAGTTACCACCTAGCAAGTGTGGTGTCTAGCGGTGACACCACATTCCTCCCCCGCAAATCGGCGAACGGTCGTGAGATAAGGCTTCCGCCCGCCGTGGGGAGGACCCCATGTTGACGTATGCGATGAGGTGGGGAGCCTAACAACAGGCGAGGCTGTGCCACCCGCACCCGGCCATTCGGTCCGAGGGGAGCTAGGAAACGCCTGCAAACCTAGTCCAGGGTGCACGTCAACATGAGGTGTATGCGCACGTAATGAGACAGAAGGGTCGACCTCCATGTGGTCGGAGCACCCGACGGGCGAAGACGACATCTGGTCCGGAGCGGGCAAGAGGTCCATGGCGGAGGACGGCTGGCCACGGGAAGCAAGCGGCGGCGCGTGACCCAGGGAGGCGCGAGGCGGCGGCAGCGAAGCGTCCGCTGCTGGCGGCGCCGGCGGCGGCTGCGGCGGCGCGACGCCATGAGGCAAAATGGAAGGCATCGTCGGTAACACCTGGGGATGAGGCGAGCCAGTAGATGGGTCCCCAGGGCGCTGACCTGACGGCGCCGTCGCTGAAAGCAGACGGGGAGCGGCAGAACCCAGGCGACGACAGAGGCGCAGCTGATTGAGATGCCGACGCACCTCACCAGAGGCCCCCAAAACCAAATACATCGCGCGGCCGAGGCAGCGAAGAATGCGCCCTGCGAGCCAACGCTGTGAACCGCGATAGTTGCGATAATAGACAACGTCGCCAGGAGCAAAAGCAGGAGTCTGCCGCTGCACAGGAACCTGATGTGGCGGATGCAGCAAAGACATCAGAGTTCGATGAGGACGACCATGGAGCAATTCAGCCGGCGAGCGACCATCGCGGGGCTGAGAGCGATATGAGGACAAAAAGAGCAACAAAGCGTCCTCCCGTGAATGCGACTCTTTCAGCTTCAACATCTGTGACTTGAAAGTCCGGACCAATCGTTCCGCGGCACCGTTTGACTGAGGCGAAAACGGCGCGGATGTCAGATGTTGGATACCATTGGCCTTGCAGAACGACTGAAATTCTGCGGACATGAATTGTGGGCCATTGTCGGAAACAATAGTCTGCGGAAGACCTTCAAGGCAAAAGATAGCAGACAAGGCTTGGATGGTGGCAGAAGACGTCGTGGAAGACATCCGGACAACAAAAGGAAAATTACTGAAAGCATCGACCACAACCAACCATCGAGCATTCCAGAATGGACCAGCAAAATCTATGTGCAAGCGGTGCCAAGGGGAAGTGGCTTTCGGCCATGCAAAGAATTTCCGCGGCGGTGCGGATTGTTGTTCGGCACACGCCACGCAAGAGGAGCACATATTCGCAATCGCAGCATCGATTCCGAACCAAGTACAGTGCTGTCGAGCAAGTTGTTTCGTTCGCACTATACCCCAATGTCCTTGGTGAAGAAGCCGTAAGACAGAGGACTGTAACGAACGTGGGACTACGACTCGGGATTGATCATTATCGGAACGCAACAACAAAACACCACGTCGGACAAAAAGTCTCTCCTTGTGAGCAAAAAATCTGCGAACCAAAGGATCCTCGATCCGTGACTTTGACAAGGGCCATTGCGTAGCAACAAAACGCAAAACAGAAGCAAGGACAGGGTCAGCAGCTGTGGCTGTAGCTACACGACGAAAATCAATCGGAAACGATGTGACCACGTCATCGGCTTCCGAATCAATGAACATGCAAGCAAGTTCGGAAGAATCGAATGCTTTATCCTCAGCAACAGGCAAACGGGACAACGCATCAGCGTTTCCGTGCTTAGCAGTGGACCGATACAAGATATCGTAGCGGTACTGCGAGAGAAAAAGCGACCAGCGAATGAATTTCTGCGCTGTACGTGGAGGTACAGGCTTGTTCGGATGAAAAAGCGATGTCAAAGGCTTGTGGTCCGTGATGATGGTAAAGTGACGACCATACAAGAAATCGTGAAACTTTGTTACACCAAACACAAGAGCCAAAGCTTCCTTCTCTATTTGGGAATAATTTCTTTGCGCAGATGAGAGCAATTTGGACGCAAAGGCAATAGGGCGATCATGCGAGCCATCCTTGTGCGCAAGCACAGCACCGATCCCGAAATCCGAGGCATCGACCATCAACAAAAGGGGTTTTCGGGGATCGAATGGCGTAAGGCAAGTATTTGATAGTAACGCCGATTTCAACTGGCGAAAGGCGCGTTCGCATTCCGTCGTCCAGACGAACGGAACACCTTTACGGCGTAAGCGATGAAGCGGAGCTGAAATGGAAGAAGCATTGCGCACAAATCGGTGATAATAATTTACCTTACCCAGCACACTCTGTAGCTGTTTTAAGTTCTGCGGTGACGGCAAGTCCTGAATGGCACGAAGGTGCTCTGGACTCGGATGTATACCTTGGGCGTTAAGGACATGGCCCAGGTACGGTAAGTCACGAGCAAAAAACACACATTTGTCCTTCCTCAAGCGAAGACCATTCTGACGCAATACCTGAAATAATGTTCGGAGATTTTGCAAATGTTCTGCTTCTGTCTTTCCTGAGATCACAATATCGTCCAGATAGTTCGCAGCAGTAGGGACCGACGCACAAATAGTTTGTAAATATTGCTGAAATAAAGCAGGGGCGGATGCACACCCGAATGGCAGTCTTTTGAAGCGATACAAGCCAAGAAGCGTGTTAACCACTAAGACGCGCTGGGATTCTTCGTCCACAGGTATTTGCAAGTACGCATCGGCTAGGTCCAATTTTGAAAAATATTTTCCCGGGCACAGTTTGTCAAAAAGATCTTCCGGGCGGGGCAAAGGAAAAGTAGCAGTCACAAGTTGAGGATTCACAGTTGCCTTGAAGTCCACGCAAAGTCTCAATTTTCCGGAAGGTTTTGGCAAGATGACTAAGGGTGAGGCCCAGAGAGAAGCCTGCACACGTTCAATGACACCTTGAGATTCTAATTCGGCTAATGTTTTTGCGACCTCATCACGCAATGCGTGGGGAACATTGCGCGCTCTGAAAAATTTCGGTTGCGCGTTATCTTTCAGTTCCAAATGCGCTTCATAGTTCTTAGCGCAACCAAGGCCCGGTGCAAAAATGTCTGCAAATTCTTCACAAAGACTAGAAACACTGGCGGAAGGCACAGTCTGATTCACTGATAGGACCTGATTTACAATAGACATATTAAACAATTGAAACAAATCTAAACCAAACAAGTTCACTGCACTAGAGGAACGAAGAACATAAAATGACACAAGTTTTGTCTGTCCCTTGTATGTTGCAATAAGGCTGCACTGTCCTAACACAGGTATATGCTGTCCTGAGTAACTAGTTAACGTAACATTTGCGGCACGCAATGGCGGGGCGCCCAGTTGTTTGTACGTGTCGTGATTGAGCAATGAAACTGCAGCTCCGGTATCGAGCTGGAATGGTATCACTTTTCCTGCAAAGTCTAAGTCCACAAAAAGTTTATTGTCTTGTTGACGACAAGAGCGACTGTCTCGTGCAATTTGAACGGAGACAGGTACAGAAGCACTTGCGACTTTACGGGATTTCCGGCGACGTCGACGCACACTTTGGGTGGGACGAACACAGTCACTGTTAGCTAAAGTGTCACTGGACGGGTGGGCATGAACTACATGAATGTCCATGGGCGAAGGTCCACGAGCCTGATTGTCCTGGGTCCGATTCCGGCGCGAAGCAAAGGGCCTGGAATTGGTGTGATTGTCTGACCGAAGCTTTTTCTGGCAAACACTTTGTACATGTCCTTTCTTTTGACAGTAAAAGCAAATAGCTTGGCGTGACGGGCAATTTTCACGCGAATGTCTAGTGGCACACCGCGGGCAAGATTTCACTGCATTTGCTTGCTTACGCGGCGCACGTGGTTGCAAGCTAGGCTGCCGCAGCGAAGTCGGGCGCGAGGGCCGCTTAGCGTCCCGTGCAGCGGGCCCGGCGGGCCGATTAATGTGACACACTGCTGGCGAAGTTTCAAATGATTCCTGAGCAAAGTCAAGTGTGTCTTGCCTGTCCAATATGTCTATCACTTGTTGCAGGGAGGGATTAACGAGTTTCAAAATCTGTTCCCGTATGCGAACATCAGAAACGTTCTGTGCAATTGCATCACGCACCATAGTATCTGAATATGGGAGGCCACATTCACAGGCAAACGCGCAGTCTCTAGTAAGGCCTTGCAAAGTTGCAACCCACTCCCTATTAGTCTGACCGGCGGTACGTTTTGTACGAAAAAACGTATACCGTTTTGCAACAACATTAACTGTTTCTTTGAAATAGGCATCTAAAGCCGACAAAATTTCCTCGTAGGTCAGAGTTGCTACGTCGCGTCGGGGAAACAATTTCACTATCACCCGGTAGGTAGACACACCGACACAAGAAAGCAAAAACGGCTGCCGCTCTTTACCTTGAATTCCATAAGCAGTGAGGTGGAAGTTGAACTGATCGGCCCACTCAGTCCAGCTCTCGTTATGGGCCTCAAAGGGCCTAAATGGCGGTGCGACAGCGTTGTGTGGCTGCGGTAGCGAAGAAGCGGCTGCCGCCGCATCGGTTTGCAGCGCACGTTGACCCTGGACGAGCTGTCCAAGGGCTTCCAATAACGCCTGCGTCTGCTGATTCTGCAAGCGAAAAAATTCGGACAGTACATCTGGAGAATGCGGCGAAGCCATGACACAAGCAAATTAGAGCAAGTATAACACAAAGACTGCAACGTGGGCGCGGCACCACACCTCGTCGCCAAAATATTGTTGTGTCGATTCCCTAAGGTCTCGACACAATGAGTGGCTAGGTGCACGCGAAACTAACGCAGACGGGCGTAAATTCTGAAACAGGAGACTGGATGAAAACTATAAAGAAAAGAAGAGAGATTTTAATATACTTAACTTTAATGTAGTCTTGTTCTTGTTGAAATACATCTCTTGCATAGTAGTAAGCAATTAGCAATGATACACATGGCGCCTTACTAGGTAGTAGCGATGGACTAGCTGAAGGCTATTTAATCTGTCTCTCGGCAAATGAGAGGAATACTTGATACGTGTGGTCGCAAGCTATGTCGTCCGTACAACTGGGGCGAGGTCATGTCCGTGTCTTGTGACCTGCCCTGTGGTGGCGCTACGTTTGCGAATACACAGTGGCGACACGCGGGTCCGACATGTACTACAGGACCGCGGCCGATTTAAGTTACCACCTAGCAAGTGTGGTGTCTAGCGGTGACACCACAGATACCTTCAACGCTGAGAAAGAACATAGGATGCTTTTAAAAGTGTGTAGTAGAGGATATTTCTTGATTTGAAGAATATAACACTAAATAGTGAAACGTATTTACACCTAGAAAAAGATATTTACTCTTTGACTTTTGAAATTTATCGTATTTATGAAAATGCTTTGTAAGTGAGAAACCTTTACTTGTGTATGTGTTACCTCAAATACAAACCTGGGAATGTGAACTGACAACTTAAATGTGACACTGAGTTCAAAGCCAGATCACTTACATGAAATTCGAAAGAATCAAATGGCTCTAAGCACTATGGGACTTAACATCTGAGGTCATCAGTCCCCTAAAACTCAGAGCTACTTAAACCTAACTAACCTAAGGACATCACACACATCCATGCCCGAGGCAGGATTCGAACCTGCGACCGTAGCGGTCACGCGGTTCGAGACTGAAGCGCCTAGAACAATACTCTAAGGCTGGACGAACTAATGTATTGTAAGCTATTTCCTTTGTTGAAGGACTGCATCGCTTCAGGATTCTACCAATAAACCGCAATCTAGAGTTCGCCTTCCCCGTTACTTGTGTAATCTGATCATTCAATTTGAGATCATTTCGAATAGCCACACACTTGACGGATGTTCCCGCTTCCAAAGACTGGGCATTTATTTTGTACTCGTACATTAATGGGGATTTTCGCCTTGTTATACGCAGTAGGTTACACTTACTAACATTGAGAGATAACTGCCAGTCATTACTCCATCCATTTATTTTCTGCAAACCCACATTGATTTGTTCACAACTTTCGTGTGATACTACTTTCCTGTAGACTACAGCATCATCGGCAAACAGTCTAATGCCGCTGTCAATACCATTAACCAGATCGTTTATGTAAATCGTAAAAAGCAGCGGACCTATTACGCTACCCTGGGGCACACCTGATGTTACGCTTGTTTCTGTTGAAGTCACCCCGTTCGGGACGACATACTGCTCCCTGTCTGTTAGAAAACTTTCTATCCAAGCGCATATGTCATCGGATAGACCGTAAGCGCACACTTTTTGGGGCAAGCGACAGTGCGGAACCGAGTCGAACGCCTTTCGACAGTCGAGAAATATGGCATCAGCCTGGGAGCCGGTATTTAGAGCCTGTTGTATATCGTGCACAAAGAGGGCCAGCTGTGTCTAGCATGACCGCTGTTTCCTAAAACTGTGCTGGTTTCAGCAGATGAGCTTCTCAGAGTGTACAAAGATCATTATGTCTGAACACAAAATACACTACTGGCCATTAAAATTGCTACACCACGAAGATGACGTGCTAGAGACGAGAAATTTAAGCGACAGGAAGAAGATGCTGTGATATGCAAATGATTAGCTTTTCAAAGGATTCACACAAGGTTGGCGTCGGTGGTGACACCTACAACGTGCTGACATGAGGAAAGTTTCCAACCGATTTCTCATACACAAACAGCAGTTGACCGGCGTTGCATGGTGAAACGTTGTTGTGCTGCCTCGTTTAAGGACGAGAAATGCGTGCCATCACGTTTCCGACTTTGATAAATGTCGGATTGCAGCCTATCGCGATTGCGGTTTATCGAATCGCGACATTGCTGCTCGCGTTGGTCGAGATCCAATGACTGTTAGCAGAGTATGGAATCGGTGGGTTTAGGAGGGTAATACGGAACGCCGTGCTGGATCCCAACGGCCTCGCATCACTAGCAGTCGAGATGACAGGCATCTTATCCGCATGAATGTAACGGATCGTGCAGCCACGTCTCGATCCCTGAGTCAGCAGATGGGGACGTTTCAAGACATCAACCATCTGCACGAACAGTTCGACGACGTTTCCAGCAGCATGGACTATCAGCTCGGAGACCATGGCTGCGGTTACCCTTGACGCTGCGCCACAGACAGGAGCGCCTGCGATGGTGTACTCAACGACGAACCTGGGTGCACGGATGGCAAAACGTCATTTTGTCGCATGAATCCAGGTTCTGTTTACAGCATCATGAAGGTCGCAACCGTGTTTGGTGACATGGTGGTGAACGCACATTGGAAGCTTGTATTCGTCATCGCCATACTGGCGTATCACCCGGCGTGATGGTATTGGGTGCCATCGGTTACACGTTTCGGTCACCTCTTGTTCGTATTGGCGGCACTTTGAACAGTGGACGTTACATTTCAGATGTGTTACGACCCGTGGCTCTACGCTTCATTCGATCCCTGTGAAACCCTACATTTCAGCAGGATAATGCACGACCGCATGTTGCAGGTCCTGTACGGGCCTTTCTGGATACAGAAAATGTTCGATTGCTGCCCTGGCCAGCGCATTCTCCAGATCTCTCATCGATGGAAAACGTCTTGTCAATGGTGGCCGAGCAATCGGCTCGTCACAATATGCCAGCCACTACTCTTGATGAACTGTGGTATCGTGTTGAAGCTCCATGGGCAGCTGTACCTGTACACGCCATCCAAGCTCTGTTTGAGTCAATGCCGAGGCGTATCAAGGCCGTTATTACTGCCAGAGGTGGTTGTTCTGGGTACTGATTTCTCAGGATCTATGCATCCAAATTGCGTGAAAATGTAATCACATGTGAGTTCTAGTATAATATATTTGTCCAATGAATACCCGTTTATCATCTGCATTTTTTTCTTGGCGTAGCAATTTTAATGGCCAGTAGTGTATGTTCCAGCATTCTACGTTTCATGCTCCATCGACGTCAAACGTCTGACAGCAAACACTCTCAACAATCCAGGCGGGACTACGGAGCGTTGCGGTCTGGGGAGTGTGTTCATGGGTGATTTCTTCATTCTGGAAGGCACAACGGATCAACAGAAGTATGCTTCTATCCTTATGGCTCATGTCCACTCACACAGGGAGTTTGTTTTTTCTCGGCACGATGGCATCTACCAGTAGGACAATGCACACTGCTCACAATGTACGTCCGTGGTTCGAAGAGCACCAGGATGAGCTTACCATACTCACCTGGTCAGCTAACTCCCCAGATTTAAACCCAATCGAGAATCGGTGGTACCATCCAGATCTGATGTTAACGCCATGGATCCTCAACCGAGAAACGTAGCACGGCTGGCCATGACACTGGAGTCGGCCCAGCTCCTTATCTTGTCGCTACCTTCCTGCATGTCTCGCAGCACTCCGCACTTCCAAAAAAAGGTCATTCATGCTTTTGACAGGTGGTCACATTAATGTGACTACACAGTGTAATGCGATTTAACATAATGAATACAATGTTTATACAATCCTCAATGTGTTTAATCCATGTTTCCTCACTAATCTTATAAATGCTAAAGTAACTCTGCTTGTTTCGTTTCCGTGAATAAACAGATGAACCGATCTTTTATGAAATTTGATATAGCGATAGCTTGAACCTCAAGGAAGAGCACAGGCTACTTAAAAAGTAAAAGAAAAATCGACCCGTAAAACGTGAAGTAGGGAATAGCACATCTTTCTTAGATCAGTGCACATAAAACATGATAAAAATTATTAAATTTGTTGCATAATGTACACCTACAATTTATTAAACGCAAAGGTGTTCACTCTTGACCACACCCCTCTGCATGCACTGCTAGGCAGTTACACTACGTGTGTAGGGGCACTTGGGGGGAGCTAGAGAGGGAGTGCACATCACGATCTACGCTCATCTGAATAGGAGACATGGGAGGGCAGCTGACATTTCACATGTTGTATCCCGCCTATTCATCAAATATAGGGTATACAGGAATGGTGCTCCCTCGGATAGCTAGACAACCATTTGAGGTAATCGCGTTGATGAGTTTTATTACAGAAAATAAATGACAAAACTTTGAGAGCCGTCCGCGGTGGTCTCGCGGTTCTAGGCACGCAGTCCGGAACCGCGCGACTGTTACGGTCGCAGGTTCGAATCCTGCCTCGGGCATGGATATGTGTGATGTCCTTAGGTTAGTTAGGTTTAACTAGTTCTAAGTTCTAGGGGACTGATGACCTAAGATGTTAAGTCCCATAGCGCTCAGAGCCATTTGAACCATTTTTAACTTTGAGAAGTACATAGATGTGTCACAAGCAAAGGGCGACATGCAATACAGGTTGTTTGTAAATGAATATCGGGGTTTTAACGCTTTATAATATTATATTAAACTTACAGTTATAAATGATATGTCAAATGAAAGAGCAATACAAACAGTTTTACCAAGAACCTTATAAATGTTCAACGTGAGCACCATTTGTCACACAGCACACATCAAGTCTATAGCCGAGTTCTTCCCAAACGTTGATAAGTGTGTGATTGTAGCAACACCTGCTTCAATCCAGTTTCTTAATTCAGGGAGGTCTGCTGTAGCGCAGGCACGTACACACGACCCTTGATGAAGCCCCAAAGGAAAAAATCGCATGGCGTTAGGTCGGGTGAACATGGAGACCATGCATAGCAAGCCCTGTCATTAGGCCCCTTGCGGCCTATCCAGCGCTTGGGTACAGTGAAGTTCAATCAATCGCGTACTTCGTAATGCCAGTGAGGTGGCGCACCATCTTGTTGGAAAATGAAGTTCTCTGGCTCATCTCCTTCCAACTGAGGGAAGAACCATTGCTCTGGTGTATCAAGGTAAGAAGTGTCAGTTACAGTAGGTTCACCAAAAAAGAAAGGCTCATAAACTTTCCGCCAGGATGCGGCACAAAAAAACTTTAGGGGAATCTCGTTGCATTTGTACCACCTTGTGAGGATTTTCTGAGCCCCAGATGTGCACAATGTGAGTGTTAACATGTCCACTAAGGTGAAAGGTCGATTCATCACTGAAGACAAAATGATCCAGAAACACTTCATCGTCATGAAACAACATTTCGTTTACGAAGTTGGCAAGTAATCCATGGTCTGCCGGCTTAAGAGCCTGTAATAATTGTAAACAGTAAGGACGTAGTTGTACACGTTTTCTTAAAACTTTCCAAACAGTCGACACGGGAACTTGTAATTCACGAGCAACCCTCCAGACTGATTTCTTTGGACTACGAGTGAACGCCTCTCTCAGTCCCTCAACAGTCTCATCACTAACTCTTTGTTGTCCTGTGCTCTTCCCTTTACAAAGGCAGACAGTGCTTCAAATTGATGATACCATCTACGAATGTTATTATCACTTGGAGAGTCACAACCGATTCCAGCTGGAACGCACGTTGCACAGTAACTACAGATTCGGTCTTTGCAAACTGCAAAACACAAAACGCTTTCTGTTCACTAGTCGCCATCTTCGCTACTACCGCTGCCTAGCGGATTGTGGCGGCAACATTGCGCGCTGCGCATGTGCACTGGTGCCAAACACAACAGTTTGAGTTGCTCTTTCATTTGACATATCCTTTATAACTGTAAGTTTAATGTAATAAACATTATAAAGCGTTAACACCCCAATATTCGTTTATAAACACCCTGTACAATCAATGTCCTTCAGTATAACAAGTGAACTAATACAGTGGATGCTTCTATCCAGGTCGCTGGTCTTGACACTTCTGTAGAACTGGGCTAGTCTTCAATTGAGCCGCGGCCAGTCCGCGCGGCGCTTATGTCCTCTTCGCAGAGAGGGAGCTGCCGTCGCATTGTCGTTCTGGAGAGCGGTCAGTCGGCGTGCAATTGGCTGACGTCGTCTCACAGCTCTCTGCACTCTTAACGTTTCCAACTGTCGTGCAGGCGCTTGACTTTACACCAGAACAGCACACACAATAGCTTACATACTCGTCATCAGCCACTGGAAAAAAACTACTGATAGAACAGGTGCAGGTAACAGCTAGTTTTCTACGGGATTAGGATTGGGTGATTTAGCGGGCCACTCAAGATCCGACAGCATGCCTGAGTGTTCGCCAAACAAGCACCTGTATGAGCTCCTCCCCCACTTTTTCTGTCGACCTCTTCCTTCCCTCTTTCTGTGTCCATCTTCTCCTCTCCCCATTCTCTGTCCATCTGCTGCTCCCCCTGATCCATCTCCTCCTCTGCCCTCCGTCACCTCCTCGCCCTCTGTAAGTACAGCTGTACTGAGCAGCTAAATCGACAGCCAACGCGTAATGGAAATATTTTAGATCTGGTAGCCACGAACAGACCAGACCTCATCGACGGTGTCAGTGTTGAGACATGGATTAGTGATCATGATGTTGTCATTACGACTGTGGTTACGAAAGTTAAAAAGTCGGTCAAGAAGGCTAGGGGAGTATTCTTACTAGAAAGAGCATCCCACTTAGTAAATGAATCGATTTCATTTACTTCCGGTACGATGGACGTGGTAGAATTATGGGCAAATTTTAAACACATTGTAAATCACGCATTGGAGAAGTATGTGCCGAAAAAGTGGGTTACGGACGGAAAAGACCCACCGTGGTTTAACAGCGCAATTCGGTGAATGCTCAGGAAGCAAAGGCAGTTGCACTCGCGGTACAAGAAAGATCAGGAGAATGAGGACAGGCAAAAGTTAGTAGAGATTCGTGCTGCTGTAAAAAGAGCGATGCGCGAAGCTTACAACCACTACCACCGTCGTACCTTAGCAAAAGATCTTGCTGAAAACCCAAGGAAATTCTGGTCTTACGTAAAATCGGTAAGCGGGTCGAAGGCTTCCATCCAGTCACTCACTGGAACATTTCGTCGTTTGAGTCTCGTACAGATTCCCGTATGGAGGACGTAGTGATAGACATCCCTGGGGTTGTGAAGCAGCTGAATGGTTTGAAAATAAATAAATCGCCAGGTCCTGATGGGATTCCAATTCGGTTTTACAGAGAATACTCTACTGCATTGGCTCCTTACTTAGCTTGCATTTATTACGAACCTCTTGCCCAGCGTAAAGTCCCGAGCGACTGGAAAAAAAGCGCAGGTGACGCCTGTCTATAAGAAGGGTAGAAGGACGGATCCTCAAAATTAGAGACCAGTATCCTTAACATCGGTTTGTTGCAGGATTCTCGAACATATTCTCAGTTCGAATATAATGAATTTCCTTGAGACAGAGAAGTTGCTGTCCATGCATCGGTACGACTTTAGAAAGCATCGCTCCTGCGAAACTTAACTCGCCCTTTTTTCATATGATATCTTGCGAACCATGGATGAAGGGTATCAGACGGATGCCATATTCCTTGACTTCCGGAAAGCGTTTGACTCGGTGCCCCACTGCAGACTCCTAACTAAGGTACGAGCATATGGGATTGGTTCCCAAATATGTGACTGGCTCGAAGACTTCTTAAGTAATAGAACCCAGTACGTTGTCCTCCATGGTGAGTGTTCATCGGAGGTGAGGGTATCATCTGGAGTGCCCCAGGGATGTGTGATAGGTCCGCTGTTGTTTTCTAGCTACATAAATTATCTTTTGGATAGGGTGTATAGCAATGTACGGCTGTTTGCTGATGATGCTGTGGTGTACGGGAAGGTGTCGTCGTTGAGTGACTGTAGGAGGATACAAGATGACTTGGACAGGATTTGTGACTGGCAGCTAACACTAAATATAGATAAATGTAAATTAATGCAGATGAATAGGATAAAGAATCCTGTAATGTTTGAATACTCCATTAGTGGCGTAGCGCTTGACACATTCACGTCGATTGAATATTTGGGCGTAACATTGTAGAGCGATATGAAGTGGGACAAGCATGTAATGGCAGTTGTGGGGAAGGCTGATAGTCGTCTTCGTTTCATTGGTAGAATTTTGGGAAGATGTGGTTCATCTGTAAAGGAGACCGCTTATAAAACAGTAATACGACCTATTTTTCAGTACTGCTCGAGCGTTTGGGATCCCTATCATGTCCGACATAGAAGCAATTCAGAGGCGGGCTGCTAGGTTTGTTACTGGTAGGTTTGATCATCACGCGAGCGTTACGGAAATGCTTCAGGAACTCGGGTGGGTGTCTTTAGAGGAAAGCAGGCGTTATTTTCGTGAATCGCTACTGAGAAAACTTAGAGAACCAGCATTTGAGGCTGACTGCAGTACAATTTTACTGCCGCAAACTTATATTTCGCGGAAAGACTACAAAGATAAGATAAGAGAGATTAGGACTCGTACAGAGGCATATAGGCAGTCATTTTTCCCTTGTTCTGTTTGGGAGTGGAACAGGGAGAGAAGATGCTAGTTGTGGTACGAGGTATCCTCCGCCACGCACCGTATGGTGGATTGCGGAGTATGTATGTAGATGTAGATGTCGATCTGGGAAGACAGCGTACCCACTGTGAAGATACATAAGAAAGGGCAACGGTAATTTGCAGAGAATGCTTAAGGAAACATGGAGGTTTATTTTCACGGCAACCGGAATGAATGGGCCCCAGTCATCATACTAAAAATTTATAGACAACCCACACAAGCGTGAAACACAACCACCACACTCTGTGGCTTAAACACGTTACTGAATGATTGGTGCGTTAGACGGCTTGTATGATGCGAAAAGCGGCTACTACACATCTCCAGTCAGCTACCGCCCAGATTGTGCGTTGTTTGGCCCATTGAAGATATGCAGCCATATGTATCATTGTAACGGTCTTACGCGCAGTATTCGATTCCAAACGCCTATTGAGTGCAATTCCCTTCGCAATATTTGAATTGAGTCTGCATCCACTGATAGTAGTAATGTCTGCTTGGTTTGAACCGATGGTCATCAACAAAACATGAGACTAATCTCTGGTTCCTGTCTGTTAAAATCTTATTACAGGCAGTGTTCTTACACCGAGTCAGTTGGCCTGCAGTGGTGCACCATTCCTTGCAGAGTCGTTGTAAAGTCGACATTGGTACACCAACAAGCTGGGCAAATTCATTCATGATGTGGTCATGGCCACATCCAAACACGATAGTTCACTTCTGCTATTCTGTGATGTCTTCACGTTGATCCACCATACTGAATGAACGGCTGGCACATAAATACAACTACTTTGCCATGCCGTACTGGGGGTGGGCAAGAATATACAACACCAAAAACACTACACATTACTATGCATAACACTGTAAAGGAAATCGTTAGCATTCAAGACAGTTTCCAGTCGTTCCGGAATGTACGAGGGTCACTCCAAAAGAAATGCACTCTATTTTTGTAAAAATACAGTTCTCATTCTGCATGTGTAAAAGTTTTACAGTGTGTAGAAACACGCTTCCCGCTTGTTTTCAAACTTAGTTCAACCTGTTCCCGTGAGTGGCGCCGTCACAGCATGTCTTCAAGATGGCTGCTACACTTGACGCTTGTCAGAAGCAACGTGCTGTCATAGAATTCCTGTGCTGTGAAAACGAGACAGTGGGAAACATCCAAAAGAGGTTGAAAAAGGTGTATGGAGATGCTGCTGTCGATCGCAGAGCAGTTAGTAGGTGGGCGAGCAGGTTACGTGACGAAAGCGGGCACGGCAATATTGAGGATTGTCCTCGCAGCGGCAGGCCTCGTACTGCACACAATGCAGACAATGTGCAGAGAGTTAACGAATTGGTGACTGCTGAGACACACATCACAGTGAACGAATTGTCACGCTACGTTGTGGTAGGGGAAGGAAGTGTTTGCAGAATACTGAAAGTGTTGGCGTTATAAATGGTTTATGCCAGGTGGGTTCCCAGGATGTTGACAGTTGGCTCACGAAGAAACAAGAAAAACGATGTGCAGCGAACTTTTGGAACAGTACCAGAATGGTGGAGATGAATTTCTTGGAAGAATTGTGACAGGTGACGAAACATGGCTCCACCATTTTTCACCAGAGACGAAGAGGCAATCAATGGAGTGGCATCATGCTAATTCACCCAAGGAAAAAAAATACCACACCTTCTGCTGGAAAAGTTATGGCTACGGTGTTTTTCGATTCCGAAGAACTCTTACTTGTGGACATCACGCCAAGTGGAACCACCATAAATTCTGATGCATATGTGACGACAATGAAGAAACTTCAAGCTCGACTGAGTCGTGTTCGACCACATCGGCAAAAGTAGGATGTTTTGCTGTTGCACGACAATGCACGGCCACATGTCAGTCAGAAAACCATGGAAGCGATCACAAAACTCGGATGGACAACACTGAAACATCCGACTTACAGTCCTGACCTGGCTCCATGTGACTATCATCTCTTTGGGAAACTGAAAGACTCTCTTCGTGGAACAAGGTTTGAAGATGATGACTCCCTTGTGCACGCTGCCAAACAGTGGCTCCAACAGGTTGGTCCAGAATTTTACCGTGCGGGTATGCAGGCGCTGGTTCCAAGAATGCGTAAGGCAGTTGAGAGGGATGGAAATTATGTGGAGAAATGAAATTATTGTTCCTAAAGGATGTACCTACACACTGTAAAACTTTCAAACATGTAGAATAAAAGGTGGATTGTAAAAAAAAATAGTGTGCATTTCTTTTGGAGTGACCCTCGTATAAAAAGACGGTCCTGTATCTTCTACCATACGTCCTGCAAAATAGCGGAAAGTTCAAGTAATGATGATGGAGATGGATGGCGACTGTGCACTTTCCACTCCACAGTAGACTACGAAGGCTCAATAATAATTATATGTAGTGACTATGGTGACCAGGGGAGATGCGACAGTATCTTAATGCTCACAAAACCAGTCCTGAACAATGCAAGCTGTGTGAACAGGGCCATGTCATGTTGGAACACATCGTCACCACAGAGGAACAAACATTGTACCATGGGGTGGACTCAATCAGCAAACATGGTCATATATCAATCCTTCACAGTAATGCGACCTCGCGGGGTTCTCATGGGGCCCGTGGAAATATCACGATATGTCTGTCCAAATCATAATCGAACCACCGCCATGTTTCCCTCTTGGGACGTAATCACAGCTACAAGTTAGAAACAGTGTGAAACAAGACATCAGACTAAATGACTTTGTTCCATCGCTCCGTAGTCCACGTGTTACGGCTTTGGCACAACGTTTTCCAATTACGGGCATTTCCATCTCTGATGGATGGTTTTGGAATTCCACGCCGCCCTACACTTCCGTACTTATGGAAATCCCTTAGTGTTGTTTTGGTGCTGACAGGGTTCGCTAGTGCGACGTTCAGCGGCTTTTGTACCTGTCGTCCCCTTGTTTTTCGTCACAATTGTCATCAATTACAGGCCATCACCATCATTCAAAACACTTATTCGTCCGCTTTGTTGCTTAGCGGATGATGTTTCTCCGCTTTCCCTCTTTGCGGTCGAAATCTTCGATGCAATGTGTCTTGACACACCAAACACTTCGGCTAGCTTGGCTGCGAAAGCACCCAACCTACGAGCACCAATAATTTTCCGACGTTCGGATTCACATAATGCCCTCAAAGCTACACAGAAAACGGTTCTGACCACGACTGACACTTGGACGAATTGTTGGGGACATTCCACAGGTGCTGTTAGTGGTGAAATACAAGAGCCCAACCTGCAAGCATGGCTAGCTCTGCATTTATGTTCAATCCTGCATTTGTACAGTAGGGGGCCGTTACTTAATGGGTTTATTAGTAAAAAGTTTGATTTTTATTTTTTCACTTTATGTTCGTCAGTGACTTCTGCCTGGCGGGACGCTGCAGCGTCTCAGTCACGTTGCCCAGAAGCGGATAGAACCACCCTGAAACTCACGTGTTGAACCATCAGCAGCTAAACTCACGTGTGCTGACGAGGTAACGCTACCGAACTACGCGTCTTACGACCTGACCGACCAATAGGGAGGCTTGGAGGTGGTCAAGTGGGGGTGGAACCGCGGCCGGCTGCCGGGAGCGGACACGCCGTTCGCTCTCTTCTGCTGGCAGCTTCCAAACCGATCAGACGCCCTCCTCACCTGCTCTCATGGACGGCTGCCCATTCACTCTCGGCGGCTTCTCCAGGCCTGTCTTTCTTTACGGCACTAAAACTTCACAGATTAAACTATGTTTTATTCTTCACCTCAACGAGTGCCTACCGCTTCCCCCTCCTGGCCAATCCTGACGCATTGACACATTTTTGGCGATGTTTATGTGGATCTGTCCAACCCCTGTACGTCAATGATGGATTATTTGCTGACTCCCTGATTTTTTGATTTGGGAACGAAGCCTCTTTTGCAACCTTCCAGACTGTAAGGAATCATGTTATTTGGGGACAAATGTTGAGAATGATTGTAATCTGTGATACGGTCAATTACGAGAGATTTTTAGTCAGAGTGGTTTTATGTTTTGGGCTTTTGCATAGCCGATTCACCTGATCAGAGGACATACCGAATTTTCGGTTGTCGGAGCAAAGGATGTGTCCATTCCGGTACTGAGTATTCTTTCTAGGTCTCGCACATTTATGTTGTTAGATTCCTGGAAAAACTGTACGCTGTGCTTTTGGTTAAGAGCGCTGTTAGCGTTTCAGATGGCGATAATAATATTGGGATCAACATGTGCCATTGTAAAAGAATGTGACTATAGATGTGATGAAGATAGATTTGACAGCATGTCTGGTGCAGCCGTTTGATGAGAAAATTATTTTTGTATCTTCTGCAGTAAAATTTAGCCGGCCGATGTGGTCGAGCGGTTCTAGGCGCTTCAGTCTGGAACAACGCGACCGCTACGGTCGCAGGCTCGAATCCTGCCTCGGGCATGGATGTGTGTGATGTCCTTAGGTTAGTTACGTTTAAGTAGTTCTAGGGGACTGATTACCTTAGATGTTAAGTCCCATAGTGCTCACAGCCATTTGAACCAGTAAAATTTATATTTCCGAAATGACATCAGATGATAGCATAAGCTGCCGTTCAGTTCGTTCTTCATTGTGCGAAGGGTCAATTGACACTCCACGCATTACTATTCGATGAATAAACATTATTTGAAATTTATATTTTTCTGACATAGTGTTTTTTAGGCGTGTGTGTAACTCTTGCTGTTTACAAAAAACTGCGCTGGATAATGGTCTTTGACAGAAACCAATCGTACAGCAGGGAATAAATTTAACACCAGCTTTAAAAAAATTGTGCAACACAATCACCAAAAAATATTTTGTAAACTTAGGTTGATACTGCAAAGTGACGAGGTGAAGCCTTCGACCTAAGAAATTGGTACGATTGTGATGATCACTGGTCACGTACTGAAATGAAATGTCGTTTGGCGAGGGCCTCCCGACGGGTACACCCGACCGCCTCATGCTAGTCTTTTGAGGTGGCGGCTCTTCGGGGACTTGCGCGTCGATGAGAATGAAATCATGATGATGAAGGCGACACAAACACCCAGTCCCTGAGCGGAGAAATATCTCCAACCCAGCCGGGAATCGAACCCGGGCCCCTGGCAAACCAAACCGGTGCGCTGTTCACTCAGTTACGATGGCGGACACTCAGTCATGTATGTAGAAGCGATGTCTGTTCAGCATTTCCGACTGATTGTATTGATGTAATGTTATTGGAAGCGAAGCTGGTGTGTGTGTGTGTGTGTGTGTGTGTACACAAGTCTGTTGCTCCTGCGACTTGTCGTTGATACGTGTAACGTACAAACAGTTTTGGTTACTTATGTACTTACAGGCGAGAATTTGGGTGAACACCCATTTGATATTACTGTCTTGCTGCCGTCTTCTAACATGCAAAGTGGAACCTCGAAGCGGTCTCCCGGTCGGGGGTGGGCGACAGCTATGTCTTGTATTAGGGGTACAGTATGTCGAAGCTGGTCTGATGTATTGTAGAGTTTGGTGGCTCTCTTTTGGATTGTTGTTTTAATGATATCCATACATCGTGGATACGGTCCAAGGTGAGCAGGAGGGGCGTAGAGTCCAACGAAGGATTTTGTTTTGGAGTACCGGAGGGATTGGAATGGCGTTTTGGAAGCTACATAAACGAGGCATCGCGAACGAAGATACCAACAACGCTTCTCTAGGATTAAAATTGAAAGGAAGGTCAGCGTTGGCCGTAATATTGATGGTTTATTGATGGCAAAATCGATTTTCAATCACATAGTGATGCTACGATACAAATTATGGCACTACTATCTTCCTTTTTCGCAATGGACACCATCACGAAGATGAAGAATATATACATTTTATTCAGTAGGTGTTGTTTGACCGTACCCTATCCACCTCTGAGGATATAACAGAACTCGAACACTCCATTACAACCCACAATGTGGACGTACTCCTGGTCAGCAAACCGGTCTACGCGGCAATGAGTCATTGTAGCTGAGAAACGTGGACGAAAAGACTGAATAGAAGAGGAGGAGACACGGGCTTCCGTCATCCAAGACAGGAAGGACTTGCCGCGATTTGACGCTCCATGAGACGATCATCATCTATACTATAAGTTAGACCTTGTCTTCTGAGCGTTTCAAGTCAGCGTACTGTTTGTATTTGGGTCCATCCGTCACAGACTTTAGGTCATTCTGACAGGATCAGGAGCAAAAGAGGGCAAACAGACTTATGGACGGAAATGCCTTCCAACATGGTTCAAATGGCTCTGAGCACTATGTGACTTAACATCTACGGTCATCAGTCCCCTAGAATTTAGAACTACTCAAACCTAACTAACCTAGGGACATCACACAACACCCAGTCATCACGAGGCAGAGAAAATCCCTGACCCCGCCGGGAATCGAACCCGGGCGCGGGAAGCGAGAACGCTACCGCACGACCACGAGCTGCGGACGCCTTCCACGACAGGTGGAGATAAAAGACGTTGGACCGTCAACAAGAGTTAAGCCAGACGACTTTGTAGAACATTCTCCAAGACAACTGTTACTATCGGTATCACGTACAACGCATGCAGGCCTCATTACTTACGGACTTGCCTCTGCGCTTCTAGTCATTGGTTCGTCGCACAGACGACCAAGATGCTGGGACTGCGTTATCCATTCTGTTCGCAGATGACGCTACCTTTACGAAATACAGTACTTTCAACCTTTACAACGCGCATCCGCGCGCTAAAGAGAATCCCAGTGGGACCATCAGCCCCGTACAGCACCAGTGTGTGGGCGGAGCTCATTGGTGATCGCCTCGTGGGACCAGTTATAACGCCTCATAAGCGTGGCCTGTCTGCACCTCTTGCAGGTGACTCCGCCTCTCCTGCTGGAAGACGTGCCTTTTGTGGTACGAATGATAAAGTGGGCACTACATGGTGGTGCTGCAACTCCTCTTATGTGTGCAGCTAAAACATTAGTACAGACAGAACATTCCTACTTGCCTGGTATCTTCTCATGTATGCTTCAGTCCTTAAAACCTACACTGTCCAAGATCTTTTACCTCCATCTTCAAGTGGATGGATCTTCCGTGGAACAGATTTCCGGCCACATGTCCATATGACCCTATTTGCTCCTTATTCTCCCAAAGAATGTTTGCTGCAGTTTGCCCCCATTTAGCAAAATCACCCTGTATAACTTTCAGAGCGACGTCTCTCAGCGCACGCTACGAAGGCAAGAACTGACCACCCTGACCACAGACACGGACGCAACGTTCATCGGCGAAGGTTCAAATGGCTCTGAGCACTATGAGACTCAACTGCTGTGGTCATCAGTCCCCTAGAACTTAGAACTACTTAAACCTGACTAACCTAAGGACATCACACACACATCCACGCCCGAGGCAGGATTTGAACCTGCGACCGTAGCGGTCACGCGGTTCCAGACTGTAGCGCCTAGAACCGCATTGCCACTCCGGCCGGCCATCGGCGAAGACCCGACTGCAAAGCATCAGAACTAAAACGTTGGCAGCACGAACAGGAAAGTGCACAGGCTCTAAGCCTTCGCAGAAGATCTGAACCGGGAAGTCGAAGGACCTCATTAAGCTAACTACCCCGCCATCCAACAGTCGAGGCGGCGTTTCGGTTATCCTTATACTGACGCTGCAGCGCGGCGGACCCTCCCTGGGTGTGTGGGCGACACTCCAGTCCGTGTGTCGTCACTCAGCCTCCACCTCGCAACGGGTCCCAATACGGTGCGAGTACTGCCAACCGATTAATAATGATGCCCTTGTCCTGTCAAACTCAGTTCGCTCTCTTCATCCAAGAGACCCAGAAAACGGTAACGACGCCGTGGTTGCTGCTGTGTACCAAGACTACCGGATGGTACCGATAAGCCTTCTTCTGAAGATGACGAGTAAGGAACTCGTTGAAATGTCTCCACAATACGACGTCCACTGACAACCCGAGAAGGTTTTATCAGTGAAATTTGTCGAGACAGCCTCCATTTCCATACAGCATTTGACACTATTCTCCTCTCTCGCCTAGGCAACAAAATACGAATTATCGGAATGTCAGACCAGCTTCATGATTAGGTTTAGGACTTGCTGGCAGACGGAAGTCAGTAGTTATTCTTGAAGAACAAAATCCGTCAGATGTGTAGGTAACGTTGGCCGTAACCTAAATAAGCAGGACTACGACACTAGCAATCAAGGTGGCGTAGTGGTTAAGACTGTGGACTCGCTTTTGGGAGAGCAGCTGATGGAATTCTCATCTAGCCATCGAGCTGCAGGCTTTCCGTGCTTTCCTAAATCGCTTAAGACACCGGCCCAGTTCCTTCACCATCCTTTCCCCGTACGAGCTTGGACTCCCTCCCCTATAACCTAGTTGTCGACGGGACGTCCACTGTAATCTTCCTTCCGCCAAATTATTCGAGGATGATGATGACGTATACGAGGAAGTCGCAACAGGAGCAAAATGTAGCTAAAAGTACGCCTTGCAGTGACCCATTTTCGGTACATATTGAACAAACCGATACACTCCATAAATGTACTATCTGATACAGATGAGTTCAAAAATGCAATCTCGCACATCGTATAGTTTTAATGACATCAATAAAATAATTTTGTACACAGAAGCTAGAAAATCTGGAAAGAGGAATGCTAATGCTCAATCAAGACGTGGTGGGGGTCAGTGAAGTGAAATGGAAAGGAGACAAGGATTTCTGGTCAGATGAGTATACGGTAATATCAACAGCAGCAGAAAAAGCTGCAAATGTGGTAGGACTCATTATGAATAGGAAGATAGGGCGGAGAGTGAGTTACAATCGACATTTCAGTGATAGGGTTTTTCTCATCAGAATCGACACAAACTGGTATATATGCCAAGTTCAAGTATATATGGCAACGTAGCAAGCCGAAAATGAAGAGTACATCGAAGAAGTAGTGACGGTAATAAAAGAAAGCTTCATGTGTGGCATCGAAGTTCAGCGTGAAAGGATATCAATAATAACATTCTCTAATGACGTTGCCATCCTCAGAGAAAGCGAAGATGGATTACAGATTGTGTTGAATGGAATGAACAGATTTGAGCTCAGAATATGGATTGAAAGTAAATCAATGAGAGAAGCAATTAATGCGAAGTACACTCACCAACAAAGCAGGTATAAGCACCCAAATACGAGCCCAAGTCCCGTCATATATGAGTAATAAATAAAGAAGTGTACCCTTTTCCCCTACATCCCACACAAGCAGCAAAATCGGCAAAGTCGCTAACGCTGGAGTTACCACCACCCATTGAAAGAGAGCAACTTCCAGTGCGAAATATTCACCTGAAGATGACTGAATGGTTGTCATCCGAAATATCATGGCAAGAAATCGATGTTATCCGGATAAAATTCATGGAAGACTGTTCGTAGTCTACACAGCCCAAGAAAGTGAATATAGGGTGATATTCTAAATAGTCGTAATGGGGGTCACATTTTCATAAGAACGAAGTTACAACAAAGGCAATCAGTCTTATTAAGACCCCCTGATAGCTAAACAAAATTTTCTTGCATTTTTTTATTTTGCTTCTGGGACAAAAGTCGTTTGGGATGGTCAGATAGATGGGACACCCTGTATACATGTGTTTGTATGGTACGATCCAAATTGCAACGACCGTGCTATGCTACTCATAAGAAAAACATATGCCAGACCGACATTCTACAACTACATCATACTCCGCATGCCAGCTAATGGTGTGTGGCGGAGGGTACTTTTGGTACCACTATCTGATCCCTACAACCCCGTTCCATTCGCGAATAGTGCGTGGGAAGAATGATTGTCGGTAAGCCTCTGTATTGGCTCTAATTTCTCGAATTTTCTCCTCGTGGCCAATATGCGAGATGTATGCAGCGGGAAGTAATATGTTGTCCTGAAAAGTGCTGTCCCGAAATTTCAATAGTAAATCTCTCCGTGACACACAGCGTCTCTTGTAACGTCTGCCAGTGGAGTTTGTTTGGCATCTCCGTAACGCTCTCTCGCCAGCTAAACGATCCCGTGACGAAATGTGCCACTCTTCGTTGGATCTTCTCTATCTCTTCTGTAAGTCCTACCTGATAAGGATCCCAGATAGATGAACAATAATCAAGAATCGGGCGAACAAGCGCCTTATAAGCCAATTCTTTCATGGATGAGTTACATTTCCTTAATATCCTTCCGATGGATCTGAGTCTGGTATCTGCTTTTCCCGCTATCTTTTTTATGTGGTCATTCCACTTAAGGTCGCTCTGGATAGTTACGCCCAGATATATTACGGCAGACACTGTCTCCAGCTGTTTGTCATCTATAGTGTAGCTGTATAGTAATGGATTTCTTTTCCTATGTACGCGCAATATGTTACATTTACGAGGGCAGTTCAATAACTAATGCAACACATTTTTTTTCTGAAACAGGGGTTGTTTTATTCAGCATTGAAATACACCAGGTTATTCCCCAATCCTTTAGCTACACAACACTATTTTTCAACGTAATCTCCATTCAATGCTACGGCCTTACGCCACCTTGAAATGAGGGCCTGTATGCCTGCACGGTACCATTCCACTGGTCGATGTCGGAGCCAACGTCGTACTGCATCAATAACTTCTTCATCATCCGTGTAGTGCGTCCCACGGATTGTGTCCTTCATTGGGCCAAACATATGGAAATCCGACGGTGCGAGATCGGGGCTGTAGGGTGCATGAGGAAGAACAGTCCACTGAAGTTTTGTGAGCTCCTCTCGCGTGCGAAGACTTGTGTGAGGTCTTGCGTTGTCATGAAGAAGGAGAAGTTCGTTCTGATTTTTGTGCCTACGAACACGCTGAAGTCGTTTCTTCAATTTCTGAAGAGTAGCACAATACACTTCAGAGTTGATCGTTTGACCATGGGGAAGGACATCGAACAGAATAACCCCTTCAGCGTCCCAGAAGACTGTAACCATGACTTTACCGGCTGAGGGTATGGCTTTAAACTGTTTCTTGGTAGGGGAGTGGGTGTGGCGCCACTCCATTGATTGCCGTTTTGTTTCAGGTTCGAAGTGATGAACCCATGTTTCATCGCCTGTAACAATCTTTGACAAGAAATTGTCACCCTCAGCCACATGACGAGCAAGCAATTCCGCACAGATGGTTCTCCTTTGCTCTTTATGGTGTTCGGTTAGACAACGAGGGACCCAGCGGGAACAAACCTTTGAATATCCCAACTGGTGAACAATTGTGACAGCACTACCAACAGAGATGTCAAGTTGAGCACTGAGTTGTTTGATGGTGATCCGTCGATCATCTCGAACGGGTGTGTTCGCACGCTCCGCCATTGCAGGAGTCACAGCTGTGCACGGCCGGCCCGCACGCGGGAGATCAGACAGTCTTGCTTGACCTTGCGGCGATGAGGACACACGCTTTGCCCAACGACTCACCGTGCTTTTGTCCACTGCCAGATCACCGTAGACATTCTGCAAGCGCCTATGAATAACTGAGATGGCCTGGTTTCCCGCCAAAAGAAACTCGATCACTGCCCGTTGTTTGCAACGCACATCCGTTACAGACGCCATTTTAACAGCTCCGTACAGCGCTGCCACCTGTCGGAAGTCAATGAAACTATACGAGACGAAGCGGGAATGTTTGAAAATATTCCACAAGAAATTTCCGGTTTTTTCAACCAAAATTGGCCGAGAAAAAAAATGTGTTGCATTACTTATTGAACTGCCCTCGTACTTACATTCAGCGTCAACTGCCAGAGCCTGCACCATTCATCAATTCTCTGCAGGCCGTTCTGCAAATTCTTGCTATCTTATAGCGTTACTGCTTCGGTATAGACAACCGCATCATCTGCGAATAGCCTTAAAGAGCATCCGACGCTTTCTACTAGGTCTTTTATACTGGAAACAGCAACGGTCCTATCACACTTCCCTATGGTACTCCGGATATTACCTTTACATTTGTTGATATTGTTCCGTTAAGAGCGACGAGTTGAATTCTATCTGCAAGAAAGTCTTGAATCCAGTCGCAGGTCCGCTCCGATACTCCGTAAGCCTGTATTTTCTTTCATTAAACGGCAATGTGGGACGGTGTCAAATGCCTTACTGAAACCAAGGAATACGGCATCAACCTGAGCGCCGGTGTCCGCTGCGCTGTGGATCTCATGGAGGAACAGAGTGAGCTGAGTTTCGCAGGATCTCTCTTTGCGGAATCCGTGTTGATTTTTATAGAGGAGATGTTCATTTTCCAAAAACGTCATAATTCTCGAGCATAAAACGTGTTTCATAATTCTACAACAGATTAACGTCAACGATATAGATATATAATGGTGTGGATCTGTCTTACGGCCTTTCTTAAAAACGGGAATGGCCTGCCCTTTCTTCCAGTCGTTAGGTACCTTTCGTTGCTCAAGTGATCTACGATAAATTACTGCTAGAAGGGGAATAAGTTGTTTCGCATAATCTTTATACTATCTTATAAGTATCTCATAGCGGGAAATGCAGATACCAGACCCAGATCCATCGGAAGGATATTAAGAAAATGTAACTCATCCATGAAAGAATTGGCTTATAAGGCGCTTGTTCGCCCGATTCTTGATTATTGTTCATCTATCTCGTACTTCCACTACTAAGAGATTGTAGCTGATTTTCAATTACGCGATCGACTATCTCAATATCTGCCATTTCGACGTTTGTACGACGATTGAAAGGAGGGACAGTGTTACGATCTTCCGCGGTGAAACAACTTCGGAAGACTGAACTCAGTATTTCGGACTTCTCTGTGTTATCTTCCGTTTCAGTGCCGGTGTGGTCGCTGAGAGAATGAACAGGAGATTCTGACACACTTACTGATTTTACATACGACCAAAATCTCTTAGGGTTTTTACTCAATTCGGTTGACAACGTCTTACTTTAAAATCATTGAACGCTTCTCTCATTGCTCTTTTTACGCTCATTTTCGCTTCGTTCAGCTTTTGTTTGTCAGTTAGGTTTTTCTTCTCTTGAAGCTGAGATGAAGTGCTCTTTGTTTACTCAGCGCTTTTCTAACACGGCAATTAAACCATGGTGGATTTTTCCCATCCCTTAAAAGCGTACTCGGAACATACTTGTCTAGGGCATATTGAACGATGCCTTTGCATTTTTTCCATTTGTTCTGCACATCTTCGTCCTCATCACCGAATATTTGATGCTGACTGCTGAGATATTCTGAAATTTGTATCCTGTCACCCTTGCTGAGCAAATATATCTTCCTAGCTTTCTTAACATTCCTTGTAGGACCCGTCGTCATTGACGCTGTCACAGCCTTATGATTACTGATAATTTCCTCTACGTTTGTTGCCAGGAGGTATAAGACGTTACCCTCACGAGTTGGTTCTCTAACTATCTGCTCAAGGTAATTTTCGGACAGGACATCCAGAAAAATACCACACCAATCCGTGTCTCTAGCACCAGTTTCGATGGCATAACACTCCCAATCTATACCTGATAATTTGAAGTCACCCCCTATGACAACGGCACGATCAGGAAAATCGCTAATGACATTCTGCAATTCCTGTCTGAAGCACTCTACAACTACAGATCCTGACCCAGGTGGTTTATAAAAGCATCTGGTCAACATTTTTGACCGTTCTTTGGTGCTCAATTTCACCCAGATTAATTCACATTGGGAATAGGTGATAACCTTGTTAGATTTTATCCAATTTTTTACTGCAATAAATACGCCACCACCATTTGCGACTAATCTATCTTTACGACAAACATTCCGATCTGAACTTAGGATTTCGTTGTCATTGACGTCTGGTTTCAACTAGCTTTCTGTTCCAAATACTATCTGTGCATTATATCCTTGAGTAATCGATTATAATCCTGGGACCTTTCGTTGGGTGCTTCTGCAGTTTACTAAAATCATATAAATATTTTCTATCACTGATCTGCGACGACCAAGATTCTCTGAGGTCACTGTGGCTAATTTAACAGGTAAATCGTTTTTGATCCCAGGGGAGGGGTTCTCTAAGCTAAAAAAAGTCCCATGTGCACGCCACTCGTACTCCGCTACCCTAGTAGCCGCTTCCTGCGTGTAGTGCACGCCTGACCTATCAAGTGGAACCTTACACTTCTGCACCCGATAGCGGAGGTAGACAAATTCGCATCCGATATCGTGGCAGAGTCGTCTGAGCCTCTGGTTTAGACTTTCCACTCTGCTCCAAACCAGAGAACCTCGATCATCCCCGGGTACGATGCTACAAATAAACAGCTTAGCCTGCACCCTGCGTGCGTTGCTAGTTACCTTCACCAAATCAGCCAATCGCCGAAAGGAGCCGAAGATGGCCTCAGAACCGAAGCGGCAGGCGTCATTCGTGCCGACATGTGCCACCATATGCAGCCGGTTGCGCCCAGTGCGCTCGATAGCCGTCGGCAGGGCCTCCTCCACATCACGGACGAGACCCCAGTTTCCCGCCTTTCCTGTTATCTCCCTGAGGGGCTCCATCACCCGCCTAACATTGGAGCTCACAGTGACAAGCATACCCGCCCTCTGTGCTGGGCAGAAAAATCGACCGCTGGCCCAACAGGAGAGGCGTCTCGAGCTGGCTCAGAGCTATCAACACTGGGTAGCACCTCTTACCTGTTGCTAAGACATAGGGAGCCAGCCGCACGGCCTGCTCCCTCTTTCGCCATCCGCCCAGTGACACGCGAACACACCACTGTCTGCCACCCACTGTGGAGTAAGGACTCATCGGTCAGATGCGTATCGGAAGTCGCAGCGCCGTCCGGGCCACCAGGGGCTTCCAGTGGCACCAAAGGTGTCGCAGGTCTCGTCACTGGCGCCCCGACATCACCGCAACTTTGAGCATTAGCTACAAGGTCGTAGACGGTAGCCAACGCAGCTTCCATCTGTCTACGGACAGCAGCCAACTCTCCTTGTGTCCGTTCACAACAAGCACAGTCCCTAGCCATATCGTACCGCGTATAAAATAGATACAAGGTCTCAAATGGCGCTACTGAGTTTGAAATGTATATAGAATATACCAAAGGAGAATAAAGTAACACTAAAAATTGCTGTGCAGATTTCTCACTGTACTCTGAGACCGCAAGCTGTTAAACAGACATAAATTTCTGTACTGAAGTTGATGTATCTACATCTACATCTACATGGATACTCTGCAAATCACATTTAAGGGCCTGGCAGAGGGTTCATCGAACCACCTTCACAATTCTCTATTATTCCAATCTCGTATAGCGCGCGGGAAGAATGAACACCTATATCTTTCCGTAAGAGCTCTGATTTCCCTTATTTTATCTTTGTGATCGTTCCTCCCTATGTAAGTCGGGTCAACAAAATATTTTCGCATTCAGAGGAGAAAGTTCAAAAATGGTTCAAATGGCTCCGAGCACTATGGGACTTAACTTCTCAGGTCATTAGTCCCCTAGAACTTAGAACTACTTAAACCTAATTAACCTAAGGACATCACACACACCCATTCCCAAGGCAGGATTCGAACCGGCGACCGTAGCGGTCGCGCGGTTCCAGACTGTAGCGCTTAGAACCGCTCGGCCATCCCGGCCGGCCCTTAGTGGGTCTGTTACATATTGTAAGTGTACTGCCAATGAAAAACAGTCTTTGGTTAGCCTTCCCCACAACATTTTCTATGTGTTCCTTCCAATTTAAATTGTTCGTAATTGTAAATCCTAGGTATTTAGTTGAATTTACGGCTTTTAGATTAGACTGATGTATCGTGTAACCGAAGATTAACGAGGTCTTTTTAACACTCATATGGATGACCACACACTGTTTGTTATTTAAGGTCAAAAGTGTTCAAATGTGTGTGAAATCTTATGGGACTTAACTGCTAAGGTCATCAGTCCCTAAGCTTACACACTACTTAGCCTAAATTATCCTAAGGGCAAGCACACACACCCATGCCCAATGGAGGACTCGAACCTCCGCCGGGACCAGCCGCACAGTCCATGACTGCAGCGCACCAGACCGCTCGGCTAATCCCGCGCGGCATTTAAGGTCAACTGCCACTTTACGCACCATTTCGATATGTGTTCCAAATCGTTTTACAGTTTGTTTTGATCTTCTGGTGACTTTATTAGTCGATAAACGACAGAATCATCCGTAAACAACCGAAGACGGCTGCTCAGATTGTCTCCCACATCGTTTATATAGGTATCTGTATTTATAGATACCTGTTATTAGAGCCGGCCGAAGTGGCCGCGCGGTTCTGGCGCTGCAGTCTGGAACCGCGAGACCGCTACGGTCGCAGGTTCGAATTCTGCCTCGGGCATGGATGTGTGTGATGTCCTTAGGTTAGTTAGGTTTAAGTAGTTCTAAGTTCTAGGGGACTAATGACCTCAGCAGTTGAGTCCCATAGTGCTCAGAGCCATTTTTTTTTTGAACCTGTTATTAGAAATTCTGTTTATCGAAAAGTTACTGCACGAGATGAATATTCAAACTAGAATGCTTTGATCTAAACTGTATGCTGCCCACTGGCACAAAATTAAAGCTTAATGACGTGACGGAGTTTTCTGGCGACGGGAAAATTTACATTAGGAAGCCACCCTACACATGGATATTCACAAGACTTAAGCAAAAACAAAAACTACGATTAATTCTCTAACCACTAGTGTACACAGTAAAATACGCACGTATAGTTCACTTCTTTGCAGAAGCGCGGGAAAAAAAAACAAAAACAAAATTAATTTACTGTTTATCAGAGAAGTGCTGCTGCTGCTGCTGTTGCGCATCCTGTCGGCTCGGCAGCTCCCGCTAGACGGCGAGAATCGTAAGGAAACGTAAATCATCCACAAAAAGCGGCAGCTAACAAAGTACTCTTCCGAGCGATCCTTGGGTATTGTTAGTCTGTCTGGTAGTAAATACGGAACTAGTGAAGAGCCGAGGGAAAGTTACGAGTTTTGGCACGGGCTCGTTTAGTAATCGCGAGAACGTCACTGAGGCGCTCATCAAACTCACGTGGCAGGCGCTAAGGGAGAGAGTCTCTACGTTACACAGGGGGCCAGTACTAGGTCGAGAGCGTTGTAAACATGTCACTTCTACACATATACATTCGTGAAATCACAATGACGGAAAAATCAAATTAAAATTGAGATCTCGATACGAGAGACATGTAAGCGGCACGCTGCTGTGATATGCAAACGATTAGCTTTTCAGAGCATTCACCCAAAGTTGGCGCCGGTGGCGACACCTACAACGTGCTGACATAAGGAAAGTTTCCAACCGATTTCTCATACACAAGCAGCAGGTGACCGGCGTTGCCTGGTGAAACGTTGTTGTGATGCCTCGTGTAAGAAGGAGAAATGCGTACCATCACATTTCCGACTTTGATAAAGGTCGGATTGTAGCCTATCGCGATTGAGGTTTATCGTATCGCGACTTAGCTGCTCGCGTTGGTCGAGATCCAATGACTGTTAGCAGAATATGGAATCGGTGGGATCAGGAGGGTAATATGCAACGCCGTGCTGGATCCCAACGGCCTCGTATCACTAGCAGTCGAGATGACAGGGATCTTATCCGCACGGCTGTAACAGATCGTGCAGCCACGTCTCGATCCCTGAGTCAACAGACGGGGACGTTTGCAAGACAACAACCATCTGCACGAACAGTTCGACGACGTTTTCAGCAGCATGGACTATCAGATCGCAGACCATGGCTGCAGTTACCCTTGACGCTGCATCACAGACAGGAGCGCCTGCGATGGTGTACTCAACGAGGAACCTGGGTGCACGAATGGCAATACGTAATTTTTTCGGATGAATCCAGGTTCTGTTTACAGCATCATGATTGTCGCATCCTTGTTTGGCGACATCGCGGTGAACGCACATTGGAAGCATGTATTCGTCATCGCCATACTGGCGTATCATCCGGCGTGATGGTATGGAGTGCCACTGGTTACACGTCTCGGTCACTTCTTGTTCGCATTGACAGCACTTTGAACAGTGGACGTTACATTTCAGATGTGTTACGACCCGTGGCTCTACCCTTCATTCGATCCCTGAGAAACCCTACATTTCAGCATGATAATGCACGACCGCATGTTGCAGGCCCTGTACGGGCCTTTCTGGATACAGAAAATGTTCGACTGCTGTCGTGGCCAGCACATTCTCCAGATCTCTCACCAATTGAAAACGTCTGGTCAATGGTGGCCGAGCAACTGGCTCGTCACAATACTCCAGTCACTACTGTTGATGAACTGTGGTATCGTGTTGAAGCTGCATGGGCAGCTGCATCTGTACGTGACATCCAAGCTGTGTTTGACTCAATGCCAGAGGTGGTTATTCTGGGTACTGATTTCTCAGGATTTATGGACTCAAATTGTGTGAAAATGTAATCACATGCCAGTTCTAGTATAACATATTTGTCCAATTAATACCCGTTTATCATCTGCATTTCTTCTTGGTGTAGCAATTTTAATGGCCGGTAGGTAGTTTCCCACGTACTCACATTTCCGCTGTTCTTTCCAGGATTCTCCTGACCAGCTGGATGATCACATCCATGTGTACATCCGCGTTCTTCGTCTACGTGCTACAATTCGCAGACAGAGTTCCTTCAGCTGAGTACAGGTGCTGAGTCAGTGCGCTTTGCAGGGTCTTCCCTCACGCTCATCGCTGCACGCTGACATTTTCTTCCGCTGAGGGATCTCCCTCTGGTCTTGTAACCCACTCTGCTGACTTCTAAGGTGTAAACTGGCATCGAAGAAGGCGCACACTGCTTCCCACCTCCCGTCCACGAGTCACTTTGCGGGAATTTCCACACTTCTAACGTAGAACAGTCTCTATGCCGGTAATTAATATTTTAAGAGCTTTCCAGGTACAATACGACTTACAAGCGGGTTACAGAAATTCAGGCCCCAAGACAAATTTTGACTTCGAAATGTACAGCTCTTTTTTTTGTCATCAGTCTTCTGACTGGTTTGATACGCCCAGCCACGAATTCCTCTCCTGTGCCAACATTTTCGTCTCAGAGTAGCAACTGCAACCTATGTCCTCAATTAGTTGCTGGATGTCTTCCTCTACAGTTTTTGCCCTCTACAGCTCCCTCTTGTACCATGGAAGTCATTCCCTGATGTCTTAACAAATGTCCTATCATCCTGTCCCTTCTCCTTGCCAGTGTTTATCACATATTCCTTTCCGCGCCGATTCTGTACAGAACCTCCTCATTCCTTACCTTGTCAGTCCACCTAATTTCCAAGATTCTCTTGCAGCACCACATCTCAAATGCTTCGATTCTCTTCTATTCCGGTTTTCTCACAGGCCAGGCTTCACTACCATACAATGCTGTGTTCCAAACGTACATTCTCAGATAACCCTCCCTCAAATTAAGGCCTATCTATGATCCTAGCAGATTTCTCTTGGCCAGAAATGCTCTTTCTCCCAGTGCTAGTCTGCTTTTTATGTCCTTCTTGCTGCGTCCGTCATGTGTTATTCTGCTCCCTAGGTAGCAGAATTCTTTAATTTCATCTACTTCGTAATCACCACTTTTGATGTTAAGTCCGACGCTGTTTTCATTTCTGTACTTCTCATTACTTTCGTCTTTCTTCGATTTATTCTCACTCGATATTCTGTACCCATTAGACCACTTTTCACGATGAGTAATGTGGCCACTTTTTGCGATCGTAAGGCATGTCTGCATTAATGATCCACAGAAGAAACGGTCAAACTGAAATAAATAACAAGCAACTGCACTTGTAGGCCAGAAGACGTTGTTTAAACATTGATACGGTAAAAAATAAGTACTGTGCATACAGATGAGAGACCAATATTAATATAAATATCTTATTCTGCATCAGACGACTCAAAAACAAAAAAAAAAGGTTTTTACGAAAAAATGTCACTAAGAGCAATGGCGATGTATATTAGAACCAGTCTAACCACTTCTCGACAGAGAGAAGCGCTGTTCGGAGCAAAAAAGTATCCAATGGCCTCTTTTCCTATCCTGTCCACTTAAACACACCTTCCCAACCACTTTTATTTATTAATTAATAACTTCTATTAATTAATAACAGCAACTGCAATATGAGACACTAGAAATGCTTACTAAATTTTTTTGATATAATTTATCTTTTACTCAATGGATTGTATCACAACAGCCTCAATTTGATTACGTATTACTTGCTACAAACATGTACGACACTTGAAGATGGCCGTCTCTGTAACACGCATCCACGAATCAATGTTACTTCCATTTGACATTTATACCACAGCACCTGATCGGTGCTAGTTGAACACGCTTGTCATGATGCGTAATTTGGTTTGTGGGGAGCTCTGCAGCACCTGTACAAATTCCGAATCCTTTCACTGCCCAGTCTCGCCATTTTCTCGAATGATGATGAAATGATGAGGACAACACAAACATCCAGTATCAGGGCGGAGAAAACCCCCGATTCGGCTGGGAATCGAACCTGGCACTCCGTGATCCAGAGGAAGCAACACTAGCCACCAGACGAGTAACTGTGGACCGAACGCTTGTGAGCTGTCAGCATTGGAAAACAAGCAGCAAAATATTCCTCCGCTCACTTCTATTAACTGCAGTGGTCGTACTGCATAGCATTCTGCCTCTGACGTAAACGGCAAACATTAATTAGATCACGGCAACTTAGGAAGGAGGAAGAAATACATTGGTAAATAGGTCTTAACCATAGACCCTGCAACTTCTAGCTAAAATACGAGGGCAGTTCAATAAGTAATGCAACACATTTTTTTTCTCGGCCAATTTTGGCTGAAAAAACCGGAAACTTCTTGTGGAATATTTTCAAACATTCCCGCTTCGTCTCGTATAGTTTCATTGACTTCCGACAGGTGGCAGCCCCGTACGGAGCTGTTAAAATGGCGTCTGTAACGGATGTGCGTTGCAAACAACGGGCAGTGATCGAGTTTCTTTTGGCGGAAAACCAGGGCATCTCAGATATTCATAGGCGCTTGCAGAATGTCTACGGTGATCTGGCAGTGGACAAAAGCACGGTGAGTCGTTGGGCAAAGCGTGTGTCATCATCGCCGCAAGGTCAAGCAAGACTGTCTGATCTCCCGCGTGCGGGCCGGCCGTGCACAGCTGTGACTCCTGCAATGGCGGAGCGTGCGAACACACTCGTTCGAGATGATCGACGGATCACCATCAAACAACTCAGTGCTCAACTTGACGTCTCTGTTGGTAGTGCTGTCACAATGCTGTCACAATTGTTCACCAGTTGGGATATTCAAAGGTTTGTTCCCGCTGGGTCCCTCGTTGTCTAACCGAACACCATAAAGAGCAAAGGAGAACCATCTGTGCGGAATTGCTTGCTCGTCATGTGGCTGAGGGTGACAATTTCTTGTCAAAGATTGTTACAGGCGATGAAACATGGGTTCATCACTTCGAACCTGAAACAAAACGGCAATGAATGGAGTGGCGCCACACCCACTCCCCTACCAAGAAAAAGTTTAAAGCCATACCCTCAGCCAGTAAAGCATGGTTACAGTCTTCTGGGACGCTGAAGGGGTTATTCTGTTCGATGTCCTTCCCCATGGTCAAACGATCAACTCTGAAGTGTATTGTGCTACTCTTCAGAAATTGAAGAAACGACTTCAGCGTGTTCGTAGGCACAAAAATCAGAACGAACTTCTCCTTCTTCATGACAACGCAAGACCTCACACAAGTCTTCGCACCCGAGAGGAGCTCACAAAACTTCAGTGGACTGTTCTTCCTCATGCACCCTACAGCCCCGATCTCGCACCGTCGGATTTCCATATGTTTGGCCCAATGAAGGACGCAATCCGTGGGAGGCACTACGCGGATGATGAAGAAGTTATTGATGCAGTACGACGTTGGCTCCGACATCGACCAGTGGAATGGTACCGTGCAGGCATACAGGCCCTCATTTCAAGGTGGCGTAAGGCCGTAGCATTGAATGGAGATTACGTTGAAAAATAGTGTTGTGTAGCTAAAAGATTGGGGAATAACCTGGTGTATTTCAATGCTGAATAAAACAACCCCTGTTTCAGAAAAAAAATGTGTTGCATTGCTTATTGAACTGCCCTCGTAGAATCGGGTTTAAAGGAAGCAGAGGAAAAGTTACGAGACAGTGTTGCTAAAACTATTGACATTCCAAAACAACTTATGACAGAAAACAGACCTATGCTTTCAGAGAAGTTAGATACCTTCACTGGTTGCCCACAATATGGGTTTAGCCCGTCGAAGGAAAATAGCGAAGGTTTCACAGTGGAATAACACTTGCCGACAGCTGCACCTATACAGCAAGCGCAATTGCCATGCGCTACCCCACAAACGAACATAAACACGCCTGTCACTTACAGCGCGGCGTGTTTGTCAGCATTACTTGCAGATGAGGGATCACTTAGGCATCGACAGTTCCCGATATTTACTTCTGAAGGGGAAAGAACACACCCTGTGGTCTTTATCAGACCATTTCGAAATGTTTTTCCTCGTACCTGGACCGAATCCCAGAAAATTAGATTCGTTGTTGGGTAACGTTCTGCTATGGGCTACGGACATGGCGGATCGTTGCCGTTATTATGAACAATTTGAGAGAGCATTTCTGGATAAGTATTGGTCTGAGGCCGTACAAGGCAGGCTCAGATGTGAAGTATTCGACCCAGCTCCGTTCAATGGCAAGTGTGGAAGCTTAGGGGGCTATTTTGGAAAATATTTGAATAAAACCAGATACTGGTCGAAGCCGGTATCTCAAGTAGACGTGCTGAAAATTTTAAACAGCCGTCTTCGGACCCAATAGATTTAATATACAAAGACAGACCAGTACAACTGAGGCCTGTTAATACGCCGATAGCGACACAGAGATTTACTGACCAACACGTAAACAACTGATTCGTAGTACAGCACGGATGGCAAAATGTGTGTGAAATCTTATGGGACTTAACTGCTAAGGTCATCAGTCCCTAAGCTTACACACTGCTTAACCTAAATTACCCTAAGGACAAACACACACACCCATGCCCGAGGAAGGACTCGAACCTCCGCCGGGACCAGCGCCCCAGACCGCTCGGCTAATTCCGCGCGGCGCACGGATGGCAACCTTACCCCACACAGCCCTATGGTAATGGTAACGGTAATCACAATGGCAATGGAGAAAGCCGTAAATACAAAGGTGGATATAAAAGAAGTGGGCAAAAATTTAGCAAAAACAATTGCAATGGGTGGGCAGCGTATGGCCAGCCTATATAATATGTGCATACACAAGCTACCGGCAATAATCAGCCGACCACTTGGCAAGCGCAAAACAATAACAGACAACCGAATAACCCACAGACAGCGAAATTCGGCCAGCAGAATAACACACATTTGCCTAATAACAAAGAGAATTTCAGTCGAGAGCCTCTGTGGACACTCATTGGCGTAACCAAACACCAATGGGCAACATAGTGGAGGTTACGGCTAACCTAGAGATCGATGCCACCGCGATACCGGAAAACTTGAACCGGCACGGTAGGCCCCCGTTCTGTGACCTTGGAGGGGAGTGGGGGCACGAGCTTGATCGACACTTGCTTTGTCAGATACGATCAATAGGTGTACCCTCTAAGTTGTATTTATGTATAATAATATTACGAGGGCTATCCACAAAGTACATTACATTTTGGAATTAAAAATATATAAAGTATTGGAAATTTTTTTTATATATACAGATGAAAGCCACACTTAAATACTACTTTTCTACATAGTTGCCATTTACATTGAGGCACGTATCGTAGCTTTGGACGAGCTTGGAAATTCCTTCGTCATAAAATTCGGCCGCCTGCGCCTTCAACCACGTGGTTACCTCTTCTTGAAGCTGTGCGTCGTCATCAAAACGCTGCATAGCCAACCACTTCTTCATTGCTGGGAATAAGTGCAAGTCGCTCGGTGCCAGGTCGGGACTGTACGGCGGATGAGGAAACAACTCCCATTTAAAAGATTCGAGAACTTCACGAGTGGCATTTGCCGTGTGGGCCCGGGCGTCGTCGTGAATCAGCAAGCTCTTTGAGCCCAACTTTCCCCTGCGCTTGTTTTGTATTGCTCTTGTGAGGTTGTGCAGAGTTTGGCGATACCTTTGAGACTTTATTGTAGTGCCTCTTTCCAGGAAATCCACAAAAATCACACCTTTTCTGTCCCAAAAGACAGTCGTCATCACCTACCTTGCCGACATTGTCTGCATGCATTTCTTCGGTTTTTGGGGGGAATTTGTGTGCCCCCACTGCATTGACTGCAATTTTGTCTCGCAGTTCACATGCTTAACGCATGTTTCGTCACCAGTAACGATGCGATCGAGTAATGAGTCGCCATCTTTCTCGTAAGCGTCCAAAAACGTTAACGCTGCAGCAATTCGCTGATTTTCGTGAATCTCTGTCAAGATTTTTGGTATCCATCTTGCACAAAACTTGTGGTAACCAAGCTTTTCGGTAATGATCTCGTGCAACAAACTTCGTGAAATTTGTGGAAAACTCGTAGAGACTTCCGTTATGGTGAAATTACGGTTTTCATGGACCGCGGCATCGACTTTTTCGACAAGTTCGGCAGTCACTATGCTAGGTCTTCCACTTCGCTCTTCGTCGTGAACGTTAGTTCGGCCATTTTTAAATTTTATGACCCATTGACGCACTCCACCTTCAGTGATTATGTTGTCCCCATAAACTTTACAAAGCTGCCGATAGATTTCTACCGGTGTACAGTTTTTTGCAGTCAGAAACCTTATTACAGCACGCACTTCACAGTTCGCGTCATTTTCAATTAACGCTGACATTTCAAACTGTCACAGTAACTCAGCGGAGTACAGCACGAACCTCTCACTAGCACGGCAGGATGCCGACTGAGCGGCGGAATGCCATGACACCAAGATGGCCGCGCTAGCCCCGCCCCTAACGGACACAAACGAAAACGTAATGTTCTTTGTGGATAGCCCTCGTAGATTTAGGATGCTGGAATATCACATTCCAGAATTTATGTTGTTAGTTGATAAGAAAAATTTTTGTTTGTGTTTTTTCTTATTGTCAAATGTGTAAATGATAAGGTGAGTGGAAGTAACAAGAACTTTACTTTTATGTGTCTAGAGACGACGATACTTTAAACACAACGCTTCGCCTTGCCCAGTTGTAAATGAATAAACGAACTTGTGAAACGCACGGTAGCGCGCAATGCAATACACAACTCGCCGCGACGTTAGTGGTAACAGAGCGACGCAGCGCATGCGCATTGGGGAGAAAGCTGGTCAACAAACCGCAAGCGCGTGCGCGCACCCAAAACAAACAAACCCTATGAGCTAAGGCCTGCACTAGCATTTTTAAAGCCTATTGCATAAAATTGGACACAGAAAATTAAGGGAGAGTGTACACTACAACTACGACTATCTACACAATACACACAAAGATAAGCTAAGGGATTATATACACGGAAAGGGGTCCTAAACTACGAGATATTTACTGAAGTTACGCAACTATGTACATTGTATCTACATATTTACAAATTTAAGTATTGGAAGTACACACACTAATTATAATTAAGGGACGAGAAAACCCTTGCTGCAGCTAAACAAGCGAATACAACATGAATGGCAAACTGAATAAGAAGTCGCATCATACTGTAACGTCTAGTAAGAAACAAAAACAACATATTATGTAGTAATTAGAAAATTAGGTGTATCATATTGTGTCATTGTATAAAATTATGTATTTTTTTTATTATTTATTTTTGAGAACGTCTGCGTCGGCGAGTAATAAAACCGACACAGAAGATAAATGTTAAACAGAGATTAAAAAAGGAACTAGTATATAATACGTGATGAATATGAATGTCTTTGTCTTCTTAATTTGGAAGTTGTGCGAGTAAGATCTCCTGTGTTGTCGTAGAGAACGCTAATGTAGCATTCTTTTGTCGAGACTAAGCAATGTACGCCATTACGTGTGAATTCACAAAGGTCTGTAATCACTGAGATATTTAAATGTTTTAATAGAGTTGTTTAAATGAAAACTTGTATTATTAATTGTTAAAGCTTGCTTGCCTATTATCCCATCCTGTTGAGACATTTTTCAGTTATGTAAATATTATCTGTGGTGCTGAGCTGCGTGGAGAACGAAGAGCCGCTGCCGCGGCGTATGTAAACGACTTACAATATAGTCGGGCATACCGCAAGGAAGCGGTAAAATAATAGTAAAATAATATTATTTCTTTTAGCTCCCAGACTGGCAGTGCAGATCAGCAGATTTTATGATGTGTTGCAGGTTGACGCGGGCTGCTGATAGGATATAGTACCAAGTACAAATAAGTTAATGTACCTTCAGAATCTGATAGGAATCTTGCTGTGCTCCGTTCTGGTCTGGCAAACTTTATAGTGACAACGTATTTTTTTTTAATGAGAGTCTCATGTTCTTGGGCTAGTCGTGGTATGAAATAGTATTTTACCGAGAAATAAAATCCACTGCAAACTTGTGTTTTTGAACGATCATACGAACTGTAACATCAGTGTTCATAACAAAGTAATTTCAATTTTCAATAACTATGAAGTAGGGAAGATATATTGATTCTTAGCATGAGTTACAGTTACAAAAAAACGTTCCTTTAATTATAGGCCAGATACAGAACAATAAGACTTCAATATATATATATATATATATATATATATATATATATATATATATATATATATATATATATATATATATATATATATATTTTATTTTGCTAAAAGGTAATGATGATAAAGAAATTCAAAGCACAGCAACGCAAAAAGTATTTCACGTAACTCTTTTCATATATGCGTTGGTACGCTAATAATAATAATAATAAAAATAAATAAACAAAAGAGCAACAATTTACAATTCACGAGTTACGTGAAAATACCTATAATACACCTTATTTTTTAGATTTACAAGGTAACTAGAGACAAACACATGACATTAAGCCGGCCGGAGTGGCCGAGCGGTTAAAGGCGCTACAGTCTGGAACCGCACGACCACTACGGTCGCAGGTTCAAATCCTGCCTCGGGCATGGATGTGTGTGATGTCCTTAGGTTAGTTAGGTTTAAGTAGTTCTAAGTTCTAGGGGACTTATGACCACAGCAGTTGAGTCCCATAGTGCTCAGAGCCATTTGAACCATTTTGAACCATGACATTAAATGAGTCTCTGATAGCACACTGAAGTAAATGATTACGTGGTTGAATATATGAAAGAGGTATTAGTGACCATCGAGCCACTGTACACTTATCCATGAAGACTTAGTTTTAAGTTAGTATTAAGTTTTTTTCGTCCAGGGAACGATGCATCGACACGTCCCAAAGTCAAGAAAGATAAATGCTTGTCGAGTGATAAGTATCATATAAACAAAAGAAAGGACCGCACCGCAAGTAAATATAGTTGTAAGTTTACAATATGTATGAATGTGACAGTGTGAGAATATGCGTAGGAGAATACATTTGCAGTACGTCGCATATCACGATGCTGAACTAAGGTGGATCACTACCAAAAAATGGTTATCCTTTATACAGTCAACATAACAAGTAAATACTGATGTCCACTTCAAACACTGAATAAGTATTTGATACGATTGGTACTGTCAGATTTGCATTATGTTTATAAACAAAAAACTATTTTGCTATGGAGACCACAATTAAGTCTAGTAACGAGACGCAACTGAGCACACAAATGCATTTCCGTGAAATTTCCTCAACCCTGTAGTGCGTAGATCCTTCCTGGAGAATGCTAGAGAGGCGAGGCCACGCGTAGTCACTTATGCAGCGCGTAGAATCTGTTACAGCCACTACTGTTTACTTGTTTAATTCTTTGAACTTGAGAAATATGCTCCGACAAGAAGTCACTTAAGTTGAAATGAAATGTATGTCAATTTATGCCGTAAAGGAAAGAAGAATCTATTACTGTATGAATGTTATGTAAAGAATGTAAAGCCAAACGAGAGTAATAAATGTACTCATGGAATTGAACAATGAACGAAATTATAATTTAACAAAATGTACTAAAACAAAATGACAATCAGACTATAATGTATACAGGGTGAAAAGTATTAAAACCGACAAACTCTGGGAGGTTGTAGGGGACATCAAAACAAATATTTTTCCCTAATGTCATTTTTTTCCTGTGAGGATTATTTAAACCAGTAGAGGAAGATCCTCTGGCGGTAAATTAATTAAACCAACAAACACTTTTCCATTTTTTTTATGACCAAGAGACAACACAGTAACACAACCCAATTTCAATTACAGTAGATCTTCAAAAATACCTCCATTGACACGTAAACAAAGGTTACACCGACGGATCATGTTCTGTCTGACACGGGCAAAAACCCCAGGAGTATCCTGAATTGTTCCTGCTGCTGCTACTATCCGGGCAGCCAGATCCTCTTCTGATGCAACAGGAGTTGCGTAAACAAGGTTGCACATCTCTCCTCACACAAAAAAGTCCAGAAGGGGCATATTTGGGGATCGAGCAGGCCATGGTACAGGACCACCTCCGCCAATCCACGTTTCTGGAAACCGTCGGTCCAGGAATCGACGCACACGACGACTGAAATGTGGCTTCACCCCGTCGTGTTGGAACCACATGCGTTGTCTTGTAGGGAGCGGGACGTCTTTCAGCAATTCTGGCAGTGCTCTGGCGAGAAAATTGTAATATTGCCTGCCATTTAATGGCCTAGGTAGCAGATACGGCCCAATTGAACAGTCCGCAACAACACCGACCCACACATTAACGAAGAACCGCACTTGATGAGCGCTAGCAACTGTGGCATGTGAGTTATCCTCACTCCAGACATGAGAATTATGGATGTTGAAGACTCCATCATGCCCGAACGTTGCTTCATCGGTAAACAGCACAGAGGATGGAAATGTAGGATGCATTTCACACTGTTCCAGGTACCACTGCGAAAACTGTGCTCTGGGTGGATAATCAGCTTGTTGCAGCTTGTGGACACGCTGTAAGTGAAATGGACGTAACAATTGCTCTCGAAGGACTGTTCTTACATTCGTCTGATTCGTCCCCATGTTACGTGCAATGCACGAGTGCCGATTGAAGGATCCCGCTCCACATGCTGCAAGACAGCTTTCTCAAATTAAAACGTTCTTACCGTGCGACGGCGTCCATATCCAGGTAATCTGCTGAATGACCCGGTCTCATGCAGACGTTGGTACACAGCAGGAAAGATCGTAATGATGCGGGATACGGCGACTAGGATATTGTTTTTGATAAACCCAGTGTGCAGCTCGTCCGTTGTGGTGCGCTTCGTAGTACGCACCAACCATACCAGTGTACTCGCTCCAGGTGTATCGCTCCGTTAGTAAACAGAGACAATGCACTAGTACACTGGTGGACAGCAGCTGCCTACAACTGAAGAGCGTAATACGGCCTCCACCGGTTTAAATAATCCTCATAGGAAAAAATGACATTAGGGAAAAATATTTGTTTTCATGTCCCCTACAACCTACCAGATTATGTCGGTTTAAATACTTTTCACCCTGTATAGATAGCGAAGATGGCACGTCAGCAAATGAATAGGATGTTTATTCTTGTAGTTGTATTTTTTTTGTTATGTGTATAGTATGTGGAAAGGACACTACATAAATTTTGTATAATGCAAAGATATGAAAGACTCTCAAAAACAAAGCGCAAAAACATACGAAACCTGCCTGCAAAGTGTTAGGTGTGCGTGTGAGACATGTGGGTGTGCGCGTGATGATCTTAAAATGACAATACTTCGTGCAACATGAATTTTCTGTGCTCGACAACGTCGTAAAAACATGAATTTTCTGTGCGCGACAACGTCGTAGAAGCGGCAATAAACTTACCTTGTCGGCGGATGTCGCATGTACGGCTGGTGTCCCCTCTGAATAAGTGAGAGCGACGAATTGAAATACACTCTTGGAAATTGAAATAAGAACACCGTGAATTCATTGTCCCAGGAAGGGGAAACTTTATTGACACATTCCTGGGGTCAGATACATCACATGATCACACTGACAGAACCACAGGCACATAGACACAGGCAACAGAGCATGCACAATGTCGTCACTAGTACAGTGTATATCCACCTTTCGCAGCAATGCAGGCTGCTATTCTCCCATGGAGACGATCGTAGAGATGCTGGATGTAGTCCTGTGGAACGGCTTGCCATGCCATTTACACCTGGCGCCTCAGTTGGACCAGCGTTTGTGCTGGACGTGCAGACCGCGTGAGACGACGCTTCATCCAGTCCCAAACATGCTCAATGGGGGACAGATCCGGAGACCTTGCTGGCCAGGGTAGTTGACTTACACCTTCTAGAGCACGTTGGGTGGCATGGGATACATGCGGACGTGCATTGTCCTGTTGGAACAGCAAGTTCCCTTGCCGGTCTAGGAATGGTAGAACGATGTTGGGGCGTGAGCGGAAGACGGCCTAACGGTGTGCGGGACCGTAGCCCAGCTTCATGGAGACGGTTGCGAATGGTCCTCGCCGATACCCCAGGAGCAACAGTGTCCCTAATTTGCTGGGAAGTGGCGGTGCGGTCCCCTACGGCACTGCGCCGGCCGAAGTGACCGTGCGGTTAAAGGCGCTGCAGTCTGGAACCGCAAGACCGCTACGATCGCAGGTTCGAATCCTGCCTCGGGCATGGATGTTTGTGATGTCCTTAGGTTAGTTAGGTTTAAGTAGTTCTAAGTTCTAGGGGACTAATGACCTCAGCAGTTGAGTCCCATAGTGCTCAGAGCCAACCCTACGGCACTGCGTAGGATCCTACGGTCTTGGCGTGCATCCGTGCGTCGCTGCGGTCCGGTCCCAGGTCGACGGGCACGTGCACCTTCCGCCGACCACTGGCGACAACATCGATGTACTGTGGAGACCTCACGCCCCACGTGTTGAGCAATTCGGCGGTACGTCCACCCGGCCTCCCGCATGCCCACTATACGCCCTCGCTCAAAGTCCGTCAACTGCACATACGGTTCACGTCCACGCTGTCGCGGCATGCTACCAGTGTTAAAGACTGCGATGGAGCTCCGTATGCCACGGCAAACTGGCTGACACTGACGGCGGCGGTGCACAAATGCTGCGCAGCTAGCGCCATTCGACGGCCAACACCGCGGTTCCTGGTGTGTCCGCTGTGCCGTGCGTGTGATCATTGCTTGTACAGCCCTCTCGCAGTGTCCGGAGCAAGTATGGTGGGTCTGACACACCGGTGTCAATGTGTTCTTTTTTCCATTTCCAGGAGTGTACATTCCTCGGGCCGCTGATACGGAAACCAGTTGTCACCTCATCGAAGATTTCACAAAGGATCATGCCGCTGAACACGGGATTCACGAATTTGTGCAGTGAAGGCTACTGTGAACGCACGACCCGGGCACTCTGACTTTGTATGAAACACATGAAAGCGAGCAGGGACGGAGCGGACGTCGAGCTGCGCGCGCATACTTCGCAAGCTAAACACTGGCAGATACTGACAATAATGGGACTATGCGCTTACGGCAAGCACTTTGTTATGAAGGAAAACTTATGTATGTATGTTTTACGGGAGCTGACATGCCTATATAAATTGGTAACCATACAGGATAACGCCAATGGCCGAGAAATAAAGGCTATGCCCATACCAGACAGAGTTATCAACCCATAAAAAGAGAAATGAGCTCAGACACTGTGCACCTCCGTATGACGTCAGGGGCAATTGTAATGTATCATATTATTATTATTATTCTTTTCTTTTCTCCCTCGTTCTTTTCTTTTTAGACACACACACACACACACAGACACACACACACACACACATATATATATATATATATATATATATATATATATATATATATATATATATATATATATATATATATATTCTAATTTATTTACCGTTCTAAAATGTTAAATTTCTGGAAATGGAAAACTTAAAGTCCAATTGGAAAAATAAATGTACTTCGAAAATGTGATTAATGTTCAAACTGGTGGCATCAACACATTTCTGAGTACGAGTCACCACTGATTCCGTACATCGTACCAAAGTGTCCAATGAGATTTCTGCGCACACCGCCTGAATCTCAATCCAAAGTGTGTCCAGGTTACGTGGTTTACGTTTGTACACCTCATCTTTTACTGTGCTCCATAAGAAGAAATCCAGCGGCGTGAGGTCTGGAGAGCGTGCAGGAAACTCGATTGGTCCCCTGCGTCCTATCCACTGGCCTGACACATTGTGATCCAGGTATGCTCGTACGTCCCTATGATAGTGCGGCGGGGTGCCATCTTGTTGGAAATAAAACTCATCATTACCGTATAATGCACGAATGGCAGGGAATATGGAGTCAGCAAACATTGTTAGGTACGTTTCTCCAGTAACAGTACCTTCAAAGCGGAAAGGCCCAATGAGTCCCCTTGCAGACAAACCATACTACACGTTTATACCAGGCAAATTTACAGCCTTTTCAACTGTAATGTGAGTATTATCTTCAGCCCAGTACACACAATTGTGCCTATTGACAGTTCCATTGAGTTTGAATTGGGCTTCATCCGACCAAATTACGCTACCCATAAATCCCGGTTTATGTCTCACCATCTCCTGAACCCATTCACAAAATTCTAACCTTAGATCTGGATCGTCGTCACTTAGCTGTTGCAACAGCCTTGGAATGTACATACGAAACTTGCCTTTCTTCAGAATGCGTAGCACACTACTAGCATTTACATTACTCTCACGTGCCGCTTGCCTTGAAGATTTTTGAGGCGAACTGCTAATGATCTTCTCATGTAGCAAATGATTCCATCCAACGAAGTTGACGTCAGTGGCGTATTACAGGTCCCTGGCAGACTGAACGTTGTTCCTGTTACCACCAACACTCAGGCTGGCGTGTGCGCATGATTTCATGTCTATCACACACGAGATTTGCAGTAACACTGTCAGTTACACAGTTTTAAAGTTTTCCGATCGCGGAATTACGGTTCATTGGTTACGCGTAAACCATGACCGCGAAATTACCAAGCTTGGCGGGAATCAGTATGTTCATAGTACACAGTTTTTAACACGCCTGTGGCACAGTTAATAATTATTTACTGTTCTCAGCCACAATGCGAACGTACATCGAAGTTCTGAAACTTGCAAAGTGCACGCGATACAGTTAAAGCGAACAGAGCTCATCTACGTACACGGCTGTATTGTTGTAGATACATGACCCAGCATTTGGCGGTTTTACAGAGTTCAGTTTCTCTTTCCACGGCAAATATTTTCAGAAACCGGTACGGAAAGAACAGAAACATATAGCACCATTTACGAGTTTCGTTTGCACCTATTTGAAAGAAAATAAACACAGACATCACACCACACGTGTTCGCGCCTCCTCCATCTAACACAGTCTCTCCACACACACTGTTCGAGCGTCACTATCGATACTCCAAGATCGATCTCGCTCTGTTTATACGTATCTCAGTATGTTTTTAACTGTACAAACTATTTTAATCATAACAAACATTTTCAGCGAATAATAAGCAAAGAATCAAAATATTTTACCTACTCAATAAACAAGAGAAACGTATCTACTCTTGTAAAAAATTAATTTCAAAAACATATTACCTCTAACAAACACAGGACAAATAAACACTATGATATATCATCGGAAATATACATATACATATGAAATAGAAAGAAATAAAAGAAAGGAAGATAAAAAAAGAAAAAGATTTTTATCTCTCGCAAATAGCAATGTCTTCACAGCTTGTAGCACCACATCTCAAATACTTCGATTCTCTTCTGTTCCCGTTTTCCCACAGTCCATGTTTCAGTACCATACAATGCTGTGCTCCAAACTTATATTTTCAGACATTTGTTCCTCAAATTAAAGCCTACGTTTGATGCCAGTAGACTTCTCTAGGCCGAGAAAGCCCTTTTTGCCAGTGCTAGTATGCTTTTGATGTCCTTGCTCAATCTGCCATGGATTATTTTGCTGCCTAGGTAGCAGAATTACTTAACTTCATCTACTTCGTGACCATCAATCCTGAAGTTAAGTTTCTCGCTCTTCTCATTTCTACTGCTTCTCATTACTTGCGTCTTTCTTCGACTCACTCTCAACCCATATTCTGACTCTTAGACGGTTCATTCCGTTCAGCAGCTCATGTAATTCTTCTTCACTTTCATTCAGGATAGCAATTTCATCAGCGAATCGTATCATTCATAACTTTTCATCTTGTATTTTAATTCCACTCCTGAACCTTTCTTTTATTTACATCATTGCTTCTTCGACGTACAGATTGAAAATTAGGGGCGAAAGGCTAAATCCCCGTCTTACACCATTTTTAGTCCTAGCATTTCCTCTTGTTGATTGTCCATTCTTATTATTCCCTCTTGGTTCTTCTATATGTTGTATATTACCCATCTCTCCTTATAGCTTACTACTATTTTCCTCAAAATCTCAAACATCTTGCACCATCTTACATTGTAGAACGCTTTTTCCAGGTCGACAAATCCTCTGAACGTGTCTTTATTTTTCTTTAGTCTTGCTTCCATTATCAACCGCAACGTCAGAATTGCCTCTCTGGTGCCTTTATCTTTCCTAAAGTCAAACTGGTCGTCATCTAACACATCCTCGATTTCGTTTTCCAGCCTTCTGTATATCATTCTTGTCAGTAACTTGGATGAATAGGCTGTTAAGCTGACTGTGCGATAATTCTCGTACTTGTCAACTCTTGCAGTCTTCGGAGTTATGTGGATGATGTGTTTCCGAAAGTCAGACTCGTACGTGCTACACACCAACGTGAATAGCCGTTTTGTTGCCACTTCCCCTGATGATTTTAGAAATTATGATGCAATCCTATCGATCGCTTCTGCCTTATTTGATCTTAAGTCCTTCAAAACTCTCTTAAATTCTGATTCTAATACTGGATCCCGTATCTCCTCTAAATCGACTCCTGCTTCTTCTTCGATCACATCAGACAAATCTTCCCTTTCATAGAGGCCTTCAATGTACTCTTTCCACCTATCCGCTCTCTCCTCTGCATTTAACAATGGAAGTTGTTTTGACTTTCCTATATGCTCAGTCAGTCCTTCCGACTATCATTTCTTTTTAGATTGCTTCACATTTTTCATGCAGCCATTTCGTCTTAGCATCCCTGCACTTCCATTTTATTTCATTCCTCAGCGACTTGTATTTTTGTATTCCTGAATTTCCCTGAACATTTTTGAAATTCCTTCTTTCATCGATCAGCTGAAGTTTATCTTCTGTTAGCCATGGTTTCTTCGTATTTATCTTCTTTGTACCTATGCTTTTCTTTCGAACTTCCGTGATTGCCATTTTTAGAGATGTCCATTCCTCTTCAACTGTACTGCCTACTGGACTATTCTTTATTGCTGTATCTACGGCCTTAGGACAAAGCGTATCTCGTCATTCCTTACTACTTCCGTATCCCACTTCTTTGCATATGGTTTCTTCCTGACTAGTCTCTTGAATTTGAGCCTACTCTTCATCACTACTACATTGTGATCTCAGCCTATATCTGCTCCTGGGTAGGCCTTACGATCCAGAATCTGGTCTCGGAATCTCTGTCTGACAATGATGTAATCTAACTGAAATCTGTTCTTATTATCCGGCCTTTTCCAAGTATACCTCCTCCTCTTTGATTCTTGGACAGAGTATTCGCTATTACTAGTTGAAATTTGTTACAGAACTCAGTTAGTCTTTCTCCTCTCTCATTCCTTGTCCCAAGCCCATATTCTCCTGTAACCTTTTCCTCTGTTCCTTCCCATACAACTGCATTCCAGTCCCCCATGACTATTAGATTTTCATCCCCCTTTGCGTATTGTATCACCCTTTCAATATCCTCATATACTTTCTCTATCTCTTCATCTTCAACTTGCGATCTCGTCGTGTATACCTGTACTATCTTTGTCGGTGTTGGTTTGCTGCCGATTCTGATAAGAATAACCCTATCACTGACTTTTCACAGTAACACACTCTCTGCCCTACCTACCTATTCATAACGAATTCTACTCCCGATATATCATTTTCTGCTGCTGTTAATATTATCCTCCACTCAACTGACCACAAATTCTTGTCTTCTCTCCATTTCACTTCACTGACCCCTACTATATCTAGATTGAGCCTTTGCATTTCCCTTTTCAGGTTTTCTAGCTTCCCTACCACGTTCAAGCTTCTGACGTTCCAGCCGGCCGATGTGGCCGAGCGGTTCTAGGCGCTTCAGTCTGGAACCGCAGGACCGCTAGGGTCGCAGGTTCGAATCCTGCCTCGGCCATGGATGTGTGTGATGTCCTTAGGTTAATTAGGTTTAAGTAGTTCTAAGTTCTAGGGGACTGATCACCTCAGATGTTAAGCCCTTAGTGCTCAGAGCCATTTGAAACAATTTTTCTGACGTTCCACGTCCCGACTCGTAGAACGTTATCCTTTCTTTGATTATTGATGCATTTTCTCATGGTCACCTCCCCCTTGGCAGTTACCACCCGGAGATCCGAATGGGCGACTATTTTGGAATCTTTTGCCAATGGAGAGATCATCAAGACACTTTTTCAATTACAGGCCACATGTCGCATGGATATACTTTATGTGTCTTTAATGTAGTGGCTTCTGCATCCACATGCCGTTGATCAAATGGCTCTGAGCACTATGGGACTCAACTGCTGTGGTTATCAGTCCCCTAGAACTTAGAACTACTTAAACCTACCTAACCTAAGGACATCACACACATCCATGCCCGAGGCAGGATTCAAACCTGCGACCGTAGCAGTCGCACAGTTCCGGACTGCGCGCCTAGAACCGCGAGACCACCGCGGCCGGCGCCGTTGATCATTCCTGATTATCCCGCCTTTAGGGGCACTTTCCCACCACAAGGACAAGAGAGTGCCCTGAACCTCTGTTAGCTCCTCCGCCCTCTTTGACAAGGCCGTTGGCAGTAGGAGGGTGACTTCTTATGCAGGCTGTCTTCGGCCGCCAATGCTGATTATTAATAAAAATTTATTTCGAATCCGGAACCGAGGACGTTTTGAATGTGAGTCAAAGACGCTACCCCTAGATCACAGGTGCCCCAGTCAACAATAGTAGTGCGTTTTCTGGCTGCATTTGTTGCAGAAATGAGCGTATGTATCACGAGAGCCAATGATGTCGCTATTTAAGTGAAGCAGGCTGCTGGCTGACATCCAGACGGAGGCGGACGAACACAGCAGTTCGCGACCTGCGCAGGCGGCGCGACCCGACACGTAGCCACGCTAGGAGGGACCGACCGCGAGTAAAAGTCGCCGGGGATGTTTTATTACAGCCGGCGCTGCGGGCGGGTCGACCTTCAAGGGGACGCGTGCCTTCGTAAACAGCGACACGAGAAAGACGGGCCATGGCGCTTACGTCACAGCACGTGACACTGCAGGTCTTACGAGCGCCTGCAGCTGTCTTCAGCGGGGAGCGAGTAACTACGCTAGTGTCCAAATTTAAAGCAGCAAACCACTGTCTCGCCGTCCTGAGTCTAATTCACGACATACACACAGAACCATCAACCAGATGTCCTTAAGATGATGTCCTGCACAGAAGATGGCATCACGGTCAACAGACAACCATGCTGACGATGATGTTAGGACACCTATGAAGCGAGGCAGTGTTTGCCGGGTACCCCACATCCACAATTGCTGTGTATACAGTCAGAGACAGTGCAGATGACACAAAGAATATGCCTCGCAGACTCTCTGTGGTGGAGAGCCATAGATACACTACTGGCCATTAAAATTGCTACACCACGAAGATGACGTGCTACAGACACGAAATTTAACCGACAGGAAGAAGATGCTGTACCATGCAAATGATTACCTTTTCACAGCATTCACACAAGGAAGGGCTGGTGACGATACCTACAACGTGCTGACAGGAGGATAGTTTCCAACCGATTTCTCATACACAAACAGCATTTCACCGGCGTTACCTGGTGAAACGTTGTTGTGATGTCTCGTGTAAGGAGGAGAAAGGCGTACCATCACGTTTCCGACTTTGATAAAGGTCGGATTGTAGCATATCGCGATTGCGGTTTATCGTATCGTGACATTGCTGCTCGCGTTGTTCGAGATCCAATGAATGTTAGCAGAATATGGAATCGATGGGATCAGGAGGGTAATACGGAACGCCGTGCTGGATCCCAACGGCCTCGTATCACTAGCAGTCGAGATGACAGGCGTCTTATCTGCATGGCTGTAACGGATCGTGCAGCTACGTCTCGTTCCCAGAGTCAACAGATGGGCATGTTTGCAAGACAACAACCATCTGCACGAACAGTTCGACGTCGTCTGAAGCAGCATGGACTCTCAGCTCGGAGACCGTGGCTGCGGTTACCCTTGACGCTGCATCACAGACAGGAGGGCCTGCGATGGTGTACTCAACGACGAACCTGGGTGCACGAATGGCAAAACGTCATTTATTCGGACGAATCCAGGTTCTGTTTACAGCATCATGATGGTCGCATTCGTGTTTGGCGACATAGCGGTGAACGCACATTGGAAGCGTGTAGTCGTGGTGGTGGTGGTTACTGTTTAACGTCTCGTCGACAACGAGGTCATTAGAGACGGAGCGCAAGCTCTGGTTAGGGAAGGATTGGGAAGGAAATCGGCCGTGCCCTTTCAAAGGAACCATCCCGGCATTTGCCTGAAAAGATTTAGGGAAATCACGGAAAACCTAAATCAGGATGGCCGGAGACGGGATTGAACCGTCGTCCTCCCGAATGCGAGTCCAGTGTGCTAACCACTGCGCCACCTCGCTCGGTCGTGTAGTCGTCATCACCATACTTGATGTCACCCTGCGTAATACTATGGGGTGCCATTGGTTACACGTCTCGGTCACCTCTTGTTCGCATTGACGGCACTTTGAACAGTAGACGTTACATTTCAGATGTGTTACGACCCGTGGCTCTACCCTTCATTAGATCCCTGCGAAACCCTACATTTCAGCAGGATAATGCACGGCCGCATGTTGCAGGTCCTGTACGGGCCTTTCTGGATACAGGAAATGTTCGACTGCTGCCCTGGCCAGCACATTCTCCAGATCTCTCACCAATTGAAAACATCTGGTCAATAGTGGCCGAGTAACTGGCTCGTCACAATACGACAGTCACTACTGTTGATGAACTGTGGTATCGTGTTGAAGCTGCATGGGCAGCTGTACCTGTACACCCCATCCAAGCTCTGTTTGACTCAATGCCCAGGCGTATCAAGACCGTTATTACGGCCGGAGGTGGTTGTTCTGGGTACTGATTTCTCAGGATCTATGCACCCAAACTGCGTGAAAATGTAATCACATGTCCGTTCTAGTATAATATATTTGTCCAATGAATACCCGTTTATCATCTGCATTTCTTCTTCGTCGAGCAATTTTAATGGCCAGTAGTATAGAAAGGAAGCAGGAAAGTGGCAAACTGATGTGGCCCGATGGCTTAATGTGAATCGTTCTATTGTTTCTCGGATGTGGCGACAGTTTATGGAGACCAGACCTGAAGACCAGGGTAATGCGACTACCTGTGACTTCAGAACAGAAGACCATTATTTGGCTGTAAGGGCCCGACAGTACCGCCTTAGTACTGCATGGCAGCTGGAATGTAAGCTCGCAGCATCTGCTCGACGTGTTGCATCGAGGCAAACGGTGTGCAGAAGGCTTTGGCAGAGTGGCCTTAATTGTCGGAGACTTGCTGTATTTCTACCACTGACGCATCTTCACAGAAGGGAACGTCTGCAGTGGAGTCATCAACATGCCACCTTGACGTTCGAACAGAGGGCCAATGCTGTCTTCGCAGATGAGTCCCGATTTAGTCTGGACAGTGACTCTCGATGGATTCGCAGCTGGAGGGATCGTGGAAGACGATTTCAGGACACAAACATTGTGGAAAGACACCGATATCGAGGAGGACTCCTAATGGTGCGCGCAGGGATTATGTTTATCACTCGAATTCCTCACCATGAAATTGTCCGGGTTAATCGGCAATGTTTAACTGCTATCAGGTATCGTGACCTGATATGCAGTTCTTGCGAGGTGCTGTGGGCCCAGACTTCGTATTGATGGACGATAATACTTGACCTCATAGAGCACAGGTAGGTGATGTTTTTTGGAAACGGAAGATATTGCAAGCGTGGTGTGGCCTGCTCGCTCTCCCGATTTGAATCACGTAGAGGATTTCTGGGATGCACTAGGGAGACGGGTTGCATCACGACAGCATCCACCAACCACTCTCCAAGACTACGAGCAGCTCTGCAAGAAGAATGGGCGATATTGACTCAACGTGAGACTGATGACATCATTCAGAGCAAGCCCCATCGTTGTCAGGCCTGTATTGCTGCCAGAGGTGGCCACACCCCATACTGAGCACATTGAACAGTGTCGGAATGAGTGTGCAAATCCGTTAATTTGGAAAAAACGAGAGACATTTTTGTCTGCCGTTATAAATATTGCGATTGCTTACGTTTTGTATCCTTTACACTGTTTCTACTTTAGTATCACCTGTTTATACTGTTCTGTCGCAAAATAAACGTAACCTTGAAAAATTTCCGTTTCTTGCTTTAATTTGAGCACCACGGTATTACAGACAAGTTTAATAATTCTTCATTGCTTGTTTATGTGCAAGCAAGTCCTCGATAGCACACAACAAAATTAAGAAATTTAGCCGGTACCTTTTCAGTTAAATACGGATTTCCCGTGGGCCCTGTAAGAAGCCGAGAGTCCACGAAGTGCGACGGACAAGCCGGCAAGTGTGACGTCACAAGAGCCTTGCAGGGCCCTCTTATCTCGATGACCCCGCATGGGACGAGCTGACGTCATCCACCTCTCAACTCTTGGGCGTGCGACTGGTGTTCACCGTGTGAGGGTGTGCCGAAGACTCGTACTGTGGAGGGTCCCTTCCTTAAAATGAGGTTCAAGTTTATTTTAAAATACATTAAGACTTACCTACAATCGCTAGAGTTACTTTTATGCCTAGGCGTATGTTCGTTTTATAATTTTGGTAAGGTGAACCACAGTAATAACCGCCCTAAAATGAAAATTACCCTGGAACATTCAATTAACGAGTGTAACATTAGTAACTTGGGCCCTGCCTTTAGCATCTGAGAACATTAAAAGATGTTCCGTCGGTAAGAAAACGATTGAATACAAAATGTTAAAACGAAGAATCAAAGTTTGTCTTAATCTGTGATTTGAAAACTGAGCCGGCCGAAGTGGCCGCGCGGTTCTGGCGCTGCAGTCTGGAACCGCGAGACCGCTACGGTCGCAGGTTCGAATCCTGCCTCGGACATGGATGTGTGTGATGTCCTTAGGTTAGTTAGGTTTAACTAGTTCTAAGTTCTAGGGGACTAATGACCTCAGCAGTTGAGTCCCATAGTGCTCAGAACCATTTGAATTTGATTTGAAAACTGAGCACTGTGCAAAGCTACCGAAAACAGGTAACCAGTCTTTGATGTAAATTCACTCTGTAAATTAAACCATTGTTAACCGCATTAAAAACATAATATATTCTCCTTGTAAATTACAGGTCCTGGCTCTTTTAGTAATAATTTCCTTGCCCTTTTTAAAAAACATTAATAGTAACTCTAATTAGCCAACTTCTTCATCTCAGAGCAATACCTTCAATCAAGGTTCTCGATTTTTAACTGATGTATTTCAATTTCTCTTTCCACCTACAGTTTTTACCCTCTTCAGCTCCTTCTGGTACCGTGGAAGTTATTCCCTGATGTCTGAACACACGTCCTATCATGCCTTGTAACTTTAACATTCTTCTGTAGCACCAAAACTCAAACGCTGCGATTCTCTTCTCCTCCTGTGATCCCACAGACCACAATCCACTAACACACAGTCTTTTTCCCGGGAAATACCTCTTTGCCTGTGCTAGTCTGTCTTTTATGTCCTCCTCGATTTTTCCGTCACATGTTATTTTGCTTCCAAGGTAGCATAATTCCTTCACTTCAGCAACTTCATAGCCATCAAATTTGATGTTAAGTTTATCGCTAAAGTCATTTGCACCGCTCCTCACTACTTTTGTCTTTCTTAGATTTACTCTCAACCCATATTCTGTACTCATTAGTCTGTTCATTCCATCCAGCAGTTCATGTAATTCTTTTTCACTTCCACTCAGCATAGCAATGTCATCAGCGAATCGTATCATTGATATCCTTTCACCTTGAATTTTAGTTCCATTCCTGAAACTTTCTTTTATTTCTATCATTGCTTCTTCGATGTACAGATTGAGCAGTAGGGGCGAAAGACTACATCCCTGTCTTACACCCTTTTTAATCCAAGAACTTCTTTGTCGGTCGTCCACTCTTATTATTCCCTCTTGGCTCTTGTACATATTGTGTGTTACCCGTTTCTCCCTGTAGCTTACCCCTATTTTTCTCAGAATTTCGAACATCTTGCACCATTTTACATTGTCGAACGCTTTTTTCAGTTCGACAAATGCTATAAACGTGTCTTGATTTTTCTTTAGTGTTTCTTCCGTTATCTAGTGCAACGCCAGAATAGCCTCTCTGGTGTCTTTACCTTTCCTAAAGCCAAACTGACCCTCATTGAACAGCTCATCAATTTTCTTTTCCATTCTTCTGTATACTTGCATTAGTTTTGCCAGAGGCTTGGATGCATGAGATGTCAAGCTGACTGTACGATAGTTCCTGGCACTTATCTGCTCTTGCTATTTTCGGGACTGCACGGATGATATTTTCTCGAAAGTCTGATGCTATGACACCAGTCTCATAGGTCCCACACACCAGCTTAAACAGCAGTTAGCAATACACCGTGAGGAAGGCGTCTTGCAATAGTTACCGAAACATCGTAATTTTATAGTTGACAGTGCGGTCCCAAACCCAGAAGAATTTTATTGACTTAAACAGATGTTTGGTTGCCAATACCCCGAGTGGTAGAAGAAGTTCCAAAGGAATGTTATCTACGCCTTCTGCTATATTTGATCACAAGTCCTCCAGTCTCTGTTACACTCTGACCATAACACTGAATACGGATTATACACTCCTGGAAATTGAAATAAGAACACCGTGAATTCATTGTCCCAGGAAGGGGAAACTTTATTGACACATTCCTGGGGTCAGATACATCACATGATCACACTGACAGAACCACAGGCACATAGACACAGGCAACAGAGCATGCACAATGTCGGCACTAGTACAGTGTATATCCACCTTTCGCAGCAATGCAGGCTGCTATTCTCCCATGGAGACGATCGTAGAGATGCTGGATGTAGTCCTCTGGAACGGCTTGCCATGCCATTTCCACCTGGCGCCTCAGTTGGACCAGCGTTCGTGCTGGACGTGCAGACCGCGTGAGACGACGCTTCATCCAGTCCCAAACATGCTCAATGGGGGACAGATCCGGAGATCGTGCTGGCCAGGGTAGATGACTTACACCTTCTAGAGCCCGTTGGGTGGCACGGGATACATGCGGACGTGCATTGTCCTGTTGGAACAGCAAGTTCCCTTGCCGGTCTAGGAATGGTAGAACGATGGGTTCGATGACGGTTTGGATGTACCGTGCACTATTCAGTGTCCCCTCGACGATCACCAGTGGTGTACGGCCAGTGTAGGAGATCGCTCCCCACACCATGATGCCGGGTGTTGGCCCTGTGTGCCTCGGTCGTATGCAGTCCTGATTGTGGCGCTCACCTGCACGGCGCCAAACACGCATACGACCATCATTGGCACCAAGGCAGAAGCGACTCTCATCGCTGAAGACGACACGTCTCCATTCGTCCCTCCATTCACGCCTGTCGCGACACCACTGGAGGCGGGCTGCACGATGTTGGGGCGTGAGCGGAAGACGGCCTAACGGTGTGCGGGACCGTAGCCCAGCTTCATGGAGACGGTTGCGAATGGTCCTCGCCGATACCCCAGGAGCAACAGTGTCCCTAATTTGCTGGGAAGTGGCGGTGCGGTCCCCTACGGCACTGCGTAGGATCCTACGGTCTTGGCGTGCATCCGTGCGTCGCTGCGGTCCGGTCCCAGGTCGACGGGCACGTGCACCTTCCGCCGACCACTGGCGACAACATCGATGTACTGTGGAGACCTCACGCCCCACGTGTTGAGCAATTCGGCGGTACGTTCACCCGGCCTCCCGCATGCCCACTATACGCCCTCGCTCAAAGTCCGTCAACTACACATACGGTTCACGTCCACGCTGTCGCGGCATGCTACCAGTGTTAAAGACTGCGATGGAGCTCCGTATGCCACGGCAAACTGGCTGACACTGACGGCGGCGGTGCACAAATGCTGCGCAGCTAGCGCCATTCGACGGCCAACACCGCGGTTCCTGGTGTGTCCGCTGTGCCGTGCGTGTGATCATTGCTTGTACAGCCCTCTCGCAGTGTCCGGAGCAAGTATGGTGGGTCTGACACACCGGTGTCAATGTGTTCTTTTTTCCATTTCCAGGAGTGTATTTTGAACTGTTAGCAACATCCAAAAGTGGAAACATTTGACGTCCCGCGTAAGCCTTACTTGTGACTGTCCAAGACACCCCTAAAAAAAATAGGTACTCCAGCGTAAACGGGTACATTTGCTATCAGTACCATGTGTACCACAACATTCAAAAGTGATCTTTCGGGAATTTCTCTATCTAAACTTCATGACACAAATGCACCCCAGGTGCATATTCATCCAGTTTCTGGAGTTTTTCTTCTTCCCTTTTCTTTTTCTGATTTCTTCTTCTTATACTCGGCTGTTACACAACTTATAACACTGACTTCTCAGCTCGAAGAGTCTTCTGCTGTCAATAGTAATTAAAGCTCTTTGCATATTTGGACTAATCACCATGCTCTCACATGTTAGTCAACAGTAGAGACTAAAAATTCATAAAAACGAATAAGTGAGAATCAAAATCTGTTCTTAAAATAGTTGTCTGCATGACGTGGAACCATCATCATATGTGCAGCCGTTTTCAAATTCCTCTAATTTTGGGACTTCTCTCGGTCCAACTTTCTCAAAGTAAACATTTTCTTGTTCAGACAGCTACAGAGAATTTTTTTAGACAAAAATTTAACGATCGATTTTTGTGGCACTGATTCACATATCAGTCCTCTTAACACTGGTTCTTGAAACTTTGTAAACAAGTTCCACGATTATTGGCGCCTGGTGAACTCAAGCGCGCAATTACAATTCTCGGCTTTGAGTCACGACGTCATTGTGTGATGTCGCTAGTTTATGATGTGAAGGATGTAGGTGGCCGACATAGAAATAAAATAAGAAGTGAGATGGCGCTACACACTTACGCTGTACGTTGTTTTGAAGCCAGAGTTTGCGGGGCCTGCAGCCTTCTTAAATATCCCAAAATATTGGCAGACCACTTTTTACGATTACTTCTTGTTCATTATTTCCGTCGTGTACTTACATGAATAACATAACGTACAGAAAGCAATTTTGATCGTTTTTCTATTCTTGAAAGCGTATTTGCACTCGTAAGACGACACATTTGGCCTCGTTAATGTTAACTTGTTTTTTGTTTATATGTTTCGAATAAGCCACCAAGAACAGAAGTACGTGGTGTGAAAAGGATTCTGGATGCTTTCGTAATGCATTTTCTTCCACTTTCACTGTATTTGTATCGATAGCAAATGAAGTTGGAACTCCGAAACCAATACTTGCTTGCCTACTAGTACTACTTGCTGTTCGTCACTTTTCAGCTTTCAACTAGTAAGCACAACATTTTCTACGTTCATGTTCGCAAAAAACTTACCAACGTTTTCTTTGCTAGCCCATAAACGTGTGCAGTGAGGAAATAAGCAAGACATGCTATCTTATATTGTCGCATGTCAACAAAGTGAACGTTTATTGGAAGCCAAAGAAACAGAACTGCGTAGAGATGTACCTCCATACAGAATAGAGCTCTTGTTTTATTAGTGTGTGAGTGGCGCTAGTTTCACTGTAGTTTATACATCTTATCACTTTGAAATCTTACCTATGATGCGTCATTCAGTGTAAGACCAATAATAGCAATGCAGAATTTTTAAACATGTACTATCATTGTGCAATGCCATAAATATGATTAAGGGAATTGTCACAAACGCTTAAGACCCCGTAAAAGGGATATTCTGCTTTAACATGTATGTAAGTAATTTTTTAGTAATGGTAGCCTAACCTGTGTAGCACACACGCCCATGTTCCCAGCAGTAACATATTTTCACGGAATATTTCTCACCAGTAACTCTGTCAGTTTTCCAGGAATAAACAAACACAGCACAGTTGGAATGTACTCCTACTTTGATCATCTGCTTGATTTTACAACTGAATTTCATTTTGAGGTTTACAAAGTTATGTAAGCCTATGCCATACTTTGCGAAATACCAATAGTTCGTTAGTTAGTTAGTTAGTCTTAAGTCCTATATATCATTCGTACGATAAATCGTAATAATGTGGAGAGATTCGTTTTATATTAACATCAATTTTTGTTGTAAATATGTCTCCATGCCGATCATTTATTACTTTTATTTTTGTTTTTTCCATTAAAGAAGACAGAAGTTAGTAATTCATACCCATCTCCATTTCCACATTACAGTAATACACATCTTCCGAGGGATAGGCGGAGTTGTCAGAGCGAAATGTTTTCAGTTTAGTTTCAAATTTTACTTTGCTGTCTGCAGGGATTTTTATGTCTATGTGTAAGTGCTCAAAACTTTTGGTTGCAGCACAAAAAGTGCTACCGACAACCCCACTGTGGCGTAATGAATGTCGTTTTTTTTCTTCTCGTATTATAATTATGTACATTATTGTTTCTGTTGAAATGCATTGGATTGTTTGCAACAAATTTCATGAGGGATAGACTGCCACTCACACGCCGTGCAGCAGGCAAGCACGACGAAAAGTGTGTTCTCGTAAGTTTTCAGCCAAAGCCTTCGTCAGAAAGTAAGCGAACCACGCACACATATAAAAGAACACGTCCATATTCACACAATCAGACACACAAAACTCACACAGATGATCTCTGTTGTCGACAATTACAGCCAGAATCATTTTTAAGGAGAGAGATAATGTAAACACTGAATAATTATCGGCGAGAGGAATGTAGGGCATGAGATGCTGCACCAACAATTAGCGCGATTACGTAGCCGTGTGTTGTAGGGGGACGATACCGTTGATGCAATGTGGCTCGGATGTCGGAGCCTCTGCGATCTGGAAGGCAATGAAAAACACAGGACAGAAAAGAAAGAATGGACAGTCAGCAAAGTGAAGAAATCTAAAGTCAAACGACAAGAATAAAACCACTACAATGAAAGTAAACGGTGCAACCATAACTCATCTTTACAAACGAAAATATTGCTTGAACGGCACCACTTACGAATGAAATGAGATTCCTTTAAACTTTACACTACGATCGGATCGATTAGAAGACCCGTAAACGACGTAAGCTGTCAGTTTTGATTAAACAATTGCGTCTCCGCACAATAAAAGGACACAACGCGGTCGAAACTGAGCACGGCCGCGTCATATTGACGTCACAGAGAAGTGTCATCGCAGGGAACCACGGAGGTATGAATGCGGTGAACCTAATGTTGTGGGCTATGTAAGATGGCGGACGTGGGCTTCAAGTTTGTGACTTAATGACACCTTTACCTCCATGGCGGCCAGTTACTAAATATTATCTATGGTTGTCTTCGTAACTGATGTAAACTACGATTGTAATTTACGTCATATATATATATATATATATATATATATATATATATATATATATATATATTCTTTTATTTTTTGGTGTATCCATTTACATTTATATTATGATATGTGTCAGTTGAGTTTGATTTTTTTTTTAATGAAGCAAAGAATATCACGCAATTGAAATTCCGCAGACACAGTAAGAGTGGACTTTTATTTTTTTAACTTCTTTTGTTTTTCTCTATTGGTTTTAGTATTCCAAATTGCGTTATATAGTTGAACTCATTTACTCGATACTGAATTTTGTTGGTTTTCATGATTTTTCGTTACGTGTTTAGCGGGATTTTTTAAAGAATTTGTCTTTTACTACCGTCTGTCAAGTTCTGCTATATAGGACAACGTAGATAGTCGATACCATGTTCCATTAGTTTTCTTGTCTTTCCGTTAAGTGTTTAGTGCGAGATTTCCACCTTTTTCAGTCTGATAGCCAACAGAATTTACGTTTTGCATCAAAATGAAACTCATGAATTCGAACTTGCAGAATTATCATCTAGTCAAACATCTTCAGTTTTACGGAGGTGAAGCGAGCGAGAACCTCATTTACTTCATCGCTATTCCTCACAACTTAATTATACACTCTCTCTGCATCTCTCCAAACACAATAGCCTCATTTAATTTTGGAGGATTCACTTTAGACACCCCTGACTGTGAGGAACGGGGAAACCTAATGTTCGGCTTCTCTAAGTGGAGCTTTACATAACACGAGTGATTTCCTTCTCAGTTGTCGGCTAACAGGACGCCTTTCTGATCCTAAAAGTCTAGTCTCCTCCTTACAGCACTGAGATCACAATTCGACTTTCCGAAATCGTTTCACCGTGTAAGATCGTAGCACGATTCCCGTTTTTAACCATCGTGCGTATTCCGAAATGTCAGAGGCTGAGATAATCGATCAAGAAATAGAAAACTAACTACCACTGCTCAACAATCGAGAGGCAACTGGACCACACGAGGTAACTATGAGGGTCTACAGAGATTTTGAAAGAGAACTTGCCTCCTCTTGTAACACTTCCGTCAACTGTCTATATATTTTGTAAATGTCTTCTTTGAGGCTACAGGATGTTTCAGGAGAAATTCTAAATATTTTAGGATGTGGTAGCGCAGACGAATTGCAACAAAAAATGTCATATAAAATGTGTCCAGTTTTTACTGAGTACAGAGATACATCTGAGTTCACTGCATTTTCATTCAGTGTGTTGGTACACTGGCTGCTGTGGGTTGCTATGGGCATATTTACCGAATGTCAGCAGTAGAGTGTTGATGTTCACGTTGTGAAGTTGTGCTTTAGTTTACAAATGGTTCAAATGGCTCTGAGCACTATGGGACTTAACTGCTGAGGTCATCAGTCCTATAGAACTTAGAACTACTTAAACTTAACTAACCTAAGAACATCACACACATCCATGCCCGAGGCAGGATGCGAACCTGCGACCTTAGCAGCAGCACACTTCCAAACTGAGGCGCCTAGAACCGCTCGGCCACATCGGCCGACCTTAAGTTTACATTTAAGTTTTCATTGGTGTTTGTTTGCCATATCTACTGCACTGTAGCGTGTAAACATGCCGCACGTATTTACGTATTGTGAGTATGCTAATACGGTATTTGTGTATGGGTTTTGTAAAGGAAACGCTTTTGCTGCTTGTAGAGAATACGGCATACAGCTTCCTAACCGTAGACCACTAGATTCAAGAGTGTTTCCTCGTGTCTTCAATACACTTTGTGACACTGGTACAGTGCCCAGCAGTCGTATTGCATCTGAACGTGTAAACAAACGGACTGTGGATGAAGTGGAACACATTATTCAGTCGGTAGAACGTAGTCCTACAACTAGCACACGGAGAATTTCTGATTTCTGCACGTATCGCTGGTCCATACCAAGAGTATGGCGAACAGTACGGATGCACGTGTTCCATCCATATCATTTACAGCTCATTCAGCACCTTCGAGCAGGAGATGAACATAGACGATTAGAATTGTGTCATTGGATACTTGACAATCTCCAGGTAATCCCACTTTTACTCTTCATTGATGAAGCCCCTGTCACTCGTGACGGCATCAGTAACATTCGTGTTTCACATCAGTGGTCTGAAGAAAACCAACATGCCGTTGTGGAGACATCTTTACAAGAACGCTTCTCTGTAAATGTGTGGTATGATTTGATAGATACTCAGTTGATTGGGCCTGTTATGTTCGCGTCGTCTTACGGGATCCTGTTATCTAGACTTTCTTGAAAATGAGCTTCCAGCACTATTGGAAGAGATTCTTTTGGATACAAGAATCTGTATGTTCATTCAGCATGACGGGGCTCGTGCACACTGTAATCGTCAGGTGACACATCATCTAAACCTATCATTCCCCGAAAGATGTATCTGTAGATAGGGGCAAGTTTCTTGGCCACCAAGGTCCCCAGACTTTACTGCCTGGATTTTTGCCTGTGGGGATGCCGGCCGCTCTGGCAGAGCGATTCTAGGCGCTTCAGTTCAGAACCACGCTGCTGCTACTGTTGCAGGTGCGAATCCTGCCTCGGGCATGGCTGTGTGTGATGTCCTTAGGCTAGTTAGGTTTAAGTAGTTCTAAGTCTAGGGGACTGAGGACCTCAGGTGTTAAGTCCCATCGTGCTTAGAGCCATTTGAACCATTTTAACCTGTGGGGATGGTTGAAAGGCGAAATGTACAAAGAAAATGTAGCCACGAGAGCCGATTTGATCGTTCGGATTATCAGTAGTGCAACCCTCATAAAAGAACGCAATGATGACCTCAGGAGAGCTACACATGGTGTAATCAAGGGAAGTGAAAGGCACATCGATGTTGGCGGTGGAATTCTTAAAAACCATCTGTGAACGTCCTCATTTGCCTTTGCTTTAAGTTCATTTGCGTTGTTACATACTAACAGCTGTATCTCTGTACTCACTAAAAATTGGACCCAAGTTATACAGCATTTTTATTGCAATTCGTCTATATTATCACCTCCTCAAATATATACTATTACTCCTGAAACACCTTGTATATCATTTTATGTATTGAATTGTGGCATAGTGTAAATGGTTCACACTTAAGGAATGTAGGATTGTATACGATGAAAAAGCTGGAGGGAAGTCCCTCCGTAACGAAAAGGCTTAGACTGGAATGTAAAAGCTGGAATGGTTGTGATTTGGAGCGAGAAGTTGTAACACCTACGTTTTTATCCTGACCTGATCTGATCGAATAGCAGCCCAATATTTATTATTAACATGACCGTGAAACTAATGGGGCTGGTAATCGGAATTGACTGCTATGGAAGTTGTTACTTTCCATTTCGTCCTGTTCAATACTATAATACTGAATGTATGGTAATAAGGAACACCAACACAGTTTTACTAATTACGAACTTATATTGTTCTCAAAACACAAAAAGGAGATAGCCACTGCCTTCGTCCTACATATCTAATTACGGCTAACCTCAGCACAGGCTTTCTTCATTTGCCATTATCGTCACACGCTAGTCCATCACTGCATCCAACACTGGAATCCAAGGTTAGGCCGGCGCGGTAGACGAGAAACTAAATATCGGCACTAGTAAAGTCACTGATCGCTTTTATAAAGATACTTCATCACTTTCCCGGTATTTATTTATTATTTAGGGGTCTAACCAAGGCGATGGTGACACCCTTCTCGGTTAAAAGAACCCTGTATTCCAATAATGGCCTCCACACACACCATTCCCGCCAACCACTCTGGCGCATCTCGACACTCGCTCTCGCAACACGTCACAATCGGTTGTTGTTCGCCCTATCGACCTGTGCCGAGTGCAAAGTTATAGTAAGGGCCTACGGACCCCTTACAAAGTCTTTGTGGCACATACAGTCAGCATGGCTAGTTCGCGACGAGTCAGCATCTAGAGTGATCAATGAGGCAAAAATTTCTGTAAAAATGGAGTTATTACGCGTCGAATGTGGACTGTTATTAGCCGATGTATGATGACATTTATTGGGTTGTTCTAAAACATGCATTTACGAGGCCAAGCAGGTATTTTCCGGATCATATCGCATGAAGGCCCCAGATTGCATCACATGGCTTTGTTCATCGCCGCAGAAAATCGCTCGTGCGTCTGCCTTCAGACAAAGCCCTGCGCGCCCCCCATATGTATCCGCCACTGCGTTGGTGTCGTGTTCCTTGACTTTGGGTAGACTTTCATCAAAGCTCCGCTCTCTAGTGGAGAAATACGATATTTCCGTATACTGACCAGATTTGTGCTTGTAGACAGGACTTCTTTGTAGGCAGACCTCAAGACATCGATCTCAGTGGGAGAAAATTGACAAATGGGAAGGCAGTTCCGGGAGTGTATAGGGCTGGAACCTTCCGTCAGGCTACTCACGGAAGAGTCTGTTCTCTAGAGGAGGGTTGCAACGCCAGAAGACTTGGGGAAATGCAGAAAGACCAGGAGAGTATCTGTGATTGTTGCAGGGACAGGCAGTTGACCCTGAAAGTAAATAGTTGCAAAATGCAAATTCTCACGGTCGGAAATGTCACAGTTAATAAAATATTCCGGTCTATTTTGCGTAGCCGAATGGATTTCATTCTACAACCCAACGTTTCGTCCCCGTTTGCGGAAGACATTTTCAAGGAGAATCGAAGCTTCATCTAGTGACAGATTCTCACCCTGGCTCGCTACTGACTGCAACAAAATTCCGTTTACGCGTACTCCCGCGCAGTGGCGTAACGTCACGTGTTTTGAATGCGCCAGCGCATCTGGCCGTTGTCGACTGCCGTCGTCTGCTGTTGCTATCATTCCATGGTGAAAGACTGATACTCATCTTTTTCAGCACCGGAACCCAGATGTCACTCAATTTAACGCCCTCCTCCTTCCTATTGAAATTCATGGGGTGTTTTAAAACCTTTATGACCTCCCCGTATAGGCCGTCAAGGTATCCGCTTGTAATTGCCAGCACTTGAGTCCTATCAAAATGACTGAATGTGGTGGTCTCCTGGCTGCAAAGTATTTCCCGCAACAGCTGATCTGTCAGTCTCCCCACTTCTTCAATTGCCCTTATGCTCTTCTATTCGTTTCTTGTTTATCATTTTTGTAGTAGTCACCTACACCTCCCAACAACTACACGGAATTCTATAAATTCCTGCTTTTTCCAGCGGTTTGCGAGTATGCTTGGCCAATTTTAGGTGGTCCTGTATCTTCCAGGTGGAATTCCAGATTACCACAATGTTCTGTCTTTTCAAGATTTTTTTCCTATACTGTTAGTAACGTCCTTAATGGAATCAGGAAAACTTTCCATCTCACAGGCGTTTCTAGATTGTTACGATTATTGCGCGGTTGTCTTAACGCTCTTTTGACATCAGCGGACAAATGATCACTCTTGAACAACGCATTTTCGAGGTATTGTAATTCCGTGCCAAGCAGCTCTGGTTCGCAGATGATCCTTCCTCCATCCGTCAACGTTTTCGAACCACTTCCCACAACATAACCGAGGCACCATAAACTTGTCCATCTTCGATACTGCGCGCTCTTCGCATTCCGTATTTTGTGAGGTGGTTCTACGGCCCAAAAGGAGAAAAAAATGTCCAGTAAAGTGTATTCCTTAAAAGCTCTGAGCACTTGTTCATATTCGCTACTGTGAAACACATCTCTTCTATTGAAGAAGCCACCTAGCTCATAACGTTTGCATTCTAGAGCCCATGTTTAATTGACAATTTTTTGTTTTGGTCCATACAGCCTTTTCAGAAAATATGAAAAGCAAAGAGCTTGCAATAAAAGACATTTGTTTCATAGTATCGATGATGAAGAAGTGCTCGTAACACTTAAGGTTGTATAGGATGTTCCAGGCCAAAAAACACATAAAAAGCAACAACGAATCGCTTTTTAACTTTCGTGAGACAGGCGCAAGACATTTTCCTTATGTTATCCACCGTTCTCAGCCACAAGTTGAAACCTAGAAACACTATGTTCCACAACAGATTGGAGTGTGTCAGGGGCAGTTGAACGATGCGTGCCTTCAGTTCACCTATGTTTGTAATCAGAGCACTGAACTCTGCATCTTTCAATTAACCCGACAGCCAGAAGTTACACGGATTAATATCAGGTGATGTGGGCAGCCAGGCTGATAATTATAGCATTTAAAAAATTCTTCTACAGCAGGTGCTCCAATGGCTGTCCAATGTGAGGAGGAATGCTGTCTTGCATAAAAATGATGATAGCCACACATCCATGGTGTTGAAGATTTGGTGTGACGTTGGTGGACAAAAGACTCTCATAGTGTCTACCAGTGATGGCACAGGCCCCGTCACGACCAATCTCTCGAAAAAATATGGCCCTACAACAAACAATGCCGTCAACCCGCACCACACCGTTACCACAGATACTTTTGCTGAACGGAGGGTCGATGTGCGAGCAGATATTCTGTTACCCATATATTGCACTTCAGTGTACTGACATGTACCTGGAGATGAAAATGGACATCGTCTGTCCACAAAATGCTCCCTGACCCTTAATTGTCCATCTACACTACTGGACATTAAAATTGCTACACCACGAAGATGACGTGCTACAGACGCGAAATTTAACCGACGGGAAGGAGATGCTGTGATATGGAAATGATTAGCTTTTCAGTGCATTCACACAAGGTTGGCGCCGGTAGCGACACCTACAACGTGCTGATATGAGGAACGTTTCCAACCGATTTCTCATACACAAACAGCAGTTGACGGGCGTTGCCTAGTGAAACGTTGTTTTGATGCCTCGTGTAAGGAGGAGAAATGCGTACCATCACGTTTCCGACTTTGATAAAGATCGGATTGTAGTCTATCGCGATTGCGGTTTATCGTATGGCGACATTCCTGCTCGCGTTGGTCGAGATCCAATGACTGTTAGCAGAATATGGAATGGGTGGGTTCAGGATGGTAATACGGAACGCCGTGCTGGATCCCAACGGCCTCGTATCACTAGTAGTCGAGATGACAGGCATCTTATCCGCATGGCTGTAACGGATCGTACAGCCACATCTCGATCCCTGAGTCAACAGATGGGGACGTTTACAAGACAACAACCATCTGCACGAACAGTTCGACGACGTTTGTAGCAGCATGGACTATCATCTCGGAGACCATGGCTACGTTTACCTTTGACGCTGCGTCACACACAGGAGCGCCTGCGATGGTGTACTCAAGGACGAACCTCGGTGCACGAATGGCAAAACGTCATTTTTTCGGATGAATCCAGGTTCTGTTTACAGCATCATGATCGTCGCATCTGTGTTTGGCGACATCGCGGTGAACGCACATTGGAAGCGTGTATTCGTCATCGCCATACTGGCGTATCACCCGGCGTGATTGTACGGGGTGCCATTGGTTACACGTCTCGGTCACCTCTTGTTCGCATTCACGGCACTTTGAACAGTAGACGTAACATTTCAGATGTGTTACGACCCGTGGCTCTACCCTTCATTCGATCCCTGCGAAACCCTACATTTCAGCAGGATAATGCACGACCGCATGTTGCAGGTCCTGTACGGGCATTTCTGGATACAGAAAATGTTCGACTGCTGCCCTGGCCAGCACATTCTCCAGATCTCTCACCAATTGAAAACGTTTGGTCAATGGTGGCCGAGCAACTGGCTCGTCACAATACTTCAGTCACTACTCTTGATGAACCGTGGTACCGTGTTGAAGCTGCATGGGCAGCTGTACATGTACACGCCATCCGAGCTCTGTTTGACTCAATGCCCAGGCGTATCAAGGCCGTTATTATGGCCAGCGGTGGTTGTTCTGGGTACTGATTTCTCAGGATCTATGCACCCAAATTGTGTGAAAATGTAATCACATGTCAGTTCTAGTATAATATATTTGTCCAATGAATACCCGTTTATAATATGCATTTCTTGTTGGTGTAGCAATTTTAATGGCCAGTAGTGTAGGTGCGAGTAACAAATTCTAGAACAAACGTTTATCTTCCTGGCGAGTCAGCATGATGCAACTCCTCAACATGGGTAATTTTGTATGGATAGCAATGCAGGATGTTTCGTTGAATTTTATGCACCGTGCTCATTGGCGTCTCCGAATTTCGGGCAATTCCCCGTGCACAGCATGTTTGCACACCACCGCTCGGTCCCGCCTGCAGTGCTGTGGCCACATCTTCTAGTGACGTTGGATCAACTGCTTTCCTCCCTCTGACACTCTGCACATCGAAAGGACTTGTCCCTTCGAGTTTCCTAATAATTTTCTCCAGACCCTTGACAGACATCGAACAAACGCATTTATTCGTACCCTTGAGTGTCTGGAACTACTGTTGTGTCATTGGAGCATAGTTCCCATTCTTGTAAAAGAGCTTTAGCAGCAGTGCGCGATCCTTCATTGAGACAGTCATGTCGAGCATCTCAGATGCAAACTGAGGAACAGTCGTGTATCCCGCGTGTTCCATTTTGCATTGTCCGCCCCCACTAGCTGAGTGGTGCCGGCACGGTAATTCAGCGTTTTCGGCCAGAGGGCTGCGTGCTCTCTGTAATAGAAAAACTGAGTCAAGGAATCAACGATCAACTTGAACGGATGTCTTGTGACGTCCGCCCGTACCAAACGCAACGAACTGTATCGAACAAAATGGAAAAAAAAGTGGTCAGCGCAAAATAATGTCAATCCTAAGGGCCCGGGTTTGGTTCCCGGCTGGGTCGGAGATTTTCTCCACTCAGGGTCTGGGTGTGGTGTTCTCCTAATCATCATCATTTCCTCGCCATCGACGCGCAAGTCGCCGAAGTGGCGTCAAATCGAAAGACTTGCACCCGGCGAACGGTCTACCCGACGGGAGGCCCTACTCACATGACAATTTATTTATTTATTTATTTATTTATTTATTTGCATTTATGCCGCTTCCAGTGCCATCGAGTGTTAAAATTTTCACTAAATATCTTTTTTTCTGTATCGTTTCCCCCTTCTTGGATAATATTCCGTTCAAATTTCAAGTCATTCTGAGCAGTGTTTTCTATTTATATGTTTTCAAACCGGAATTTTAACTATGATCACCCTGTATTTCTCTTGTTTTTTGGTTCATACTATGTCCTCCCAAATTATGAAAAGCAAGAAGCTTGCAGTAGAAAAAATTTCCTTCGCATTATCTAAAGTGAAGAAGTGCTCATAGGCCTTAAGGTATACATTTTAGAGCCATTGTTTACTAGATTTTTTGTTTCGAAAACAGGCAGAATACGGCGCTGCGGTCGGCAACGTCTATATAAGACGACAAGTGTTGTAACGCAGCAAGTTACTGCATTCGTTGCAGTAAGACACGCAGCGGTCTAACACGGTGGCTGCAGGATGCCTATGTTTTTTTTTTTTTTTTTTTTACTATTTTGCGCACAGCACAGCTGACGCTGCATGCCGTGAGAACTGCATAGAATAACATTCAGTCAATACGAAGATTCATACCCTCTACGAATCTCAATAATCCATATTAGTTATTATCCGATTTTGTTCAAATTTGGTACACAGTATTTGTTATTAATGGAATGATGCTGTCAAAATTTAAGATTTTTATGTATTATAGTTCTGGAGATAAAGAGAACTACCTAAAACTCCTAAAACCTGCGCTTGCTTTTTAAAACCAAGTTAGGAACACTAACAGATTGACTCTCATTATCATTTGAAGCCATTCCAAAGTTATCAGTGCATAAAAATCAATTAGTTATAATTTTCTTTTTAAAACTTTAGTCACTGTGCATTACGTAATACAAAAATCGGTCAAAATTATTATTTGATCATATTTTGCCGTGTGAGTGCGTGAGAATGATTGAGTGAGTGTATGTGGGACATACGTTAAAATTTAATATTTCATTTTACGTAAAACCTTGTACAAACGAACTGTGGGAAAGTTATGCTGCAATCACGACTCAGATGACGTATGTCGGTGTGTGCTTGCTTTTGTATAAAAGCAGCCAGAATGGAAGTTAGAGGCGGAATAAGTTCATTTATCAGTTTGAAGAATATTTCGCACTTCGTTTATTTTGATTAAACAAAGTACAAGAATTTGAAGTTTTGCTGGCATTAATTACTATCAGATTAGTGATTGGATAAGGCAAGATTTGCCGCGAGAATGGTCTGGAAGGAACGTTCTGATTGGTCGTTTAGGTCAATAGGCAATCAGAATTAAGCCTCGAGATAGTCGCTTGCTAGCCGGTCTACAGATAACACGATGTCAGATAGCTCATTAAAAATACTCTGTAAGATGAGGAAGCAGTGAGCCAATGAGGGTTCGAACATATCGTGACTGAAGCAACTGGAGTTACAAACATTTTAATGAATGTTTGGTGTCTCCAAATTAAATAGTTTGAGAGATATGAGCGTGTGAACTTCCTGGTCGTAGTAACAACTCCACGTGGCGTGTTTAGTGCTCTGTACGGAATATTTTGGCGAGCACTTCTTACGAAGAGGACCACTGAAACGACGGAATGTTTAATACACGACTAGTTGTGGGTCTGTGACTGGTAGAACGTGAAAATTAGTCGGGTCGGACTTACTAAAATTCTGGGTGCTTTTCAAGTGAATGTTTGTTATACAGACAGCCAACTTTGAATGATAACGTTTTACCATATTAAATACGGATTTGATATCCATTTCATATTTTTCAATATCAATGAAAAGCATAGTTAATCTAATTTTAAACGCTTTTCTGCAAGCAGACTGAATATCCCGAACCCCCGATTTTTTAATCTTGTCAGGAACTGACTTTCAACTAGAGTTACGCGGCCTCTGTGTGAAGGTATTAGGTGGTGGTTTCATCAACGCTGCTTTACACTGCCTAGCACGTATCTGCTACCACAGAGTGAAGGGCAATCGGCAAGAACCCTATCGAGGTAAGGGGGCTGAACGATAGTGTTAACAAAAAAGCAGACGACCGATCCCGCCCCGCCGCAGTGTCTGGCGCTGTAGTTAGATCTGTTACTGCTGCTATAATGGCAAGTTATCAAGATTTGAGTGAGTTTGAACGTGGTGTTATAGTCGGCGCACGAGCGGGGGGACACAGAATCTCCGACGTAGCGAAGAAGTCGGGATTTTCCCGTACGATCATTTCACGAGTGTACCGAGAATATCAGGGATCCAGCAAAACATCAAATCTCCGACATCGCTGCGACCGGAAAAAGATCGTACAAGAACGGGACCAACGACGACTGAAGAGAATCGTTCAACGTGACAGAAATTCAACCCTTCCGCAAACTGCTGCAGATTTCAGTGCTGGGCCATCAGCAAGTGACAGCGTGCGAACCATTCAACGAAACAACACCGATATTGGCTTTCGGAGCTGGAGGCCCACTCGTGTACCCTAGAGGACTGCACGACACAAAGGTTTTACGCCTCGCCTGGGTCCGTCAACATCGAAATTGGACTGCTGATGACTGGAAACATGTTCCTTATCGGACGAGTCTCGTTTCAAATTGTATCGAGTGTAATGGAGACAATTTCATGAATCCGTGGACCCTGCATGTCAGCAGGGACTATTCAAGCTGGTGGAGGCTGATGAACATTACTGAGCATATCTGGTCTGCCTTGCGACGTGCTGTACAGAAGAGAGCTCCACCCCCTCGTACTCGTACGGATTGATGGAGAGCGCTACAGTATTCATGGTGTCACTTCCCTCTGGTGCTACATGACTGCTGGTTGGCTGTATGCTGGTTCTTTGTATATTTTTAATTTATATTGAACCTGTGTGACCACCTCCTCGCGTTACCTTAGAGAATTGTACTCGACTTTGCGTCCTGGCTGCTAATATACCAGGCCCATAAGAAATGGTGTCTATAATGTGACCCTTATTTGATTAACTTGATAAACAAATTAATTATTTTTGAAATATGCGCAACGGAAACTGGTGCGAGTTTCTCTAAGTTAACACGTTCTGGGGTGGTTGAACTCATAGCCGTCCTATAGCAGCTGGTAGCCTATCTAAATTCACATTGCAGATTATTTCTGTCTTTCATTAACTTTAGAAAATCGAACTGAATAAGGTACATCCTACCCATTTCATGTGTCAGGTGACTGAGGGAATGTTTCTTAACTGAAATGCTGACTCTCATTTAATATATTATTTTCTACTTTGATGAAAACTTTAGAAGCCGACACATTACAATTTTTCTTTAATTACAAAACTTATGTCTGAATCAGTGTTACCTCTCATGGGTAGGACAATGACAAAACGAAAACACTACACGAATAATTTCGTATATGACACATAATTTCATAATAACACAAAAAATATATGACACATAAATTTCATAATAACACAAAAAATACATAAGTGGGCCACACCGTCTTTAGCGGGAAAATCGTCATTCATTCTTTAAGACTCACTTATCGTCATGCATAAATTACACCTCTAGAAATCTAAGGTAGGCCACTGCTGAAGGTAGATAACCTCTATCAGAGAAAAGATTCTGGGCAAAAATGATGTACTATTGGCGCCAAAGTGAAGTGCGAACTGAACTCACAAAGGAAGTACCAAAAATAATTAAATTTCGCGACAGAAATTTCTCGATCTACCATCCGATACGCAATCTGCACTCATTGAGCTAAAAGTGAAGCTTATAACTCGGGAAATAGCTATATGAACTCATGGTTCCTGTTGCATGCTCACTACCACAAAGCAAAATTTCACAAACACATTTCAGAGAAAACTATTCCAAATAAATTAAAACCTTAACCTGTACCGATGAAGGTATGTTGAATGCGTGCTATGAGCACACCCTGTCGTGAATTTTTAGCCATATTACCTCATTTCTATCTCACCAAATCTGCGAGCTGCTGTGCTCCCGCGTCCGGTCCGTCTCATGGCTGGCCCCACAGTGCTCTCCACGCGCCAAAATCCGACCAACGTTCCTATTCAAACGCGGTGGTGGGGAGACTCACCTCACCCCCGCACCAACTTTGTAACCTACCCTCGTGCCTGTTTTCATCTTTGCCTGCTGCTCTGGCCTACCTGCCGTTATTCTTGTAATGTTGGCAATGACTGCTGGTCTCTTAAACTGTTCCCTTTGGTCTATGCTCCCGCTACACTTGACTTCCATTCATACCCATGCACACTCATACAGGGTGGAAGAAGGAGTATACATATCAACGGCGTGTGACCTCTTTGTGAAATGATGAAAAGAAATAAACAAATGCGTCAAATATTCCTTTAACCCAGCGAAGTATTGAAGCTGCCGGTAATCAAAGAAAAACTTATACCTCGATATATAAAACATAATTACTTCCTACTGTAACCTGAGGCAAAACGAAAGTAACGCCTCACTGGTACTACTTCAGACATAAGTCGAGTCCATGCCACGTCATGTTGCGACACGTATGTGCACGCGGGGGCCCTACACGATATTAGGCAGGTGTACCAGTTTCTTTGTCTCTTCAGTGTATATGTAAATTATCAAAGCTTGTGGCGGTGTTAGTGATAGTAGCGTGATCTGTGGTGAGCGTGACTAATTTTTAGTCTTGCATGCTTATAAAATGAACGTTATGAGGTGGAAGAATCTTTACTGTGCATCCGGCCGGCGACCACAGAGCACACCGATACACAGAAACGGCAGCGTCCAGACTGGGTTTCCCGCATGCCTCAGCTTTTCCTGGTGCGCGTGCGTCACTGGAGACGACCATTACCTGTTCTGAGTGCATCTGCACCGACGCCCCACCGTGTGCTTCCCCGTGGATTCGGCGTGAAGGCGGCCGCCGTGTATGTGTGTTACCTTGGCGGCGCACCTCGTAATAGACGCTCTGATGCCAGCGACTCGTAACGGGGGCCCGTGAATCTCTTTTATCGTTTCTGTCACTCCTGTTTCAGTGACGAGTTGGGTGAGGTATAAGCTGCGCTCTCACGAAACGTCGAGTAGACTATGGGGGCAGGTTACTCGCACCATACCATGCAAACAATTTACCAACAGTACTTTCATTCACGTACTGATGAAAGTACTTCGCTCAGTGGCTCATTATACTGGGTGAACCAGAAGTAACGCAACTCTAAAATATAAAAAAAAAATTATGGTATCGATAGTTCCGATGCCACAGCGTAGGTTGGCACTACGAGAGCGGAAGATCTTCGCCGACCACAGCGCTCTCTAGTCGACGATGTGCAGCTCTACGAGCGCCTTTCCACTTTCTCCCCGTTCATGAACAGCAGACGGCCGAGAACCATCGCTTTAGCTTAGCTTGCTATTGACACTTTCCTATCTGGACTTCGGCTGCACACCTACGTGCTCATCACCTAAAGTTATGTAATATGTTTGCATATGTTTATACTGTAGTAAAACCACTTTTAATTTACTTGCAGTACCGACGTGCTTTACCTAACCTGCTCATACTCGCTTCCTTTCATTCGGCCTCTTTGTCAGATTTCAGGAGCAGAATCACGCACCGCCTTCCAGGCGGGATAAAAAAAATTAAAAAAATAACCCAGAAAAGAGACCCAGAAAATATTAGATACAGGCTCCCAGGTAGACGCCATTTTCCTTGACTTCCGGAAGGCGTTCGATACAGTTCCGCACTCTCGCCTGATAAACAAAGTAAGAGCCTACGGAATATCAGACCAGCTGTGTGGCTGGATTGAAGAGCTTTTAGCAAACAGAACACAGCATGTTGTTCTCAATGGAGAGACGTCTACAGACGTTAAAGTAACCTCTGGCGTGCCACAGGGGAGTGTTATGGGACCATTTCTTTTCACAATATATATAAATGACCTATTGGATAGTGTCGGAAGTTCCATGCGGCTTTTCGCGGATGATGCTGTAGTATACAGAGAAGTTGCAGCGTTAGAAAATTGCAGCAAAATGCAAGAAGATCTGCAGCGGATAGGCACTTGGTGCAGGGAGTGGCAACTGACCCTTAACATAGGCAAATGTAATGTATTGCGAATACATAGAAAGAAGGATCCTTTATTGTATGATTATATGATAGCGGAACAAACACTGGTAGCAGTTACTTCTGTAAAATATCTGGGAGTATGCGTGCGGAACGATTTGAGGTGGAATGATCACATAAAATTAATTGTTGGTAAGGCGGGTGCCAGGTTGAGATTCATTGGGAGAGTTCTTAGAAAATGTAGTCCATCAACAAAGGAGATGGCTTACAAAACACTCGTTCGACCTATACTTGAGTATTGCTCATCAGTGTGGGATCCGTACCAGGTCGGGTTGACAGAGGAGATAGAGAAGATCCAAAGAAGAGCAGCGCGTTTCGTCACAGGGTTATTTGGTAAGCGGAGATGTTAGAAAACTCAAGTGGCAGACTCTGCAAGAGAGGCGCTCTGCATCGCGGTGTAGCTTGCCGTCTAGGTTTCGAGAGGGTGCGTTTCTGGATGAGGTGTTGAATACATTGCTTCCCCCTTCTTATACCTCCCGAGGAGATCACGAATGTAAAATTAGAGAGATTCGAGCGAGCACGGGGGCTTTCTGGCAGTCGTTATTCCCGCGAACCACACGCGACTGGAACAGGAATGGGAGGGAATGACAGTGGCACGTAAAGTGCCCTCCGCCACACACGGTTGGGTGGCTTGCGGAGTATAAATGTAGATGTAGATGTAGAAATATATAAAAAATGTATGGTGGGAATCTGGATTTCTTATCGGTGGACGTGTTCGTGTTGGCAACGGACGACCTTGTGGAGACGCTTGGCACATGATACCCAAGCACTTTTCGGCCCTTTTGATGCCAGTGTTGAGTTATAGTGCGATTAAAGCTACGTTGGACCTGGAAGTTTTCGAGCGACCGTGCTACGTTGCCATCTGCCGCTAGTGCAGGCTTCTGCTAGCGCGGTGCCGTTGAAATGCTGATATGACTTGTGCGGAGCCGGGAAAAGCAGCACATATACCGCCGCTTCTGTCGTGGCTTATGGTGTGACGTAAGTGCCAATAGTTCCACTTTCTTCTTTCCGTCATAGAATTTTATATTATTTCGTCGTAACCACTGCGTGATTTCTTCTTTTCGAAAAGATGCTGTTGGGACTTTTACAACAGAGTGGTACGGCCCATTGTCAACAATAATGTACGACAGTTTCTCCAAATTCGGTAGCAGCGGATTTTCTAACCATCGTTTCCTCACGAAATCCGAGATTTTCTTTGAACTCAAAACGTGTAAGCAGGCAGGAACAAACTCACGACCTGTACCTGCGTGAACAACAATTCTGCTTCCTTTGCCAACAGGTACTGCCATTTCTTCTTGTGACCCGTCAGACCAACCTGTCTTCAGCGTATGACCAGAATTCACCCCCGTTTCATCGAGCCACACTAAATCATCGAAAGCAATGTTCTTTACCTGCAGCAAAAACCGGCGCTGCCATATAGCAACATCTTATTGCTCCAAGAGTACCTTACGACCATATACTTTCTCGTAATTGAACCCCAGGTTTAATAACACCAACCGAAGAGCTGATCAATTGCCAACAAAAAGTACAACGACTTTAAGCATTACATGCTGTTTTCGGAATGTAGGATGATCTCTACGGTGGTAAAACGCATACAAATTTTTGCGAATCGCATCCTGTTCGAAACAATAAAGATTTGTCGCACGTTTCTTGACGCACCGTTTTCTTCCCCAGAGCTCACAGACAAGGCGGTTCTGAATTAAGATTTGATGGTCCAGAAAGTGTATTTAGCTTTTCATTTCGTTCCTTGCCTATGTTCATAACGGTTGTTCTACTTACTCTTAATGCCACCCCTGTCCTCTCGACTACCTTATTAATGGAAATAAGAGGCCCTCCATTTTCCCTTTCCACCTCAAAATTTTGTCTTAAGTTGCAAATGTATTCACGCGATTGTCCTCTAAACGGTATTCCTTGTCCGTCTTTCTTCAAAGATGATTTCGGAGTGTTGACTCTAGGACTACCCCGCAGCTATTTAGCGCTAACGAGTAAATAGTGGCAACTACGCAGGGTGACGGGTGCTGAATCCCAGCGTGGGATTGACCCGCACTCTCTCTAGGCCACGCGCTCGGCTAGCTGTCAAGTACAAAGTAGTCTTAATCGCACTATAATTGTGTGCGAACAAACACGCGTTTTTCCCAGGCTGAAGGCGTATTCATTCTTGGAAGTAACTTCAAATCACAATCTTTCTTAAGATTTTAGGTAGTTTTTCCCGAAACAAGGAAAACTAACAAACCAACGATTTCACGTATAGTCGCTCGTTTCAGAAAAACTGGTAATGTGAATGAATGTGAACGTTCTGGTCAACGTTCGGTGTTACATGAGGCCTCATTGCAAAATATCCGGCGTGTTTGCTATGTTCACCAAGAAAGTCGATAGGAAAACTATGTCAGTAAACTGAAATGTTTCGCGGGACTGTTCACAACCACAAAGAAGCTTAAACTCTGTCCGTGTCGCATTCACTACAGTCTGTCAATGTTTTTTCTTTTAGTTTATTCACATTGAGGTGGAAGAACCCCCAACCGGAGGTTCTAGTCCTCCATCGAGCATGGATGCGTGTGTTGTTCATAGCGTAAGTTAGTTTAAGTAGTGAGTGAGTCTAGGGACCGATGACCTCAGCAGTTTGGTCCCTTAGGAACTCACACTCATTTGAACATTTTGAACATTTCGAAGGGGCGATCTGTAGTGATTACTTAGGAGAAGAAGAAATCCTTAGCCGCGATCGCTATATAAAAATATATTGTAGATATCCGGTTTTGGTAAAACTAAGAAACCATCTTCAGATTTTCGTAAATTATTGACAATTAATGAACTATATTGACAATATTATCGATAATTCTTGAACTATATGAAATAAAATCGTCATAACTTCTGAACGGTTTGCGCGGTTGGCCTCGACATGATGGGAACTAGCATGGTTTGGTTTAGCGACAAAGCCCACTTTCATTTCGATGGGTTCATCAGTAACGACAGAATCCGCATTTTGCGATCGAGAAGTCCCTTACCCCTCAATGGATGACTGTGTGGTGTGCAATGTCCAGTCACAGAATAGTCGGTGCGATATTCCTTAATGGTACGATGACTACTGAATAGTAGGTGAAGATTTTGGAAGATGATTTCATCCCCATTATCTAAAGCGATCCTGATATCGATAAGATGTGGTTCATGCAAGTTGGACCTCGAGCCCATCGAAGCAGGAGAGTGTTTTCTGTCCTGGAGGAGCACTTTGGGGCTCCGCCTTCTGGCTCTGGGGTACCCAGGGGCCACTGGCATCAGCCTCTATTGGCGCCATATTCTCCGGATGTGAACACATGCAACTCCTTTTTGTGTGGCTATATTAAAGACAAAGTGTACAGTTATGACCCCCAAAACATTGTTAAGCTGAAACCAGCCACTCAGTAGGTCATCGACAGCATCGACGTTCCGGTATTTCAGGGGGTCATGCAGAATTTCGCTATTCGTCTGCGCCATGTCATTGCGCCAATGGTGGTAGGCATATGGAACATATTATAACGTAAATCCCAATATCTTTAGTGACGTTTACATGTTGAATAAAGTGTGTGCACGCCGTAGCTTTTAGCTAATCTACTTTTTTTTCATACAGTTCAATAATTATCACCCTGTACAAACGTTGTGCCAGCAACACAAAAAATCTTTCCATTGAAGTTCCAGGTACATAAAACATGGAATGAGTTATGCAAAGGCACACCAAAATGAAAATTACTATACGCATCACATCAAAACATTGATCCCATAACATTACACGTCATTCCTACAAGGGCGCCACAAGACTAACTGTTAACAGCCAATGCATGAGACATATCGGTTATCTACAATAAAGTTTTGTATTTCGATCTCGCTTAAGACGTTCTTCTTCTCCTAAATGGTTTTTGCATTGATTTGCAACAGTGTATGGGTACTGGATTATGTTTTCTACTTTCTGAAGCGTTGTTTCACCTAACAAGGGAAGTCTGTCTGCTAGAACAGATATTTGGTGTTCCAATTGTACTCAGAAGCTTTATGTTTCACTGTGATTAGGATCATGAAAGCATTCGATTGTGTTATTCTTTGTTCGCCCACTACTGGACTTAAAAAATGTGTGTGAAGTTCCTCAGTAAAATGCCTGACACAATATTAATGATTGCACATTTGGCGAAAGCAACATCAGGACAATCCTCAGAGTCATGTTCTTGAGCTGCAAAATCAAGTGTCACCTGAATCTCACTCTTGGATTCAGCAAAAATAGCGGGAGCACTGCACCCAGCCACTTGCTAGGAATGTTGGAGTACAGTCTGATACATTGGAGCAGACAGCTGGTTACGAATTACAGAATACATTTTCATTACGAAAATTATGTTTACTAATTTAGTGTGGAAGTCACTACAGTGAGTACTTACTAGCGTTTGTTATCTTTCTTACACATGTTTCATATTCCCCAAAGAAATGATAATATCCAGAGGATTATCTCAACTAGTCCAGTGTTCCAACATTCACTACCAACCAGTGCTGTGCTCCATTCCCACAAATATCTTCCTCAATTTGATACTATTTTTTATTGACATTTTGAAGTAGTGCTCCTGCAAACATTTTGTAGATATGTAGGTTTATTAGGGAATCCAAATCACAGTTAGGTACTAAAGAAATGAATTCACACCTAATGGGGTAATGAATAGGGAAACAAATATTCCTGGACAAAATATTTATTAATTTTGCATATACATTTACACATGAAGCCATTTGGAGCACTTGGCTACAATTCTTGTCCTAATTCAAGTGAATTTTCTGGTTCACATTTACCAACCCAAATACCAATTTCCATACTTTTAACAACAATTTTACCTTCTTTTAGAAGTGTAGAGTTGTCATTTTCTGCAGTCCAACTAAAAATGGAATCTTCTTGATCTTTTTTCGTACTCCAAGTAAAAATTACAGTTAAATCACCTTCAAACATAATTTCTTTCTAATCTTTAAAAAATCCACCAAGTAATTCTAATGGATAAAGAACTTCATTTTCCTTAGTCTTAATTTTTCAATTATAAAGAATATGTCCTTCCATAGTCATATAATTCAGAATGGGAAGAACTTAATCAAATAACAGTTGAAGAAGAAAAAAATTATGTTCGATTCTTGATAAAATGTTATTTCCTTTTATAATTGTAATAACATCAAAAAATTTTAAAATATAATTATCAATTAGCTTAACATTTGATTTACCACCATCTGCAGAAAAATCAGTTCCTTCTCTGTGAATAATATCAAAACTCACATAAAATTGTCAACGATTACGATGAATCCCACTATCACCAATATAAATAATAATTTCTCTTTCCTTAATAGGAAGATTTAAATTGTTTTTTTTGTTTTATCATTACCCAGAAATTCTATTCGGTTCATGGTTTATTAAGGAAAAAAATTATTAATTCATTTCCAAAACAACTGTTATATAAGCACCACTGAAGTCGATTAAATTATCATTTTCATCAGTTACAGTTATTTCAAATTTTGAATGGTACCATAAATTGGAATTTCTATAGGATGACTTCCTTCATCAATTGTTGGACCACCAAATTTAGAATTACCTTTAAATGAAGCAATCATATGAGGGAGGTTTGAAAAGCTCTCAGAATCACCACGAGAAGTCAGCCCTAGTGCAACTATTTGTTCACGTAATATTAATTGGAGTTTTCCTTGTAAATATGTGCAACATCAGTGATGTTGTTCCCATGAAGTGATTTGCGTGGATGGAAAAAAACGAGATTCAAGCAGCTATTAAGGACTTCATAAAGAAAGGTATGAAAGCAAAGGACCTACAGAACACACTGGGGGACTCTGATCCTTCTAATTCAATTGTTGCCAAGGGGACAAAAGAATTGCAATTGGTTCAGGCGAGTTTAGATGATGATCCATGCAGTGGTCGGCCAAGATGTGTCACTACTCCAGAAATCATTACAAAAGTACACAAAAGGGTTATGGAGGATCGCCAATTAAAGTGTGGGAAATTGATCATGGCTGCCAGATGTCGTTTCAAAGAGTATATCACATTTTAACTGAAGAATTAGGAATGAAAAAATTATCTGCAAGATAGGTGCCACAACTCTTGATGCTGGATCAAAAATGCATGAGAACTGACATATCACAACAATGTTTTAGGAGAAACTAAAAAGATTTTTTGCACCAGTTTGTGACAACAGATGAAACTTGGGTGCACCAGTATACCCCAGAGACTAAACAACAGTCAAAGCAGAGGAAACATGCTGATTCTCCGCCAGCAAAGAAAGAAAAGACAATTCCTTTGGCAGAAAAAGTCATGGTACCATTGTTCTGAGATGTGAAGGGGACTCTGTTAGTAGATTGTCTCCCCATTGGGCAAACCATTACTGGAGAACAATATGCTAGGCTCCTGGACAAATTGCAACAAAACATACACAAAAAAGGCCAGGTTTAGAAAGGAAGAAAGTCATCTTCCATCAAATCCATGTCCGCACACACACACATGTGCCACCACTAATGCAGAATTACAGGAATTTTGCCACAACCGCCTTATGCATCTGATATGGATCTTCGCTTGAAGATGATGGGTACGAAACCCTTCGAAACGTTGCGAGAAGACGACGCCTTTACTCGGCTGATCACCCGAGAAGATTTCACGAATGGAATACGCTGAGAAAGTCTCAAATCACATTTGATATGGATCTGTCAGACCTCCATCTCTTCCCACAACTGAAAATTTTTCGTGGTCAACAAAGAGTCACTTCAAACGAAGAATTGATAGCCAGAGTTGACAACTATTTTGGAGGCCTGGAGGAAACTCATTTGCGAGATGGGCTCAAGGCACTCAAACATCGTTGGACCAAGTGCATTAACCTACAAAGAGACTATATTGAAAAATAAAAAATAGTTTCAGTGATCTAAGTACTTTTCTTATGTTCTGTTCTGAGAACGTCCCAAAGCACCTTTGTATTAGTTTCTTGATTAAACTGATCATTATGCTTAACAAACATTCCATTGCCTAAATTAAAATTTGCCTTAAGTAATCCAAATGGAATGATTTTAGGAAAATCTATAGCAACAGTTTTTTATTAGGTTCATTAACTTGATTATTAAATCCTTTATCAAAACAATTTTCTTTATCCACATACAATTTTTCATCACTTTTGATAACAATTCTATTAAAAATTTTATCTGGTTTAATATGAATACTTGGATTTCTCGGATGAATAAACTTTCCTAAACTTTTCAAACTATATTGACCAACAGTAATTTCAATTGTTACTCTATCAAAATAAAATTTATTATTTTTCAAAGTTATATTTTGAATAAAAATCACCTAAGGAAACAGTTTTACAAGTTTCTGTTATTGGAGGAATTAATCGTTTTTTCAGAACCAAAGTACTATCACTCAATTGGCAAAAATTTAGCAAAAATTTAATAAAACCATAGTAGATATAGTAAAAATTTAGCAAAACATTAGTAAAAATTACATTAGTAAAAATTATATAAATAAATGATGGATTGGGAACCAAATACAAGAATTCCAAAACTGAAATTAAAAACAAACATTGTAAACTTACACTTAATCCTATTTGATACGCAATGGATCAAGTGGACATGGAAAAACAACATTAATTATTGATAATTATATTTTAGCGCCTGGATGGTTAAATTACAAAAAATTAATCATTTGTATGCTTATTCTAAAAGTTTATGGCAACAAAAATTTCAAGAATTTATAAAAAGACGTAAAAAAATTGAAGATAAAATTAATGAAAGAATTTTTAGTTTCTTGAAAATAATGATGAAATTTTTCCGTTAGATGAATATGAAGATAATTTGGTTCTATTTGATTATGTTAATTTTGAAAAATCAAGATATAGCTACAGAATATTTATCTAGAGGAAGACATAAAGAAATAGATTGTTTTCATTTAACTCAAAGTTATTCAAAATACCATAAAAATTATTGAGAGATAATATTAATTTTTTGAATATATTAAGGCAAAATGATACAAATTTAAATCATATTTATCATGAATTTGTAGGTTGTGATTTAAAGTTTGACGAACTTAAAGAATAGTGTAGTAAATATTGGTATCAAGATAAATTTGGTTTTACAAGAGTAGATATGAGAAGAAAACTTAGTGAAGATAACTATAAAGAAAAGATTAAGAACTTTTTAAACATTGAACATAAATATTGAACATAAACATTAAACACAAACATTATATACAACACATTGAACATAAAGACATTGGACATGAATGTTGAACACAAATTGGAAATGATACCATATTTTTAAAATTTTTTAAATATTTTGTAAAATATTATCCAGAAATTGTTAAAAACCTGAAGGAAATAAAAAAGTACAAGACCAATTAAAATGAGAGTTTAAGGAATGGAAAAACAACCAAGCTCTGAATATTAAAAATTAAAAAAATATGATCAACCAGTAAATGATACAATTCAAAAAGCTGTCCAAGGAATTGAAGGATTAGTCGAAAAAGTTTTAATGTCAATTGAAGGAAACAGAGGAGCTGAAAGACAAACGGTTACTTAAAAATACATTGTTTTGAACAACTTAATGATATCCTAACAATTGAACATTGTGAATGTGATAAAAGAGATTTTACACTAAGGTAATCAGAAATAAATAATTTGTTAGAGAATTAAGAAAAAGAAAGAAAATTAAAAGGAAAAGACGATGAAAGTATAAATATAATTTAAAGAATAATAGAATATGTTAATCATAGTCAAGACAATGCTTTTGGATTTACACCTGTTGGCTAACTTCAGTTTGATGGAAAATTACCAATACAATTCAATGGTGATTAATTAAAAATTTGCAATAAAGTATATGAAAGAACAGATGAATTAATGAAACTTTTAACTAGAAAAACAATTAACTATGGATGATTTAGGAATATTTTGATTCTTTTGATTTATTCTTTGAATTATGCAAGACTTTTATTCAACTCAAATGCTGTAGATAAAGAAAATAATTCAAATAAAATAAAATCATATAATGGAAATAAATGTAATAATTTGATTAAATCATTCCAAAAAATATTTTCCTAGTTTTCAGAAAGAAATCTTAGTGATTCAATTAAAAAAGTTGGCGAAGGTTTAGTAAAAAAAATTCAGAAAACCCAATTAAAATATTTAGATGAATGATGTTAGAGAATTAATTGAAAGATTAACAATAATTCTTGGTGAAGGGTTAGCTGCAAAAAAAATTATCATAATGAAAATGTTGAAATTCCGTGTTGCATTAGATTTTTTAATAATTTACCACATACATTTTGGAAAAGTGAAGAACACCATACACAATTAGTAAACACTGTAATTAATTTAGTAAAATTGCAGCCAAATAGCCATATACAGTTACTTTGCTTAACATTTTACATTTTTACATATTCATTAATCGATTTCACTCTTTTACAGCACGGTTCTACGTGACATCGTTCACAGGCTTCATTACACAGTTCACATACACATGTTGTGGTTGGGTCATGATAAGTTTTGTTTTTGCAGATTAGATGATGAAATCCATGAATAGAAAGTCTAGTTATGACATGTCGCTGTTCAAAGTTTGGTGCTGTCCATGAGCGGTTCGTCATTGCTTCGATACCATAGATCTCTGGCCATATTTTTTCTCATTTGTCCTCCATGATCTTCAGTTGCTTTCTGGAAGCCCTGGTGTGTGGCATCATATATCAAAGTCTGATGTCTTCAATTAGGAATGTCTCTCTAACAGGTACACTAGTCTAGATCTTGTTGTCTTTGAGAGCCCTAGTGCTCTTTTTAGATAGGTCGATTTTACGTTTTCTAGTGTTTCTAGATTTTTTTCTGTCAGGTGGTCCCACATAACCTCCATCCCATAGGCCAGGATTGCCAAGATTTTTCTGTTGAATAATTTCATGGCGGTTTCTACACTGAGTGGGTGGATGTTTTTGATGTCCTGTATTGCTATTGCTTGGGCTGCACGTTCTGTTGTATGTTTTGTAAAGCATTTGGCTGTTGGTTGCAATGTCACTCCTAGGTATTTAAAGTGTGATGAGATTTTTATTTTTTGTCCTCTAATGCTCTACCATTTCTGTCTTTGTTATGATTATGTGTAGTTTGTGTTCACTGCACCATTTTTCTATTTTTTCAATGATTCTCTGCAGCTTCTGTATATCTGTTGAACCTATAGCTATGTCATCAGTGTATGCATATACATATACATCTTCTTCATTTTCTCCAATTCGAAGTACTTTTTCAGTGGCAAGAATGTACAGCAAAGGGCTCATTGGGTCACCCTGTAAGACTCCATTCGATTGCAGAATGGGGTTCAAAAAAGAGAGGTTGTCTGACATTGAGATTAAGTTGTATTCGAGGATTGACTTGATTATTCTTGCCCATATACTATCTCCTCCCATTGTGTTTTCCGGTTTTCGGACTATGAGATCTCTTTCCAATACGTCAAAGGCTTTGGTAAATTCTATGAACACTGTGTAGAACATTTGTTTCTTTTGTAGCACTTTGTCGATCTTGTTTAGAAGAAGCCTGACTGCCGTAAGTGTTGATCTTCCAGATCTGAAACCCATTTGTCGTTCTGGGAGATGACTCTCCATAGAGGCTTGGATTTTCTGTGTAATTATCTTTGAAAACATCTTGAATTGAGTATTTTCCAGGGCAATGCCTCTGTACTTGTTAGGGTCCGTTGGGTCTCCTCTAACTTTGTAGAGAACTTTTATTGTAGAGTGTCTCCATTGTGTCGGAATTCTTCCAAGTTCCAGGAATTTGTTAAATAGTTTGGTCCATACGTGTTGGAGGGCCTCTTTTACATCTTTTATATGTTCATTGCATATATTATCAGGTCCTGCTGCTTTCTTGTTCTTCAGTGCTTTTATTACTTCTTTCACATCTTCTTCATTTACAGGTTCCCATATACTGTCCTTTTCCTTAGTTTGATGTTGTTTCTCTTTCTTTGGAGGTGTTTTGATTCGTCGTTTGTTCAGTATCTTACTGAAGTGGTCTTCCCATTCCTTCATGTCTATATTTGGTGTATGAGCCATTTTTCTTTGTCTTGCTGCTACGTATGGGTCTTTCTCTGCTTCATCTGCTTTTCTTTTTGCCTCTCTTTCTATGTATTCTTTTTTCTTCTCTTCTATTAAATGTTTGTAGATTCTCCTCTCTTCTGCTTACAGTTTGTATGTTTCCTCGTCGTGCTGGTTTGTTAATCTGTGGAGCGTTCTTAGAACATTGTTCCTTTTGCTGTAGCATTCAGCATCGAACCATCTTTTTGCCGTTCTTGTTTTTGGGTTTGTTTGTATCACTGAATTTTTTAGGAGGTCTTCTATTTGGTCTGTTGCTTTTTCAAGATCTCTTTCCTATTTGTGTTAATTGTTCTTGCTGGTTTGTTAATTTTTCTATATCAATTTTTCTTTGTGTGATTTGGTGGGTCTTTCTTGCTGGCGGTGACATGACGATATTTATTTTTATCATCATTGGAATGTGCCTTTGTATAGGAGTAATGGAGTCATGCCATACTAGTTGAATACTTCCTTCTATTTCCCCTCTTGTTAATGCGATATCAATGGTGCTTTACCCCTTGTGGCATATGTATGTAGGTATCTGGCTATCGTTAAGTAGGGTGAAACCATCTTCTTCTAGGGTTTCAATGACTAGTTTTGTTTTATAGTTTTCTGTATCTATTCTGCAGTTGAGATCACCTGCAGTAATGGTGGGTTTGCTGTCGCATTGTTTGATGAGTGTGACTATTTCGTCAATTATTTCTACAGCATTTGTGTGTGGATTAAAATAGGCTGCAATTATATTTATGTTTGCTGCTTCCAATAGCATACTATTTTCTTGTTTTATGGTTTTTTGGTGGGTGTCATCCAGGGTTTCAGTAGGATAGACATTCCTCCCATGGGTCGTCCTCTTTCTCCCTTCTTTGCCATTAGGTGATAATTGTAGAAATCTTTATGATGCCAGCTGTCTATCAGGTAGGTTTCTGTTAGAATTGCAAGATCCAAATTTTGCAAAATGTCTGTTGGTGTTAGGTTAAGAGCACTTTTTACTCCCGCTTAGACTGTAATTAATGAATTACCATTTGAGATACATCTTCCAAGCTATCGATTTTATGGCCTGGGAACCAAATTAGCAGAAAGATTAGCTAGAGGAATTATTCCACTAATGAAGCATGCAAAGAAAGTGATAAATTATTATAGATATAATAAAGAGTCACAAAAAAGACACAAATCTGATAAAAAACATTAATTGTTTACAAAAGAAAGTATGCGAATGGTGCTTCATTACGAGAAAAAACTGCTTCAGCTACAGTAAGAGGAATTATGTAGAGAAATAAAAAATTATGCATGGGTTAAAATGTTGATAAAAATGGTTGAGTTCATAAAAATTGCTTATTAATATTTAATCTATATTATTGAAGAACTTTTTGATTGATTGGACTTTGTTACCTAGTGGCAAAACTAAACCAATATCAATTAAACTCAAAATCAATAATGAAAAAAAAAATATTTTTCAACTATTTTTAACTGGTGTTCAAAAATAATGAAATAAAATAATCATGGAAATTTACTTCTTTCATTTACTATTCCTGTTGATAAAAAGATATTGAATGTTTAACAAATAAAAAAGAAAACAAAACATGAAGGTGGATTTTTACCATTATTATTAGCTGCATTACCTTATTTAGTAACAGTTGGTTCACTTTCTTTGTGGAATTGAAGCTACGGCAAACACAGTTATAAGTAAGAATGTGATGAAGAATTAGAAGAACGAAAAAGGCGTAACTTGAAATGGAAAAGAAGGAAAAGGAGTTAATAAAATTTAAAATAAATAATCTGAAAATTTAGAAATCCTCTATCTAATTTTGAGATTGATGAATTAATTAAGCAAGTAAAAGTTAATAATTTGCATGGTGTTTTATGACTAATGAATTACAGAATGAATCTATAGATATGGAATAGTTAATTTAGATACTTCTTATCATCTTTTAACTCATTGGATTTGTTACTATGAAAATAAAGATATAAAATAAATTTTTTGATTCACATGGAGGAAGTATTCAAAAAAATGAAACAACTATTTTGGAAAAATAATCTTTACTACAACATCAAGAGAATTCAGAACTACTATGGACATTTGAGATTCATTCTTTTGATATTATTATGTTTGAATTATATTATAAATTTCATAAATGGAGTTTTAAAAACGAACTAAATACATTTTTAGGAATAATAAAATATTTTCAATCATTAGATCTATTAATTAATAATTAATTTAAAAAATTCAAAATATTCAATCATCAGTAAAATCAAAAATTGTTAATGTAATTAAACAAAATCAGATAGAAATAAATAAAATTTTTAAGGCAGCTATATATTATATTGAACTTAAAAATAGATGAATTGTTAATATTATTGATTCACATGAAGATTTAGATGCAGTTAGTGAAAGAAATTTGGAAAAAAAGACATTTAGAAACTAAAACAAATAAGTAAATGTGTTAACTATGTTTCAAAAGTACTATTCTAAGAAAGATATTGAAAAGATTTATGAGATTATTTCTCAAAAGAAATTGAACTCCATAGTTAAATTGTTTTAAAATTTAATTATAACGTTTATGACGAACATATTATTGAATTTACTGGATATGAACAAAAACTGTAGAATTCCAAAGAACATGATTTTATTTTTTTTAAATTGATGATTTTCGTCTTCCAATGAGTGTTGTTGACAAACTTCACAAAGGAATAAAAATAGTTTTTCAAATAAAATTTTCTAACCAACGTTAAAAGATTCTGAGAAAATTGTTCCAGATGATGTCAAGATCATTGTGAAATATTTTAGTTATTTTTTAAAATTTACACATAAAGAACGATAATCATATTTACTGTTCGAATTGCAAAATATTTACTGAAACACTTCATCCTCATATATTAACAGGTAAAAATGTAAGGCAAAGAATTCAGGGCCTGACTAATCATGAAGAAATTATTAATTTATTACATAAACCAATTTGAATGGATTTTAAAAGAAAAAACAAATTTCTTTTCGAAATGATGATTAATTACGATTTCATGTATTCAAAATGGATTTTGAAAATGTGAAAGGAATTTCGAAAAATAAATGAACACGTAAAAATATACTAGATCCTTTCGAAAAAATGTTCAAGTCGAGAAAACCAAAAACATTTCCAAACAGCTAATGGTAAAGAATTTCATAATAAAGAATTGCAAGAATTACAGAACAGATTTAACATTAATCATTATTCAACATTAAGTGATTTAAAAGTAACTATTTTTGAAAGAGTTGTTAGTAAACAGCTTGACTTAGTTTCGAAATTAGTTGGTAATTGTAACAACACAAAACCCTCAAAGTTAAAAATGAAACCAAATGGTTTAATAAAGGAACTGGGATATCTTCTTGATAACATTTACATAAGAAATTTGTTAGATTATGAACTGAAATTTGAAATTGCCAATAACATTAAAATAAGTAAACTTAACAGAAATTTTTGAAATTGAAGATGTTATTTATTTCAACATATTCGCATATAAATTGCAAATGGGAACACACGAAAGGAAATTTTTATAAATTATTGAGAACAAATTTTCCAGATGTTTACCTTACTGAAAAACTTTTAAATAAGAAAGGTAATAAAGTTTATGTTAAATGGTGAGGCTTCCATAAATCACAGAACAGTTGTTTCAATAAAAGTAATGTAATTTTTAAAATGTTAGTAAAAATTGTAAATCGAAAAAAAGTTCGTTATTGAAAATGTAAACATGTTGGAACTAAATATAGTTCTCATTATGCTTAGTGCTTCATTAAAGAAGTTAAGTCTTTCAAATCAGCACACTATGCTACAGAGGAAAATTTCATTCTGGAAGGTAAGATTTTATTTTGATGTTCAAATATAGGTTAAAAGTCATTTTAGTGTCAATTTTTTTAAGATTTTAAATTTGAGTTGATTGAATCTGATGTTTTTCGCAATTTTTTTTTATTCGATGCATATAAAAATTGATAACACTAATATTTAAAATTTGAATATGAAAAAGTAGTTACAAATTTAATTTTATATTCTAAGATATCTTTATTTGTTTATTTATTTCACACAATTGTTCTGGTGAATATTCATCCAAAATATTGAAATGATTCATGTAGGAAACCATTTTTAAATTATCTTTTGACCATTGATATAAATTTAATGAATTTGGTAAGTAGTTGATTTTTAAAAATTCTTCACATTTTGGATGTGTATTTGTTATAATATCAGTTTGACTTTGTACATTTTTATAGTGTTTGAATAACATAATATTCATAATTACAGTCTTGTAATCTTAAAATAATGAAAGGTGGTTCATTAATAAATTTTTTATGTGTATGAATATTTTAAATAGCATGATTTCAATGCTATTAAAATTTCATATGTTTCATAATATTTTGGTTTATTTTTCTTTAATTATCTTCCTTGAACTTTCATATCCTAAAATTTCATGAAACTGAAGATTAATTCTTTCATCATAATTCCTAAAACTTGGTTGTCATTAAATATAGGTTAATTGTTTTTTAGATTAACAAGCTTCTTCATTTACATTTTACAAAAATAACATTTTTAGTGGTTAAATTCCAATACATTTTTTCCTTATAAACGGAAACTGAAAATGAAATGTTTTTTTCCAGTTTTAAATCAAGTAACCGAAATTCATAAACGATTTGAAAATACGACATAATTTTCCTGCAAAATCAGGTTTGAAGGCTGTAAAAGAAATTAAAAAAAGAGAACTTGTTCGTTATTAACATATTGAAACATTTATTTGTGAAAAATACATTCATATCTGTTACCATTCATATGATGAGAAATTAGCTATAACATTAAGAAGAAGACATAAAAAATTTTACTACAATTAGCTGAATGTTTTTATGAAAAAGAAAGAATAATATAAACTAATTAATTCTATAATTTTTATTTAATCTTCTATCAACTGTTTAATTGTTGTTAGAAATCGTTTTATTATCTTTTGTTTTAGTTGGATTTAATTTATAATGATCATTTATTTGTTCAGTTAAACATTTTTTTAAATCATCTAAAGTAGTTTCATTTTTCTCAACTGAATTCCTAATGCTTTTAGATTTTTCCTCTTCTTTTTCAACAACTTTATAAGCATACATTTTTTTTCTTAAACTAAAGTGTTTTAACATAATTTTTTGGGAGTTTTCATCTATCACTTTTCCTAAGACTTTCTTATTTACTTGAGGAAGTTAATAATTGTTATCTTTTGGATCATCACTTGTATCAAATTCGATTATCATTGGTTTCATATCTTTATAAGAAACCTTCAGGTCTTATATTGAAAGTGAAACAATAACTATCCATATAAAATAAATCAATATCTTCACTATATTTTGTTTTAATTGTATTGTAAGGTTAATTATACATTTTTATTTTAGAAATATCTAGAATACTCATTCCAATATAAATTGGTTTATTGTGAATTTTTTATTTTCTTCATATGACCTGCAATTAAATTTTCGAAAAATGCAGTAGTGTGCTCATAATGTGGTTTTTAAATATAATTTGTATATTTCCTGGCATCTGTTATTATTTTAATGTCTTGTCGATTTCTAATATTTTCCATTGTTTTCCCATATATTGAATTATTCATTAATTTGTAGCAATCATTTTCAAAATCGTTAGTTGCCTTTTTTCTCATTTTTGTATTAAAATCAGATATTTCTTCAACCAATCTGACTGTTTACATGATAAAATTCTGTGTGTTTTCATTAGTTTTAAACAATTTGTAAGGTCTATATAATGTAAAACATAATTTCTTTACTATTAAAGTTGTTAGTAATTAATTTCCTCCTTCTTGCAGTAACGATAAATCTCAATCCAAACTATGTAATTGCTTTTGATATTTTAAAACAGCTTCTAAAATAAAACCACATTTATAATCATTTGAAACTTTAAGTATTTTTTCGGAAATGAAAAATGCTTGTGTAGGTAACTGAAATGTTTAAATGGTAACAATTGAGACATTGCATTTGATTTTGGTTATCTTTTAAAGCTTTGGGAAATTCTACCTTGAATCCCTTTTTCAAGAAATAAAAACTTATCATAATCATCTACTAAATGTGATTCAATTTTTGTCATTTTTAACTTAGAATCCCAAGATAACCCAGGTGCAGTAAAATACAAAGTATACGATTTTATACATGAATCTATAAAATTTTTGAAAATATCTGCTAAAATTGAAACATCAGATATGTTACATAATTTTCTATATTCATCTATATTTTCAATACTGAATTGTTTCGAACTGTTTTTGATGTTTTATAACACTCATCAGAAATATTATCCTTATTAAATCTTGAATAGAAAAATATCATTTTTAAGTAATTTAGTTGCTTGTAATGTCTCTTCAAATTCATAAATGTAAACTCCTTTATTAAATATTAAATCTAATTGTTCACCTACAACATATTTTGCCGTTTCTCAAAATTGATCTTTTGTATGATTAGAAGAAAATTTACCAACACTTGAAGCCATAAATATAAATGAAAATCATAAAGTTCATCCATCTTCGACATGTTTACAAAAAGTATATATATTTTTCTGTATGTTTATCATTTATTATCAGTTGCTAATTGATAATTAAGCAAGTTAACATTGTAGTTTGTTAAATTATGAAAATAATCTGAAATATGAGTAGGATTTTTATAATTAAGATTGCAAACTTCCTGTGCAACTCCATGATATTTTCCTATTAAATGACAATGATCTCTTACATTCTTTGCATCAAAAGTAAATTCTTATTTACAAATATTAAAAGTTTCTGAACTTATATAGTTGATTACATCTTCCTTAGTCATTTTCATTGGAATATTTGATTCATGTATTCTTGCAGTTTCTCTTGATTCTTCTTTTAATGTTTCAAAAAATTTTTTGCTGCATCTTTACCTGTAAAAGTGACTAAATTTTTTATAGTTTTCAATACAATAATTATCATAATACAATAATGAAGCTGATAAATGTTTATGAGATTTGTTAATACAAGATTTTTCAGGACTTAGTTAACAAGTTTGAATATCTTTTAATAAACATTCGAAACCTGCATAAATTACAAAAGGAATATATAATGAGTTATTATAATTTTCAAATTCAAATTGACCTTTAAAAGTCAAACCTATTTTTACTTATTTATGTTCTTTACAATCCATATCACAAACATCTACGTTTTCTTGTGTCAAAGTATTTTAATGTTTTTATTACAAGAACAGCGTACCTTGTGAGACGGGAAAACGAATTTCTCCAGATGTCGCGTTTCTTAGATCCCGCCGCGTCCCGCCAATACGGCACCCATTAAATCGTTTCATGGGCGTGACAGAGCTTATTTTTACTAGGAAGCTTCCCTCATCTTGTGAAATGCGCAGGGGGTTTCACTGCAGGACCTCCAGGAAATCAGTGTTTTTTTTTTTTTTTTCGAAGAACAGAATGTGTACTACACTGTGATTGCTTGAGGAAGATCAGGTCTCCTTGCTAGGAAACATGATTGCCACGGTAACCACTGCTGGGCCATGATAGTTTTTTTCGAAAGCATCAGGGGTACGGCTGTTTTTTTTTATTGGAAGGTTTTGAGCTGCGGGAGAGATGGACTTGCTTGTCGGACGTCGTGGAGTACAATCGCTAGAGCACTTCCGTTTCTACAGAGAGAGCTCAAAAAATGTTCAAATGTGTGTGAAATCTTATGGGACTTAACTGCTAAGGTCATCAGTCCCTAAGCGTACACACTACTTGACCTAAATTATCCTAAGGACAAACACACACACACCCATGCCCGAGGGAGGACTCGAACCTCCGCTGGGACCAGCCACACAGTCCATACTGCAGCACCTTAGACCGCACGGAGAGAGCAGTTACGGACACCCATGCGAAACTTACCTTTTCGTGGACGTGAGACAATCAGCGGCGGATGTGGGGTCATCTCCGCAGCACGACGCTGCGGCAGCTCCCGCACACGGACAGCACCAGCGTGTCGGTAACGTTGCGCAGCTTTGGCAAATTCAGAAGCCTATCAATCGTATTCATGACCATCTTTTTTCATAGTAGCCTTGTATTCGCAGTAGTCACTCGCCTTGTCCCTTGCATGCTTAATTATATTCTGACGTGAGACATCAATCAGTGGAACGATGCAGAAATGGTTCAAATGGTTCAAATGGCTCTGAGCACTATGGGACTTAACATCAATGGTCATCAGTCCCCACGGTGCAGAACAGCGTGCTTGCCTAGATTGGCATCCTTCCACTCACAATAGCCAGACTCATTTACATGTAAATTCCAGCTAGTTTTCCCAAGTCTGTTGCCAACCATCCTGATTTCGTGTTAATGAAATGTTACACAGCTGGAGTTTCTGTTTACACGTTTGTTCTCTATTGACATTGATACTATTTAATAAATCTGTATATGATACCGTAGCTCCTTGTTATTAAATTTTAACGACACCCATTCTCATTCCCTATGATGTCATCTATTTCGTTGTGGGTTTGAAGTAATTAAATTAATTTTATGTCTAGTTAGCCAGCTCAGGGGTGATCTACACAGGGACCACTGTTCAATGTCAGATTTCTTTGCGCTATTGATAAATGTGGCACCTCTTGGGTGTGGTGGTTACGACTTTTGAGTCGTTTGGCAGACGGAGTACTGCCGCACACTCACTAGGGATGTTGTAGATCCGAGGGGTCCTGACGCTAAGGCCATCCTTAACAGGGCCTAGTATCTGCTTTATCTTCTTAGGAGGTCGGAAATAGATCTGATACCTCATCTTCACAAAGCTCTATTTTGGTGGTTGTAGTGCCGCAGAAAGGCAGGAATGCAGTCGATGGCTCATCATGTGAATGTTCAACATTTTCATTTTCCTTTTCTTGGAGATTGTTGACTTCGTATCACATGCCCCTCAGCCGTTGTTTCGGAAAACATAATTCAGACGATTAACTTCGGAACGCAAGTGGTCCATTTCAAGAGCACTTTCTGTGTACCATTGTATTTAAAGCTGCTCTCTCCTGAACTGGGTGGTGAAAACTCTGGGGTTAAGATATAAATCAGAGTGCGTGGGCTTCCAGTACACTGGGTGGCCGAGACGTCCCTCCAACTTTCGTTGTATCAGGACATCTAAAAATGGCAGCCTTTCTCTGTCTCTGTGTCTCGAAGGTGACCTGGATGTTTGGCTGCATACTCTTCATACGTTCGTGGAGTTGTCCGAGGGCTTCTACACCATATGGCCAGACCATAAACGTGTTGTCAACAGAACGATAAAATGAAGCTGGACGAAGGGGAGTCAAATTTAATGCACATTCCTGAAAACGTTCCAAAAAGAGTGCATACCCATTCTGTCCACCATTTAATGAAATTTAGCGCCATACAAGAAGTACGCTATTGGCCACTAAAATTGCTACACCACGAAGATGACGTGCTGCAGACGCGAAAGTTAACTGACAGGAATAAGATGCTGTGATATGCAAATGATTAGCTTTTCAGAGCATTCACACAACGTTGGCGCCGGTGGCACCTACAACGTGCTAACATGAGGGTAGTTTCCATCCGATTTCTCATACACAAACAGCAGTTGACCGGCGATGCCTGGTGAAACGTTGTTGTGATGCCTCGTGTAAGGAGGAGAAATGCGTACCATCACGTTTACGACTTTGATAAAGGTCGGACTGTAGCCTATCGCGATTGCGGTTTATCGTATCGCGACATTGCTGTTCGCGTTGGTCGAGATCCAATGACTATGAGCAGAGTATGGAATCAGTGGGTTCAGGAGGGTAATACGGAACGCCGTGCTGTATCCCAACGGCCTCGTATCACTAGCAGTCGCGATGACAGGCATCTTATCCGTATGGCTGTAACGTATCGGGCAGCCACGTCTCGGTCCCTGAGTCAACAGATGGGGACGTTTGCAAGACAACAACCATCTGCACGAACAATTCGACAACGTTTGCAGCAGCACGGACTATCAGCTCGGAGACCATGGCTGCGGTTACCCTTGACGCTGCGTTACAGACAGGAGCGCCTGCGATGGTGTACTCAACGAAGAACCTAGGTGCACGAATGGCAAAACGTCATTTTTTCTGATGAATCCAGGTTCTGTTTACAGCATCATGATGGTCGCATCCGTGTTTGGCGACATCGCGGTGAACGCACGTTGGATGTGTGTATTCGTCATCGCCATACTGGCGTATCACCCGGCGTGATGGTATGAGGTGCCATTGGTTACACGCCTCGGTCACCTCTTGTTCGCATTGACGGCACTTTGAACAGTGGACGTTACATTTCAGATGTGTTACGACCCGTGGCTCTACCCTTCTTTAGATCCCTGCGAAACCCTGCATTTCAGCAGGATAATGCACGACCGCATGTTGCAGGTCCTGTACGGGCCTTTGTGGATACAGAAAATGTTCGACTGCTGCCCTGGCCAGCACATTCTCCAGATCTCTCTCCAATTGAAAACATCTGGTCAATGGTGACCGAGCAACTGGCTCGTCACAATACGCCGGTCACTACTCTTGATGAACTGCGGTATCGTGTTGAAGTTGCATGGGCAGCTGTACCTGTACACGCCATCCAAGCTCTGTTTGACTCAATGCCCAGCCGTATCAAGGCCGTTATTATGGCCAGAGGTGGTTGTTCTGGGTACTGATTTCTCAGGATCTATGCACCCAAATTGCGTGAAAATGTAATCACATGTCAGTTCTAGTATAATATATTTGTCCAATGAATACCCGTTTATCATCTGCATTTCTTCTTGGTGTAGCAATTTTAATGGCCAGTAGTGTAGATGGTCGACATAATATGTCGGAACAACTTTAGCGTTCCGGGTGGAAAATGCTGTGCCAACAGTTTCAGTGTGTTCACCACAGAAAATTTTGTAAACTGTAAGACCACGTCCAGGTTGACTAAAATATAGTTCGGGACAACTGTAGTCTGTTTAATTTTCTTAATGGACGTCTGAGAGTTTTTGATGTTCACAGCGGTCAGCATTGGAGTCATCAACTTGGTTAATTATTTGGCCAGACTGTAGGCAGGAGAACCAGTAGCACTAACAATTGGCCTGAATGTAATACCTTCCTTATGGACTTAAGGTAATCCTTAGTTCTAGTAGCTCCGTCTCGAAGATTTTTGATGACATTCTCCGGCAAACCAGAATTCTTTTGGAGCTCCACCGTTTTTATTCTGTATGACAGAGCTGGGTCCCGTTTTAGGCATTTGTACGTGCTGTCTTCCTACACAACGATGCCACTTCTGTCATATTCTGTGGTATTGACAACAACCATGGCTTTTCCTTTGTCAGCCAGAAGTATCACTAAATTTTTGTCTTTCCTCAGTGCACGGTGACCCCCTCTCTCTCTCTCTCTCCTCTGCTGATGTTAGTTTTGGGCGGCTCGGCGGAGGCTAAAATGCGACTGGTTGTGAGTCTTGCCACGTCGGTGTCGTCTTGTGAGAGATACCGCACCGCCTGTTCCACTTCAGTAATAAACTCCACGATAGGTACAGCCCGTGGCGTAGGAGCGAAATTCAATCCTTTATTAAGCTTCTAGTCCGGCAAGTTGATGAGAGTGTGTGCGGTTCCATGAAATGACACGGATATTTGCGTGGTTGTAAGTCGCTCAAATTTCTTTGTTTGTTTCGTCTTTGTATTGCTATGGTGAGCTCTTTGATGAACTGCCGTCGACATATTGACACACTCCCAGTCGAAGGATGAGATAATTGTGGATAAAAAGAGATGGCAGTCATATAAAAAATGAGATGACCGTGTACCGGGAAGCTTGGCCGCCGGCTTCCAAGTCTTATTTCAGGTGACACCACATTGGCCGCCTTGCGTGTCGATAATGATGAGGACAACACAACGCCCAGTGCACAATCGGAGAAAATCTCCAACCTGGCCGGGAATCGAACCCGGGCCCGCGGGATGGTAGGCAAAGACGTTACCACTTTTTTGTTTTTCTTTCTTTCTTTTTTTGTTTTTTCGACGACTAACGCTTTTTCTTTTTGTTTTACCTCTTTTTTTATTTTTCCCGCTTTTTTTTCTTTTTTTAGAACCGCTTTTTTTATTAGAGACGAGTTAATGATTACCTATATTGTCGTTTCTATTTTTATATCTCACTTTATTCGCATTGTTTTACTAACTTTTCCCATTAGTATAGAGAGTACATAATTTGATATTTGGCAGAAAGGCTTACTCATGTAATACTGTTTACTAATAGAAGTCTTCTCGGTGGTCCGCTATCTTCTCAGACAAATTGTCTTACGCCTGTTGTCGACGATGCGGAGCCAATGCGTCGACAGATCTGCAACGCCGTCGTCCACTTCTGGTCGCTTTCTCGTGGCAGTTTTGAAGTATTCTAAGCCAAATACCTTTCAATTGATAACCAGGTATCCTCAACATGGTCCATGGAATATAAAATCACAGGTGTCCACATATTTCCACTTTCACGAATATAGTTGTATTGTCTATTGAACCTCGGCGGAGAAACGATGGAGAGAATTTGTCCCGCCGTAGCCCTCAGTGGTTCACAACAGGCCACAACAGTTCACCCACCCCACCGCCTCCCCACAACGGACCCAGGGTTATTGTGTGGTTCGGCCCCCAGTGGACTCGCCCCCCCCCCCCCTCCCCCCCTCTGGTTTGTAAGCCTAGGGACCGATGGCCTCAGCAGTTTGGTCCCATGGGAACTTACCACAAGTTTCCAGATTTTCAACTGAGTGATTAATGTCGCTGAATCTCATGTTTTCTATTATTTGTGCGGTATCGTCCAAAGACCACGGCACCGCACAAAGGTCGGCAGCGCACATCGATACCACAGATATTAGCGACCGACGAATGCAAGAGGCTGAAGAAGGCACTACCTCTCTCTCAACACCGCAATGCCCTCGAACGGAGTTCAGTGTAGAAAGGTAAAGAAACGTCTTCCAATCGTCTCTCGACACTTTCTCGATTAAAAAGTTGCTTATGTGCTGCAATATTATGAACTCTTTTATGTGCCCAAATACCGTGTGTCTTCCGAAATTTTTGTATCTCAAAAACATATGTATCTGCATAGACACATATTGGATCGAAAAACTATTCCGTATTCGAATAGAAAGCTTACTCAGAGTTAATCCTAAACACTTTCAGGTGACTTTGGACGCCATGCAGCTTACCACGAACGTTTTTAAGGAGTTCTTTAAATTTAAAGTCTGTTGATGTCAGTCGTTAGCAATTTAGTGCTAACGTTGGCCACTCACTTTGTAGCACTACAAACAAGTGAACTGCATAATTATGTGAAAGGTGCGCACGTAATCAGTAGTGTTAGCAATGCCGGTGGATGGGGGAAGGTGCTGCAGACCGAGAGTCTCTCTTGGCCGACTCTCATCTTCAGCTACATACGTAGAGTACTTCTGCTTTTGGGTATGGGGAGGGGGAAGAGGAGTACTGACAAATGCAACGTCAGTTGAACTGGGCCGCATCGGTTGTGTCACTGTTAAGGCCGTCCGTCTAAGAAGAATTTTTGTCTTGACAGCAAGGCTACTGAGCTCTCCGATATTTTTATTGTGTTTCAGACACAAGAGTATTATTCCAAAGTTTGCAAAAATTGTGCATTTTCTAACCATCAGAACGGAAGAAGTATGTCATATCTGCAGAAGAACGAGCAGCCAGATCACAGCGAATGAAGAAGTTTTGGGAAACGGAGAAATTGCTGATTGCTAAGGCCTAAAATTGATCATTGTAGCCTCTGTTGTCTTATGTTTGATTTTAGTGCCCCAATGTGGGCATAAACTATCTAAATAAATAAATAGCGCTGCTGCAAATAAGATCAAACGTAAAGCAAGTATGGCAATAGTGAGAGAAAGGATTCGTTTTGGTCGGCGCGAACTGAATTTTGAAAAGGAACTAAAAAAATGTTGTAATTTAATCTCAAAGATACAAGAAGAAAATTTGTTCGACTGTCATAACAGAGGAATACTCTGAAAAACTGTTTTATCCTTGATAGACAAAGGACTAATTTCGAGATTCTTTTATTACTTCTAGTATTAACTACCTTTTTGTTCTGATGTGCTGGCGTAAAGACGTACTGTATAATTTCATGTCTATGTGTGTGTTAAATGAAGGTGTTAAATGATGAAAAATGCGTTTTATAATTTCTGTCAAGATCAAGTCTAAATCCCATACCAACGCAGTACAAATTATTCTGTTAATTCGAGAAGGCGAAATTTAGATGGAGGCGACGATCTTTACGACGGCGCTGCTCAGCAATAGAGGTACGTGATTGTGCTCACTACTTTCCTTTGGTGGCCGCTAAGATTAATTTCGATGTGTTTTTGCCGAGACATTCAGAACCTGCAATCTTCCTTTCCGTATAAAAATAGGAGTCCGATAGAAAAAGAAAGATTCTTAAATTTAAATAATTGCAATTCTTTTACCCAGGCCACGGGGAATGATAGAACCTACGTGCCTCTACCCTGATTGTACCTTCGCAATCTCCGAGTGTGTTACGACGTAATTATTTTACGAAAAAAAATTAAGATAAGATCTTTCTCATCAGATTGCAACCACTCGAATGCGAATGTACGTACCCCCTGAATGTGTCTAGTCAGTCGCGCGCATTGTTCTAAAGCTTTTCTGTTAATATTCCGTGGATCGCATCTACGCAATTAATTTTTGTTTATGCCGCAAATCGCACTTCACGCGAAGTATTTATTACGCAAGTGTCAGTCTCCATTTAACGTCAAAAAAATCCGAAGTACGGCTGACTAAGCAAACCGCTACAATAATTTCATATCTCTACAACTACAATAACACAAGACAACAATAACATAACAAAGAAGAGGGTACGTTACAATTCCGTATCGAAGGATATGTATTATCTTCATTTAGAATTGGCAGCAAGACTGTCTACGTTGTCTTGGGACTGGGTGTATAGTGTGACATGGGTCAAAGCAAACTGGAGCCATGACAAGCCTCCGACGAGGCAAATGGCCAAGTTCGACCGACTTTCTACACAGACACTGGAGGAAGTTTCTGCTCGACGATCCGTTATTAACTTGACGGAGAAACCTATAGATGACGCTACTATGTGTTAGCAAGAGGTCTCAATTTTGCTCCTACACCTGTTTCACCACCACTACTGGACTTCGTCAGTTCCATCGAAGAAGCTGTGCGCCGTCTTGCTACAGATGAAACTGAGGAAGTGAGCCGTGAGTCTTGTCGTGTGTTGACAGGAGCTACACCACCAATTAGGAACATTTCGCCTATGGAGAGGGCAGCCCTCCGGAACTTGCGAGCAGACCCCGATACAGTGGCACTTAAATCGTACAAAGGTAATGCTGCTGTTTCATTCCTGCGGGTGGACTATATTAATAAGATCAATGTTTTATTAACCGACTCAACATATCGATAAACCGATAAGCATCATACTACCCGAGTGGTGCCGAAAACAGCAGAACTTCTAACAGCTCCTTACCAATGGAGGTAATTAAGAAACTGAAAACAGATAGTTTAGTTCCACCTAGGCTATATGGATTGCCCAAGATCCACAAGGATAACGTGCCATTACGTCCAATTGCGAGTAATACTGGAGCAGCCACCTACGACTTAGCAAAGTATTTGGCGTCTTTGCTCAAACCAATGGTAGGAAAGTGTCCACATCACATAAAGAATTCTAGTGATTGCATCAGCAAGTTATTGCAGCTGTGAAGTTATGACTTGTTGGTGAGTTTCGATGTAGTTTCACTTTTTAAAAATGTATCTCTTGTGGACTCACTCATCTCATTTGCAATAGTTTGGAGCTGACATTACAGCGATGTTTGAGCACACCCTCTCCTCTACATATATTTTATTTAACAACGAGTTTTATGAGCAGCCAAACGGTGTCGCATTGGGGAGTCCTTTGTCTCCCCTGGTGGCCAGTCTTTTCATGGAAGATTTTAAGGAGTGAGCACTCGCCTCAGCCACTTTTGGCGATATGTTGACGATACTTTTATAGTTTGTCCTTATGGTTTGTATCGTGTGAGAGAGTTCCTACAACACCTGAACTCTATACACGAAAACATAAAATTTACTATGGAGTTGCCTGTCACTTAATGACTGACGCTGAGTGATATTGGAAGCGGCCGCCGCAAGGTATGACGGGCGTGCGAGATGCTCTGTCAACAGCTGATTTTAAGTGGCCAATGATTGAACTGCGACAGAGGACAAACAATTAATTTATTTTTTTTCCCTGAGTTTAAACTCATGTCCTAATCTAACAACAACCCCGTGTTGTGCAATGCAACCGAGAAATCGGCCGTCAACAATTTGCGGCAGAACTAAAATAAAGATTCTTTCCAGAATGAGGTTTTCGCTCTGCAGCGGAGTGTGCGCTGATATGAAACTTCCTGGAACATTAAAACTGTGTGCCGGGCCGAGATTCGAAGTCGAGATCTCGAGTCTCGGTCCGGCACACAGTTTTAATCTGCCAGGAAGTTTCGTATCAGTGCACATTCTGCTGCAGAGTGAAAATCTAATTCTGGAAACATCCTCCAGGGTGTGGCAAGCCATGTCTCTGCAATATCCTTTCTTTCAGGAGTGCTAGTTCTGCAAGGTTCGCAGGAGAGCTTCTGTAAAGTTTGGAAGGTAGGAGACGAGATACTGGCAGAAGTACAGCTGTGAGGGCGGGGCGTGAGTCGTGCTTGGGTAGCTCAGTTGGTGGAGCACTTGCCCGCCAAAGGCATATGTCCCGAGTTCGAGTCTCGGTCCGGCACACAGTTTTAATCTGCTAGGAAGTTTCATAAAATAAAGATTGCTTTATACACGGCGAATAAGGCTAAACTCTATGAGCAAGCTCGAGACAGAAAAGCAAACTGTAATTTCTCACATTCATTGGTTACCAGTAACTATCCTGACACTGGCTACACGAGCTGGCGTTTTTAACCGAGTAGCAGCCTCGCTTGACACTTGATTAAAGGCGACGTAGCCAGATTCCAATCACTGGAGGAAAAATAAGAGTAAATAAAAGTCAATACGAAGACGATAACAATGCAGCAAAATATTAGAAACAAAAAATACATTTAAACTACTTAACTGAATAAAAATAATAATCCAAGCCTATTGATTAGATATAGAAATTAAAAAAAACATTAGCGCATTTGACGAGATTCGAACCTACGACCTTGTATATCTAAATGTGGGAGCTTAACCACTCCACCATGCCACGAGATTGGGTAAAGTTGTTACTTGTATGACCCTGGTAACCTGCTTGCAACGCTGAATTGCTGCTTTCAAAAAGTTCGACTTCGCGCAACATCGTGCGAAGCTTTTCTAATGTAAGCTGTCTTTGTGATTATGGTAACTGTATATGTGACGCTTTTCCCTCCGAATACGACAATATTTTGTTGACGCCGACCTACATAAGGAGAAACGATCACCATAATAAAATAAGGGAATCAGAGAGTTCGTTTCTTCCGCGCGTCGTTTGAGGGACGAGAAATAGAGCATTATTGTGATGGTGGTTTGACGAACCCCCTGCCAGGCACTTAAGTGTGGTTTGCGGAGTATCCATGTAGATTTAGATTAGATAACTCGCATACTGTGCGGAAGGATCCAGTAGTGTCTGGTTAGTGCTGTGTGTGAAATATTCGTTGAATTTTCTCACATTGAGTAACGAGAAGGGGCGATCTGTTTCACTTGGTAAAAACTATCTAAAGGCAAGATCGCATAAGTGTTTTTTTATTAATAAAGGAATAAATAACGGATAAAGAAATATTCATGTGATCTTGGCTTGAAATGTGTGTATTTCGTTAGCATCGTTTGTGTGTGTGTGTGTGTGTGTGTGTGTGTGTGTGTGTGCCTGCAGTTTCTAGTGTGGTTATCATGTGCGATGAAATACGAAATAAAAGGGCCAGACCCAGAATTCAGGATCCAAACACATCAAGAAAGAGAGCCGGGCAAGGAATTAGAAGTGAACTCATCAATTGTTGTGGCAATTGGGCAATGGCGAACAGTTCCGAAATGACGATGAGAGTTCTGGATGGAGGGAATCAGTTCCAACCCGTCAAGTGTCATATCTCATGCAATTTTAATTGGGCTACAGGCATGGTGGTGTGACCATGAACAAGCTCTCACTTGGCTATGCCAACTGCCTGGGTGCCTATTCTGTATCTTTCCGCTATTGTGCCAATCGTTTCGATACTCAAGAGCACCGAACGGTCTAGTACTCGAATTAGAGCCCCTGCATTATTCAGTACGCATTTCGGAAGCGATACCGTTCGCGTTTAGAGAACCGAAGCGCTGTTGTCGGTTCGCGTTGCGCAAGCCAATCAAAAGCAAAATACAGCAGATCCGCGCATGCGCGCTGCAGCGCCACGAACACACAGCGGCTAGCAGACGACACATGCGCGCTGTTCTTCAAAGTACCGAAAAGACAGCGTATTTGACTATATTCTGCAGACTGTCGTAAATGCCGCATTATGTCATCTTATTCTCATTCGCACTGAAATCGTGTTTTGGATTTTACGTTTCGGAAAATGAGTTAGGAGTAGTGTGTAGTACCACATTGTTCTAACACATCTATAAAAACACCAGAAAAATTGATTCTGAGAGTTTCAACGAATAAGAAGATAAATAGAATGTGGTTATAACTCGTTCCAAGAGATACAAATGATTAAGTAGCACACTTCCCTATATGATACGTCAACGATTTGGGTATTAAAAACAAAACTGAAAAAACGCATTTTCGAGAGCTCCTCCGATTCGTCGAAGTTTATAACATGCATCTCATGAATAAAAATGATTCGTATATGGTGCTACAGTCTAGAAAGATTACGGTGGAGATCTTTCATCTCTGTTTACTTTTGTTGAGGATTCGATCGCAGATAAATACTTGTGACAGGCAGGATTATGAAGATGACTGCTGCTAGTTACATTCCCAGTATTTTAAGTTGTGCTCTTATATTCCTGTCTAACCGCATACTCGGAAATCCCTACGTATTCGGAAAAAATTCTGACAAGAAAAAATATAAAGGTCACTGTCGGTTGTTTCACTCACAGCAATTTCATACTTCGATTTTTAAACACACAGAAATCATGAAATCATTACTGAGGAAGTGCGCTCTTACATGTAAGTAATAACAAATATTTCAGAAAAATCTTCACTTACACGAATAATATTGTCTTAGATCGAGTTGCATATATGAAGAGGAAAAAAAAAAAAAAAATTGTACCCAATCCATGCTCCAACCCGCGTCCTTCAGTGTCGACTAATCACGAGCTAACCACTTAGCCACGACTAACATCCGTAATATAAAGCTCAACTCTGACTTTGTTGCCAAACGGTGCTGCATAAGTTATAAATGCATAATAGTTTGGAAGGTTTCCAATGTCCGGCTTCACATAATTTCTTTCCATTTTTACTTGAAAGTTGTAAACACATTTCGATAGTTACTAACTAAACCATTTGTGGGAAAAAGTACACAAAGTCACTAGTAACGTCAGTTCACACTCATGTCATATACGTAAGCAGAGCCGATGTCTTGATATTTAGTGATTTTTAAACTCTTATTTGCATAAAAAAATAACACGTATTTTGTGAGAATATTGACCGAAAACGTTTTTTTTTATGTAATCATTCACAGTAACAACCTAACCTAACCATATTTCTAACAAAGGAAAATAGTCTATTATGAACTCACTTTCCAACTGGATCCGTCCTCTGGCGATTCTTTAGTAACACAATCACTAAATCCAAAGCTAAACCTGCTAAATACGTTTAAAATAACAAATTATAGGTGTACATAAACCACAGCTTACCGATCGACAGGGTCACACCGAAATCCAAAACCTCTCGGAAAATCGGTAGGAGGACCTTTCGGTGACAGGTCTCAGAAGCTTGCTGAAATAGGATATTTCGATAAAGAACCGAAAATGACGTCACTACCGAAACGAACCAACTACACCGATCGATATGAACGATACAGAATAGGGCCCCTGGCCGTGTACTAGTGGTCACGCAGCAGCCATTAGGTGAAGCAGCATCTGTAAGCTTCGGCAGCTTCCGGCAAAACAAGCGAATTGAACTGGTGCTGTCTCTCTCTCTCTCGCACACCGCAGCCGCGTGAGCGCCACGCGGATCGAACGCGCGCTTGCAGTGTTCTAGCACATCCTTGACCACTTGGTTAGTTCCTCAGTCGTCCTCATTGCCGCCCGCCGACATTTGCTGCGACAGGTTTTCGACCACCCTCATCAGCTGGTCGAACACCGTCAGAAGCAATGTCACCAGACAGGCTGCCGAAGGTTCCAGTTCGCACAGCTGGAACATAGCTGGTGGTGGTGGGCGCCGTGATGTTGCGGTCGGTGGCTGCGGCGAGGCCGCTGATGCCGCCTTCCACGAAGATGAAGTCATGGCTGGCCTTCTTCTGCCTGGTGGAGGTGGAGAGCGTAGCCTCCTGTTCCGCCTCCACCGCCTTGCATCTCCGTCTGGTTGGTGTAATGAGAGGACAGTGTAGTGATCGGTCAACCGACTCGTTTTTAACAACCGACTGGTCGTTCATCTGCTTGTTCGTTCAGTTTTTTTTTTTTTTTCAGTTGAATCAGACAACCGAATGAAAGTATAGCCGAGTCGGTGTACGATGATCCCTGTCAGCTCATAGCGCTGTTGCCAGCTTACAGCTGAGATGCACTGACGGTTGCAAGCGGAAACAGAACCGGTCTACGGAAGTGTGACAACAGTGAGGCGTTTCACAGAGACGTTTTCAAAATCGCGTCACGTTATCGGCTGAGGAAGATCGGCGAGGCTGCTGCCAACAACTTTCGATGCCGACTCAACTATAATGTCTGCAGCCACGTCAGCTATACGAATATTGTCACTCCCTCTCCGGTCTGAGTGGCTTCAGTTAATGTGAGACATCTGACTGACACAAGTCTCTGGTGGTTAATTACCTTATATGAATGTCCTTACTCAGTCTCTGGGGTGTGATTTCACTTTCATACTTTTTCGACCTTTTCGGTTCTACATGAACCTTGCCATGCATTGCCAACTTTTGTACAGGCTGAGAACGTATTTTATTTTAAGAGCAGCTGAATAAAAAAGGTATATTTCTAAAAACCGAAATATTTTGAAACTTATTCTGTTTATTTACTTAAATAAGAATTTTTCGTGCTTCTGGTATTAAATATGGATTTTGGTTGCTTTCCAGAGGTTCATACTTGCCTTGTGTTCAAATAAATGAACGCCGACTATCTTGCTGCCGTGGTAACACCGGTTCCCGTCAGATCACAGGAGTTAGGCGCTGTCGGGATGGGTGACCGTACTGTTGGCAAGTGGGGTACTCGTAAGTTCTTGTGAGGCCTACTGAAGGGCTACCTGACAGAAGTAGCAGCTCTGGTCACGAAAACTGACAACGGCCGGGAGAGCGGTGTGCTGATTAAATGCCCCTCCGTACACGCATCCAGTGACGCTTATCGACTAAGGTTGACACAGCGGTCGGTCGGTAACGTAGGCTCCTCCAAGGCCTGTTCGGAAGGAGTAAAGAAATGAACAACTAATTGTGATGCAAAAAGAGACAGCCAGAGTTGCAACTAAAATAGATGCCTGTTTAGTCGGTGACCTTTTACAGGCTACGTCTCTTCTCAAATGGTTCAAACGGCTCTGAGCGCTATGGGACTTAACATCTGAGGTCATCAATCCCCTAGACTTAGAACTACTTGTTGTTGTTGTAGTCTTCAGTCCTGAGACTGGTTTGATGCTACTCTACCCTGTGCAAGCTTCTTCATCTCCCAGCACCTACTGCAACCTACATCCTTCTGAATCTGTTTAGTGTATTCATCTCTTGGTCACCCTCTACGATTTTTACCCTCCACGCTGCCCTCCAATACTAAATTGGTGATCCTTTGATGCCTCAGAACATGTCCTACCAACCGATCCCTTCTTCTAGTCAAGCTGTGCCACAAACTCATCTTCCCCCCAATTCTATTCAATACCTCCTCATTCTTTATGTGATCTACCCATCTAATCTTCAGAATTCTTCAGTAGCACCACATTTCACTTCTTATCCAAACTATTTATCGTCCATGTTCCACTTCCATACACTGGCTACACTCCATACAAATATTTTCAGAAATGACTTCCTGACACTGAAATATATACTCCATCTTAACAAAATTCTCTTCTTCAGAAACGCTTTCCTTGCCATTGCCAATTCGCATTTTATATCCTCTCTTCTTCGACCATCATCAGTTGTTTTGCTCCCCAAATAGCAAAACTTCTTTACCACTTTAAGTGTTTCATTTCCTAATCTAATTCCCTCAGCATCACCCGAATTAATTCCACTACATTCCAATATCCTCGTTTTGCTTTTGTTGATGTTCATTTTGTATCCTCCTTTCAAGACACTGTCCATTCCGTTCAACTGCTCTTCCAAGTCCTTTGGTGTCTCTGACAGAATTACAATGTCATCGGCGAACTTTAAAGTTTTTATTTCTTCTCCATGGATTTTAATACCTACTCCGAATTCTTCTTTTGTTTCCTTTACTGCTTGCTCAATATACAGATTGAATAACATTGGGGAGAGGCTACAACCATGTCTCACTCCCTTCCCAACCACTGCTTCCCTTTCATATCCCTCGACTCTTATAACTGCCATCTGGTTTCTGTACAAATTGTAAATAGCCTTTCGCTCCCTGTATTTTACCCCTGCCACCTTCAGAATTCGAAAGAGAGTATTCCAGTCAATATTGTCAAAAGCAAAACGAGGATAATGGAATGTAATGGAATTAAGTCGGGTGATGCTGAGGGAATTAGATTAGGAAGTGAGACACTTAAATTAGTAAATGATTTTTGCTCTTTGGGGAGCAAAATAAATAATGAAGGTCGAAGTAGAGAGGATATAACATGTAGACTGGCAATGGCAAGAAAAGCGTTTTTGATTGAGAGAAATTTTTTAACATCGAATATAGATTTAAGTGTCAGGAAGTCGTTTCTGGAAGTATATGTATGGAGTGTAGCCACGTATGGAAGTGAAACTTGGACGATAAATAGTTTGGACAAGAAGAGAATAGAAGCTTTAGAAATTGGTGCTACAGATGAATGCTGAAGATTAGATTCCTCACATAACTAATGAGGAGGAATATGATTGGGGAGAAGAGGAGTTTGTGGCACAACTTGACTAGAAGAAGGGATCGGTTGGTAGTACATGTTCTGAGGCATCAAGGGATCACCAATTTAGTATTGGAGGGCAGCGTGGAGGGTAAAAATCGTAGAGGGAGACCAAGAGATGAATACACTAAGCAGGTTCAGAAGGATGTAGGTTGCAGTAGGTACTGGGAGATGAAGAATCTTGCAGAGAATAGAGTAGCATGTAGAGATGTATCAAACCAGTCTCAGGACAGAAGACCACAACAACCACAACTGTGTACGAAATAGTGTGTTAAAATCAGTTTGTGCAAAATGCACCGATATCATATAACTACAAAGCAATTGGTGTGTACAGTTATGTCATGTATGTTACTTGATTAACTCTCAAAACAGGCCATTGATTAGTTTTTTGTTCACGTCTATATATCTGCAGCTAAATTACGATTTCTGAGATGACGTGCATGACTGTTCTGTTTCGGGGTTACTTGACCACTGATTATTCTTTCCCCAGCACTACAGATACACAGTTTATTGAAGTGTCGATGCCAATGGCAGTGTGGAACTAAGGAACGCATAATTAACCATCGGTATATAGACGAAGGCTCAGTTGTAATTGTTAATGTACCTACAACTACGAATAACAAACGTCAGTCGTGTATCGCTGAAACTGCAAGCTGTTGTTGTTCAGGTAGTGATTCAGGTACAACATTTAATGTCAAATATCTCTGGAGACAAGGAGCGACGTTTGTCTGGACACAAGTGCCAGATACTGTCCCAATAAATGAAGAACAGATAACCTTAGTTGTAACTGGAATGCATGTTTTGAAATGGGGGTTTAGGTCTAAGACGGATGAAATGGAAAGTGTTATGCTCAGCTAAATCTGGAGCTACGTGTATAGTACTCTGTCTTAGTACCTTTCATTATGTTCATAAATTTGATAATGGAACACACTGATTGATTAAAATGCCATACTAGGTTTTTTCTTTTATGAGGCTTATTAAACCACTTAAGAAAACTATAGGTCACCGCATTTATTTCTAGATGGTCAAAGTTGCCTTGTGGTTTTGAAATGTTGATCACAAATGGAATGGAAGCTCTCTCTTGAGGTTGAAGCATAGGCCCATCATTGTATCCCCAAATCCACACTAATTTAGACCATCTAGATTTTTTTCCATCATTTCCTCTGTGTTCTACAAAATGTATTGTATTAATTAGTATGTAATCCTTTCATACAAGCCGCTATCTTCAGTAACACACTGTAAATATCACAGAAGTTAAAAAATTCCCGATAATCGCATTTGAATCTGAAAATCGGCATATCCGGTTTTCAGTACTCAGTACAAGCAACAGAGACCACAGGCATAACAGAGAACAGTCAACAATAACGATTTAACAATGCCATAGCTACAGCGGGCTATGTCGACTGTCGTCACTTGGTTGCTCCCACGAATTGATTTCACCCTGAAGTAGTGAACGAATAACAATCCAAGCGATACGTGACGCTACAACCGACTGAATCAGTTGTTTCCACTCGGTTGCTCCCTAATTGTGTGCCCACACATTCATGAGATGGTCACATTGTATTAATGTTGGATCGTGGTAGAGTACAGCTTTGAGATAATGTGACTACCCTGTATTACCAATTCCAGAGTGTCTGTATGGACACCATCGTTTTCATAATTGAGTATGATTCTCGGCCATGTATGTTGCGAAAATCTCCTCAACACTGCTGGTCTCATGGCAGCAAATGCACGTCGGAAAGCATCCTTAAGTTCGACAGCTATCTTTTAGAGTGTGGCATCAACCTTTTGTTTATTGAACCCCCATAATCCATTGACGCAAGATGACCAATCAGGACTTTGGGGTTGCTGATCCAAAGGTGCAGGCAAATGGACAGAACCACGTCCAGTCAATGTGTAAGGAAATACCTCATCCTGCTAGAACCATACACGACAGAGCATGCGCCGATCTTGCGGATGTGGAGTAAACCAATCACGTGACATGGCATGAGATGTGCAGTGTGATTCATCACAGCATCTCCCATTCGAATAGCTGCGTGTGTTAATGTAACTGTTTCTGGGACAGGGAGGTGGATTAACGACGAGGGCTCGGTGTGCCGTTCGGGCTGGATGTGATTTTTAGGTGGTTCTCCACATCCTCCTACGTGAATACAGGGCTGATTCCCATGTTCTGCCACTGATACACGCTATGCAAACATCTAGAACACTTTCTCAGACTTGCACTCAGAATTTACTCTGTACCCAGACAAATTTGGGTACACTTTTCTGTCACTGGGGGAGGGGAGGGGGTGGAGTGAATAGGAGACTGATGACTTTAGCTGTTTGTTCTCCTTAAACATGCAGCTAGCATCAGTAGCATCGTCAAAGAAAAAGGAAGTACCTACCAAGAGGGTTTCAGGCATTGCAGCACAGATCATAACATACAGTGGTTTGTGTTAAAGTTCCTCATAAAAATGTTGGTTTTCATTAAATCTTAAATAAATGTTTCTAGCTTTTTCACTGCGACATGTTGCACACTGTTTTGCTTGAAATGGGTCGTAACAGTGGACACATACTCAAAAAAGCGAGGAAATGTCGAATTTTGCGTATAAAAGGTACAGGAAACTTAAGTAAGTGTTACAGATGCTGCTACTATGTGTGAAGAGCAATTTTCGACAAAGTCAATGAGTTGATTGAAGAAGATAGTTAGTGAAGGAATTGATGATGCTGTGTGCAGTGCCAAAGACAAGTTTTCCAGTGTATTATGTTGGCTGACTTTGGAATAATTACCCACAGGATTAATGTTTCATGTGCATGTGGTAACTGTGCGTCAAAGGATCTGTATGATGACAGCGTCCTCGAATGTGATGTCCAGTAGTGAAAATGTTGGTAGGATTAAGTGCCTGCAGAGACTAGGCTTCCATCCAGGTGCCTTCACACTGAAGATACTCAGAAGCATCAATGAAGCACGACTGGACAAAGCTCAAGCAGCGGAAAAAATTCACAAGTTGGCTAAGTAAAGGAGGCAGGCAAAGAGATTACTCCATGAAGACGAGCAAGAGAATAAAAATTACGGATATGGACAGCGTTAGACACTAGAGGTATAGTAATATTGCCAAACATTGAAATGAAAACGTTAAATGCGAGTGAGTGGGAACTGACTTTTTTGAGCTATGATGTACCTTTTCTCAGTAACTATAAAAGCTATAATCCTGAAATTTGGCATAATTCTTAAGATTTACTTACTGAATAATCCTATGCAGTACCCTTCCGTTATCTCTTCTCTGACAAAAGTTCTCCTTTAAAATTTCAGCAAGATAGAGCAGTCCCGTGTAACACAAAACTGAAAAATTAATTTCAAAGCAATAATGAAATTAAACAAAAATCTGTTCCACACGTTTTATTAGCCTCTTATGCAGATCTAAACTGTAAACTTCCAGTTTTATCGCTTGATTAATGTAAGGTAGGTACACATGGGAACAATGGTGATTAAAAATTCAAATCCTTATAAAATGTATGCCGATGCGCAGTGTCAGACAAAAATTGCACAGAATATCGAGCAGTATGTTATACATAATACTATTTTAGCTGTAATATTTTTGGAGATACGTATGTTTAAGTACAAGAATTCATTTTACCCTACGCCTCTTCTTAACGCCGTGTGCCACCTGCTGATCAGCGTTCTTACTTTATTCTAAGAACCTAGCGTCTCACGCTGTCGATGTAGTATATCTTCCATCTTCATGATTCTAGCCTGCATGTGGATGATGTGCAGGGCAGCCAGCAATCAGAGTGGGTGCTGCTTCTGGAAAATCACGAGGATTATTACACTTTTGTCCTATTACTGACTATTAACAACGCTATTCACTGTGTACAATTTCTAAAATTGTAATGAAAGCAGCTGATTGGGAGAGGTTCTCAGTTTCAGTAAACAGTCTCACTTAAGCTCATTCACAAACTCAGAAAGTAACCTTTCTTCAGACGAAGAGGGTCAACAGGAGCAGTGTCAAGTTGTCCGGTTCTGCTGTTAACGTTATTTTGAATTACCGCTATATCTAGTGACTGAAATTGTGGGTCAGACGCCTGTCAACACAACAAACCAATTATAATCCGTATTCTAAACAGGAATTCCTATTGTACTCTGTTGCGTTATATACATAATTTATCAAGTGAATTTTTCTTTTGTTAGAGCATGATTCTTTCTCTCAGGGATATTATCTTTTCTTATCACTTTTACTTGCTTGCATAAGTAAATATAAAACGGGTTCTTGAAGGGCCGCTGTTATTCATGTACCAACTTTAGATTTTGAACGTGATGACTAAAATATAGTTTCCGTTAACTGAATTGAATGTAATTTTGTTAATTTCTATTTATTTATTGCAAAGCAAGACTAGAGAGAATTTCGATTTTTGCCGTGGAGCGGCCAAGATAAAACTTACTGAACTCACGGAATCTGAATAATTTAAAAAATGAACTTTAACGTAAATTAATTATCTGTTGCAATTTAGAAAGGTTCTTACAATGAAATCTCTCGCATTAACAGTTACTGTTAACACTCTGAAAAATAAAGTAATAGCCCGGCGCGTAATGGCCGACCAGAGGCTGCATCGGGAGATGAGCTTCCCGCAGCGTAAATTACTGAAAAAATGCTTATTAAAAATAACTAGCCGCTGTGACACAACTATTACAAAGAAATTCATTTTGGGATAACACTAACTAGTTTATTTTAGCAGAATACCGAATAACTTAGATAAAATATGTGTAGCCGCTCAATGGCTGCCTTCCGTATAGCGAAACAAAACAGTGTGAGTACCATACAGTACGTCCTTCCTCTTCGGCCGTACACTCGCGTCTCTTTTCGATCCTTTTTTATTTTCATAGACATGTTTTAAATAAAGATGCTACTCTTAAATTATCACTGCATATCAGTTGTTTCAAGAACATTAACTGTATCTTTTATACTAATTATATTCGTAAAATGCGTTAACTACGGTTTACAACCGATAAAAATGTCAATATTTATGTGACGTACCGTCACAACTCCGTGGTAATTTATGTTACGATTCTCACAATCACACTACTAATATTTTCAAACTTAATATTTTCACAACAAAATTTAATGCCAAAGGAAGTACTAATGTAAACCATAGTTAACACAGACTGTTTTGTTGGGATGAAGCTCTCCCTATGCACAAGAGTGTACATTTCTCACCTAACTTTTGTTTATAACGTAACAAATGAGGAATAATAGATGAAAATATTAACAGTTGCATCTTACATAGGCTTTCATTAGTTGAAAGGATTGAAAGAAGATTAGACTTTAACGTGCCGCGCCGGCCGGGGAAGCCGAGCGGTTCTAGGCGCTACAGTCTGGAACCGCGCCACCGTTACGGTCGCAGGTTCGAATCCTGCCTCGGGCATGGATAAGTGTGATGTCCTTCGGTTGGTTAGGTTTAAGTAGTTCTAAGTTCTAGGGGACTGATGACCTCAGAAGTTAAGTCCCATAGTGGTCAGAGCCATTTTAACATGCCGTCGACAGCGCGGGCATTAGAGACAGAGCACAAGTTGGGATTAGGAAACAATGAGGAAGGAAAGTGGCTGTGCCATTTTTAAAGGAACCATCACAGTTTAACCGCATACAGCTTATCTCCGTCTGATAAAGAGATACAACGAAGTAACCAGGCAATAACTTTTTATTTCCTAAAGCTCGAACACCAATCACCCCAAAAACCTAAGTCAATAGAAAGAATACTAATCTTGCGCTCTTCGCTGCAGAATAATGCTGCGTTTCACTGTTCACTCAGTGTTCTCACGACATCCACAAAGCCCCTTCCCCCCCGGTCCCACAGGTAGAGCGTTGCTCCGGGAAAGTAGAGGTATTTAGACGAGGGTAATCCCAAAAGTAAGGTCTCCTATTTTTTTATAAGTACATAGACCTGTTTATTTCTACAATGGCTTACGTCAGTTTACAGCTTGAACATTTAGCTATTTTTTGACATAATCACCATTTCTGTCGATGCATGTTTGTAGACGCTGTGGCAGTTTTTGTATGCCCATGTCATACCAACTCGCCGCCATGCTGTTCAGAAAGTTATGAACCTCTTCTTTCACCTCGTCGTCGGAGCTGAATCGCTTTCCGACCAAATGTTCATTTAACCTAGGGAACAGGTGATTCCTTGGTAACAAAACTGGAGTGTTGTGGACATGTGCAAAAGAGGATGGGTGCTAGATTGAGGAAGCTACGAAGAGAAAAGAAATGGAAGTTCCTATCTGATGGAAAGTCTCTGTCTGGCCGAGACAGATTGACAGAAACTGAAACAGATCTTCCTCAGAGTTATTATGAAATGGCCCTTAGACGAACTGCACCTTTGAATGATGTTACAGCAATGGGAAAAGCTGTATGGGCCACCTACGTTCATAAGTTGTTCACAGGTGACCACCCTGTTCACCGACTTTGCCCTAAAGGAACAGATGCTTGGTGTGGTTACCAAAAAGCAAAAGAAAGTGGTCAAATATACCACCATAGGTATTCTCCTCCTGATCCTGTTATGAATGAAATAAAACATTTTTAGATACCTGACTAACCCTTTTTTGCTTATGGGGGCACTCAGAATACAAATGAAAGTTTCAGCCGTTGCATATGGGAAGATTACCCGAAGAATGTTGGTGTAGGACTAAATACATTATAAAAGTTGGTGTACTAGATGCAATGATATGTTTCAGTGATGGAGTGATAGGGATGTTGGAAGTCCTGAGAAATTTAGGCGTAAAATGTTGCTCTAATATGGAAGATCAATTGCTTGCGTGTGACAGACAACGGGTGCATGAAACTGAAAGATTCGCTCTTTAAGTTACCAAAGAAGCAAGAAATGCTTAAGAAATGCCAGGAGAAAGCTTGAAGCTGAAGAAATGCTGCAGGATGAAGACTATGCTTCAGGAATGTTCTGAGGCAAAGTTCAGTTGGACTCCTATCTTCATTCGCAATTTCTCACGAGTTGTATTTTTCAGAATTCAGGTACAAATATTTCCTAAAGTTTATGAAGCATTGCTCTAATGTTTCTTTCTGTAATTTGCAATAGTCCATACTTATGTAGTAGACATAAGCTTTATTGCAGAATCGACTAAATTATAGAAAAATAAAATTTTTATTAGGAAAAAAATTATAAAAATTAAAATGTAAGATGTGATTTTTTTATACTTTTAATATACGTAATAGGTGGAATTAAGTAGTTTTAGTACCTCAGCCATCATGTCATGCATATCTGGCAAAAATTTGGTCTCCTTCAAATGTATAACATTGGATTAAATCGTGCCACAATTTGAGGAAGCATTATGGGAAAAAAATTGCATCAATTTCTTTGTAATTTTTTTAGTAACCTAAGTAGGTACAAAAATACTCAAAATACTTGTCATTTGTATAGAAAGTTTGCTGCATTACCTGATATTAACAAAAAATCTGTAAAACATATACATTATAAACAGTGCCTGATATCAATAGTTCTTGATTTTTCATAATATTGAGCCAGAAAAGTACCCGGTATCCTTAAGGATAACACTTTTGGTGTAGCTTCTACTTGCCATCATATGTGTTTTAATTATTTGAGTATGACTATCTTTGGCTGTCGGCATATATAGCAAATGCACTCTTAGTACAGGGAGGGAAGTTTAATCAAGCACGTCGTATTTTTAAGGAACTTTTAGGTTGATTGATCTGAAAGGGACAGAGAGTGATCTCGTGATATGCGTAAAGTGAAGAGTTAGAAATATGGAGTTATGTAAATGCGTAAATGTCCCTTGAATATACCTGTATACTAGCGAAGACAATTTTAAAAGCCTGCAGATCGTTTTTAATTGGGACAGTCTTATTACCAAACGTTTATCTTCCACGCAAGTTGATGGCATTGCACGGAAAGCGTTTGATACAGTGTCCCACTGAGACTGTTAACGAAGGCCCGACCATACGAATTAGGTTCCCAGATATGCAAGCGGCTCGCAGACTTCTTATGTAACAGAACCCATTATTTCCTCAGCGGCGGGTAAATAAAAAATGTAATGTGACGAGGGCCTCCAGTCGGGTAGACCGTTCGCCGGGTGCAAGTCTTTCAATTTGACGCCACTTCGGCGACTTGCGCGTCGATGGGAATTAAATTATGATGGTTAGGACAACACAACACCCAGTCCATGAGTGGAGAAAATCTCCGATCCAGCCGGGAATCGAACCCGGGCCCTTAGGATTAACTTTCTGTCGCGCTGACCACTTAGCCACTGGGGACGGACTCAGCGATGGGTGTACATGATAGATAAGGAATTCGTCAGGAGCGCCCCCAGGGAATGTGACAGAACCGTTCGTATTCTCTATGTACATAAATGATCTGACAGACTGGATGAACAACAATCTGCAGTTGTTTATTGATGATGATGCAGTGTGCGGGAATGTGTTGTCGGTGAATGACTCTTGGAGGATACATGATGTCTTAGACAAAGTTTATAGTCGGTGTGATGAATAGCAGGTAGCTTTAAAAGTAGGAAAATGTAAGTTAATGCAGATGAATAGCAAAATCAGTCCCATAATGTTCGAATACAACATTGGTAGTGTCCTGCTTGACACAGTCACATCGATTGAATATCCCGACGTAACTTTGAGAAGCTATTTGAAATGGAACGAGCACGTGACGGTGGTAGTATGGAAGGTGAAAGCTTTACTTCGGTTTATTGGGAGAATTTTGGGAAGGTGTAGCTCGTCGCAGCGGCCCCTTATGGTTAGAGAGCCCACAGAACCGACACGCAAAATAGATTTCTGGCCCCTTTCAGGACCGCGGAGAGAAACATCGCCAGCGGACAGAAACAATAACAGACTTTCCAAATAAACACACAACTGCTTCGCCAGACAACATGTGACAGTGTTCCACCAACTCATATGACTGATGTAACTGGCTTTATAAGCACGCCTAGACCGTCAGACTGGCAGTGTTTACCAACGCTAGGAACAGCTCCGGCCAGTACTTTGCCGGCCCTAGCACTGTATTCACTCACTGTAGCGTTGTAGTAAGACGTTGTATTTTGTATTGTATAAGTAGATTTTGGTCAGTATTTTCCTCCGTTGTCTTGTTTCCTTATTTACACTACTGGCCATTAAAATTGCTACACCAAGAAGAAATGCAGATGATAAACAGGTATTCATTGGACAAATATATTATACTAGAACTGACATGTGATTACATTTTCATGTTATTTGGGTGCATAGATTCTGAGAAATCAGTACCCAGAACAACCACCTCTGGCCATAATAACGGCCTTGATACGCCTGGTCATTGTGTCGGCCGGCCGCGGTGGTCTCGCGGTTCTAGGTGCGCAGTCCGGAACCGTGCGACTGCTACAGTCGCAGGTTCGAATCTTGCCTGCCTCGGGCATGGATGTGTGTGATGTCCTTAGGTTAGTTAGGTTTAAGTAGTTCTAAGTTATAGGGGACTGATAACCACAGCAGTTGAGTCCCATAGTGCTCAGAGCCATTTGAACCATTTGATCATTTTGTCAAACAGAGCTTGGATGGCGTGTACAGGTACAGCTGCCTATGCAGCTTCAACACAATACCACAGTTCATCAAGAGTAGTGACTGGCGTATTGTGAAGAGCCAATTGCTCGGCCACCATTGACCGGACGTTTTCAATTGGTGAGAGATCTGGAGAATGTGCTGGCCAGAGCAGCAGTCGAACACTTTCTGTATCCATAAAGGCCCGTACTGGACCTGCAACATGCGGTCGTGCATTATCCTGCTGAAATGTAGGGTTTCGCAGGGAGCGAATGAAGGGCAGAGCCACGGGTCGTAACAAATCTGAAATGTAACGTCCACTGTTCAAAGTGCCATCAATGAGAACAAGAGGTGACCGAGACGTGTAACCAATGGCACCCCATACCATCACGCCGGGTGATACGCCAGTATGGCGATGACGAATACACGCTTCCAATGTGCGCTCACCACGATGTCGCCAAACACGGATCGACCATCATGATGCTGTAAACAGAACCTGGATTCATCCGAAAAATGACGTTTTGCCATTCGTGCACGCAGGTTCGTCGTTGAGTACACCATCGCAGGCGCTCCTGTCTGTGAAGCAGCGTCATGGGTAACCGCAGCCATTGTCTCCGACCTGATAGTCCATGCTGCTTCAAACGTCGTCGAACTGTTCGTGCAGATAGTTGTTGTCTTACAAACGTCTCCATCTGTTGACTCAGGGATCGAGACGTGGCTGCACGATCCATTACAGCCATGCGGATAAGATGCCTGTCATCTCGACTGCTAGTGATACGAGGCCATTGGGATCCAGCACGGCGTTCCGTATAACCCTCCTGAACCCACCGAGTCCATATTCTGCTAACAGTCATTGGATCTCGACCAACGCGAGCAGCAATGTCGCGATACGATAAACCGCAATCGCGATAGGCTACAATCCGACCTTTATCAAAGTCGGAAACGTGATGGTACGCATTTCTCCTCCTTACACGAGGCATCAAAACAACGTTTCACTAGGCAACGCCGGTCAACTGCTGTTTGTGTATGAGGAATCGGTTGGAAACTTTCCTCATGTCAGCACGTTGTAGGTGTCGCCACCGACGCCAACCTTGTGTGAATTCTCTGAAAAGCTAATAATTTGCATATCACAGCATCTTCTTCCTGTCGGTTAAATTTCTCGTCTGTAGCTCGTCATTTTGGTGGTGTAGCAATTTTAATGGCCAGTAGTGTACTTTGTCACCTCAAGAGTTGTGGTTTTTCTTGTTGTTTTTGCGTTTAAAACTTAGTATATGCCAAGAAGGCGTTTTTTCTTTAATTATAATAAAGTGTGTTCAAAGTGACTGTTAGTTATTTTTCCTGTCGACCGCAGGACACAACATAGCTCATCTACAAAGCAGATCGCTATAGAACAATAGGGCGACCCATCTTGAGTCATGCTCGAGTATCTGGGGTCCCCACTAGGTGAGATGTAAGGAAGACACAGAAACAGTTCAGAAGACGGACGCTGGATTTGATAGCGGTGGGTCCGATTAAGGCGCGAGTATTACGGAGATGCTGCGTGAACTCAAATGGGAACCCTTCTAAGAAAGATGACGTCTTTTTAGCGAAAGAGTATTGAGAAAATTTACAGAACCCGGCATTTGAAGCTGTCTGTAGTGCAGCTTTACTACCGCTGACTTACATTTCGAGTTAAGGACCTTGAAGATAAGGTAAGAGAAGTTATGGCACGTACGGAGACATTCTTTTCTGTTCCCTGCATTTATTTACTTTCCCACCTCTCCAGTAAGTTCATAACAGGCATGTATCCATTATTCGCGTACCAACCACAAATGTTTTTACAGTTTTCACAGTGAAAGCCCCTGTCTCACTCCCATAAGCAAAAATTTGCAAAAAACCTTCTATTTCGAACACGACGAAAACTAATAATAAACTTTATTTTGTTTACAGAAGCACTTAAAGCGGTTTTTAATTGTCTGTTACTATCTTTTAAAGTTCTAGTTGTTGTCTACAACTGATAAAAATACAAACTCTCATCAAACGATTCTAACTTGTTAATTTGCACCTCTCTTCGATGTGTTGATTATACGTTGTTTTAATTGTATTGTACTTGATTTCTCAGGGCTATTTTCAGACTTGCTCTGTTAGTCCGTTAGTAACTTTTTGAAGATTATGTTGTGTTGTTATCTACACACGGGGCTAACAAAAATGAAGTTTGAGCCCGTTCTTAACATACAATGTCACAAAATCCAAATTGTGGGCTTCACATCGTATTGTGATGAATTTGATGGCTGCAGTCGATTCTACTTTTCTGGTTCCGAAACTCCACTTTTTGAAAAGTACATGAAGAATGTTGTCTGTTTTTATGTATAAATTATTTCACAGTAATTTCCTTGCCCAGATATACGCTCTTTTATTAAAGATAAATTTCAAGTTATCTGTGAAAAATGTAATAAATACGTGCATGAACCGTAAATTCAGATCACCGACATCACACAAATCAGGAAGTGGCTGAAATGTATCGGAATTGTATTTTCATGCGTAAAAAAAGGAGAACAAACTGAATTTCACCTCTTCTCCTGTCTCGATCGAACTGAGCAGACGTATCTTATGTAAGTGTCTCTGTAGTAGATGTAGATTTAATTTATCATTAAATATGTGAAAAACAGTTTATACTCTTGTTATCATTTATAGTTAACAGTTCCCCTATCAGTTATTAAATAGTGCATGAATTACGGTTTTTGTAATATTTGTTTCAGAACTACTAGCTGGAACAGCGAACCCAGCAGGTCATGGCAAAGAGATACAATGTGCCGAATACAATTCACGTTGAGCCGATGATTTCGTTCTGCTACAATCAAGGCAAGTCCCTGAGATTATTTGCGTATCTTTTAACAGTGACTTGCGATCATTCCTAGCAAGCGCAAATTACGTATTATCCGGCCATTGTCTCCGAGGTGTGAATCTGCTGCCCTCGCTTCTGCCAGATACGGGTCCCACAAAAATGATGGTGCTGTTGAATTACGACAGCTCGTAAATGGTGAAAACTTCAGCAGTCCATTTTATTCTGAAATCATTGCATCCTCTTTAGATGCGTACGAAATGAAGTATAAAGAATGCGCTCCACTATCAACAATGACCACTGCTCCATTGCTAAATGAGAAAGACATGAAAATCATTTGACAGGCTGATTTTTTACAAATTTTGTTACTTCATTCAAATATCGGAGTAGAACTCGTCACTGTGCTGTCAGGTTTTGTAACTCTATATAATGCAGATATTGCCAAATAAAAAACGTCTCCATTACTGAGCATTTGTGTTACAAACAAATCACCAATGATGCTCGGGAGTGGCATCAGAAATGTTCATTCAGTGTTGCTAACTTACATTTTGTTGGAATTCACAAAAATTATGTGACCCACCACACTCTCAGTTGACGTTTGGCGGCCAACCAAAATATATTTAAAGACACCTCTCTCCTGAAAGTATAAAACTGTATTTAACAGTAGATTTAAGCTGCCCAAAGGCTAAATGGCTCTGAGCACTATGGAACTTAACTGCTGTGGTCATCAGTCCCCTAGAACTTAGAACTACTTAAACCTAACTAACCTAAGGACATCAGACACATCCAAGCCCGAGGCAGGATTCGAACCTGCGACCGTAGTGGTCACGCGGTTCCAGACTGCAGTGCCTAGAACCGCACGGCCACTCCGGCGGGCCCCAAAGGCTAACTGGAGTCTGATTTATATGGGTATAGGGTAACTAAACGCGTTTTTCGATTGCGTGCTGAACTTGTTTCAGTGTGTATTAAGGGGTAGCAAGCACATTTGAGTCCCCAATTATTCCCTCAAATGTGGCTGTTACCTTAGTGAAATTATTATGACATTTAAAATGACAGAGTCCCAAAAATTTGCGAAGTTATGGGCTATCTATTATCTGATTTTTATTTCAATAATATCAATTAAACTAATAAGATTGGATTACAGTTGCATGCGTAAAAATAAGCTTTTGGCCTCCAAAATCTATTGAATAAATATTACTTCTCAAAACAGTCTTTTAATTGAATTTGAATATTGCACAATATTTTCCTTTGTTCATATGTCATTCAGTTTAGCAATTAGCCAGAAGAGCTGGTTTTCACGAAACGTATGAGTCTGTTATTCTCTTTAGTTGTTATAGATCTCAAATTCATGGTAGCAAATTATACGGTAATTGATTTAAGTGTTTTCATCATTCGGAGTATGGATTTCTAACAGGAATTGTCATAAATATTCTTATGAGCAGCTCACTCCGGCTTCACACAGGCTAGACAACTCGTCTGGTGTAACGGTGGTTTTGTATACGGACCACTCTGCAGAGCTAAGATTAAAAATTAGAGAACAACATTAGGTAACTGAATATGACTACTTTCATGTAACTTGAACGATTCAAGCTGTACATACCATGATAGCTCTCAGAAGGCAAGAATGTTATCTGCTCCACATTTAATCTTCGTATACTACGGGGGGAGGGGAGAAAGTATTTTATGACTACCTTTTGAAAGTATAGTAATCTAGTCAGATACTTTATGATTTAAAATATTGAAAAAAAAATATTTTTGTCTTTAACGAAGTCGTCCACCAGATTGCATGAATGTTTTAGATTTTTGACTTAAACTTAACTCAAAAATTTAAATCTCAGTAGTAGACGTGACTTCTCACAATGCACGTCATATTCAATATTTTCACGTTTAGGATCGTACTAACGCATCACTATCTGTTTGTAAACTTCGCTGTGACTAAAAGTCAACAATAATTAACGAAATTTGTATTGTTAAAATTTTTTTGGTTGTCTTTCAAGTCCTAGTCTGCTTTACTGACAATGCGTTGCTTTCGCTAAGAGTGTGTTAAATGATATTTTCATGTTGTGGACCCTACTTAGGCATCAGTACCTCCTTACAAAGGAGGGTGAGCGTAACGTCATCCTGTCCCGCTCCCCTCCTCGTAATACACTTTGTGAAAAATGCGTTGGTACTGCTAGGCTTAATTGCCGTTTGGAATGACATTTCGTGGATAAGGTTGCAGTGCACGTATGGCGTGGGAGGCCGGCACAAGCTACCACCGATACGACCTGCGATCAGGTGTTTAGCTGTTAGGATCAGAGTTTTAGGTGCGGAGTTCACGTTTAATTGACGTGAAGGGAAAGGCAGAAGACCTCATACAGAACCGCTCTGAACTGGCGCAGAAGCCGGGCAGTAGCAAGTGCCCTGTACGGATAATTCCAAGGCATTCTGCCGATCACCGGTGGATGGCAATGCCATCATTTTCACAGCGGTCGGGGACTTTAAATCAGCGTAGCTCTGCCAATTTGCACGAAATATTTATAAATTATATACACAAAATTTCGTTGTGAATCACTATATCTATCAGTAAAAACCATAAAGATATCTCTACTGCAGTTCCCGAGATCAGCATGAGCATACAGAAACTCCAAAAGGAACATTATTTTTTATACGTATAGAAGAATATAGATAGATCCATCGACATGCAGAATACGTCACCCAGAAAGGACACAAGCTAATAAAGGCGTTGTACTCAATCTTCAACATCAGGGAACTGAACCTCGAAACCAAGAACCGGCTGCACCGGATGGTTGTCCACCCTTCCCTCACCCATGGCCCCACTGTGTAGGCTACGATTAGTGCCTCCCTCATGCAGACCCTCCAGCTCCTGCAGAATAAAGTGCTTCAGTGGAGCCTGCATGCCCCTCCCCTCACGAGCGTAGTTACCCTCCACGAGGAAACAGACATGGCCACTCTAAAGACGTCCATGCGAGAGAAGGCAAAGCGTGTCTATGCCAAAGTGGAAGCCCTACGCGACAGGGTCGCAGGCTTACAAAACATTGGCACCACGACTCCCTGGCGTTGCAACCGGCACGCTATTCCTCTCACCATCCTTGAGGACTCAGATTCCTACCATGGCTAACGATAGCCATGTTACGCCCACTAATGAGGCGTTAGTGTTGACTTGACCACTCGATGGGTGTCGACAATCGTAAACCACCAATGTTGGTGCCTAATGTAGTTAGTAGTTATGCTACCTCTTGCCTGCAACTTGAACTTCCACCGTCGGAGGTGGTATGGGACTTCAAGTTTCACCGCCATACCTTCAACGTGCGCTCCAGTGATGCCTTTGGACTGACACCACTGTAGAATGGACCGTGATCCATCGTAGCGCCTAGAACCGCTCGGCCACTCCGACCGGCCTACAGATAAGTTCCCTTGGTAATTTTTTACAAATGCTGTTGACGTTATTGGAGTTACAATACCAGCTCCATTCACTGCTACCGCCTCCCATCACGGTATGAAGGTCTGAGGATGGTGAAAAACTGACCGAAACCGGTTACCGCAATGTAGATGTTTTTGCGGTCGAGACTGCTTGTGTCCATTTTTAAGTTCCATTAATCTGTATGTCTTCAGTATACACACAATTTCGGAAAACGTTCCTATAGATCTACTGGTAATAGTTCTGGTGCTATAGAATTTCTTGGTTGACTCTTCTTCCACTTCCGAAATACCCATTATCCTGATGGAGTCTGATACAAGCTGCAGTACTGAGGTACACGGGCTGTTCGGAAATTCCCGTTACAAACTTCTAGGGCTTTTAGAGGGGAGTGAGTACATAATATTTTAAATAGGAACGCATGCACGTAAAAGTAACGTTTCCATTCTACGACGGTTTTATTTCAGATGTGTAACACGTCCACGTCTGCTGAGGCAAAGAGAAAAGTCCCAGAGTTGTGTGTTCTGGTTTGCGGCAGGGTAGCCAGAATGACGTGTATTACGTCAGACGGTCACTTGATGTCACTTAACGTCTGCCTTGCAAAGTTTAATTTACGAGACTCCTGTAGAGGCAGATGGAGATCTGCTGGCACGAGTTCTGACCGCTGCACTAGAGACTGACGAGACACGAGACTATGTGCAATGCAGAGTATGTACCAGAACATGCTTCGCAGGTACAATGTTTGTAACAACGTTGGCGGTCGCCACATAGAGCCACTGTTGTGATGCATCAGTACAGCTATGTACGTACGGCATGCTGGGTTCTTTTTTGTTTTGGAGTAATGTAAACACTTAATGTTTAAGTGTTAATACAAACAAACGTCCTTAGCTGATAAAAAGATCTTTCGTTGTGTTTGCTTTAGAATTCTTACCTAATAATCGTTCTGTGTCACGCTTAATTCAATTCCTCAAGCAGAAGTGGATCAGTTAAACACGTGAATTGACACCATAGTAGAACGGAAACGATGCGTTTCCAGACATGGGTTCCTACTGAAAATATTATGTACTCTATACATACGTTTTTGGATAGTGTCCGCCTTTAGCAAAACACAATTTTGTGTGTTAACCCATACATGTTTCACTGCACTGGTACCAGATGCACAGAACACAGAAGAGCATTAAAAAGTAACAGCTGCCATTCGACATTTGCTGAACACCTTATGGACTATAAATATAACCCAACAAACATCAATACTGATTTGAAAATTCTCAAATGCAGCAACAGCCCCCCACAAAAACTAATAATTGAAGAAAATTCAGACACAAAAAGCCATAGTGGAAGGAAAACAAGTGATAAATAAATACACAGCTCTTTGCAATGGAACTCTGTTCTCTGCCCTCATAGAATTATTAGACAAGACCAACCTATAGAGCACTCATCCCCCCCCTAACCCCCCCCCACACAAAAAAAACCTCACCTATTGCCACACTCACTCTGACTCTCTCTCTCTCTCTCTCTCTCTCTCTCTCTGTCACATACACACACACACACACACACACACACACACAAAATGCACAGACACCTCTGAAAGATTCAGAACAACCGCCCAGAACACCTTCAACTGTTCTACCATCATCCATCCTGTTTTTTCACATTCAACTGTTCCGCTGTCCGCCATGTTTGTTTATACATTGGTAAACAGTGAAACAGTGACAGTGACTGCTCGATATAGAGTGTCTGACAGTGTTGAAGGTGAGGAAAAAGAATACATAAATGAAACGTAATGTAAATAGTCACACACACATACACACACACACACACACACACACACACACACACACACACATACAATTAATTAATTTCAGGCACGGAGATAACAATTTTCAAATCGTAATTTTAGCTTAAACAAATTATCTACTTTAAGGTGTAAGTGGTTGCAAATGACAAACTGTGGAACAAAACTGTAGAAACACAATACATCAGAAAAACCACACCATGTGGTAAAAAGGTGTTGTTGTTGTTGTGGTCTTCAGTCCTGAGACTGGTTTGATACAGCTCTCCATGCTGCTCTACCTGTGCAAGCCTCTTCATCTCCCAGTACCTACTGCAGCCTACATCCTTCTAATCTGCTTAGTGTATTCATCTCTTGGTCGCCCTCTACGGTTTTACCCTCCATGCTGCCCTCCAGTACTAAATTGGTGATCCCTTGATGCCTCAGAACATGCCCTACCAACCGATCCCTTCTTCTAATCAAGTTGTGCCACAAACTCCTCTTCTCCCCAATTCTATTCAATACCTCCTCATTAGTTATGTGATCTACCCATCTAATCTTCAGCATTCTCCTGTAGCACCACATTTCGAAATCTTCTATTCTCCTCTTGTCTAAACTACTTATCTTCCATGTTTCACTTCTATACATGGCTACACGCCATACAAATGCTTTCAGAAACGACTTCTTGACATTTGAATCTATACTCGATGTACCAAATTTCTCTTCTTCAGAAACACTTTCCTGGCCATTCCCAGTCTACATTTTATATCCTCTCTACTTCGAACATCATCAGTTATTTTGCCCCCCAAATAGCAAAACTCCTTTACTACTTTAAGTGTCTCATTTCCTAATCTAATTCCCTCAGCATCACCCGACTTAATTCGACTACATTCCATTATCCTCGGTTTGATTTTGTTGATGTTCGTCTTATACTCTCCTTTCAAGACACTGTCCATTCCGTTCAAGTGCTCCTCCAAGTCCTTTGCTGTCTCTGACAGAATTACAATGTCATCGGCGAACCTCAAAGTTTTTATTTCTTCCCCATGGATTTTAATACCTACTCCGAACTTTTCTTTTGTTTCCTTTATTGCTTGCTCAATATACAGATTGAATAACATCGGGGAGAGGCTACAACCCTGTCTCACTCCCTTCCCAACCACTGCTTCCCTTTCATGTTCCTCGACTCTTATAACTGCCTTCTGGTTCCTGTACAAATTGTAAATAGCCTTTCGCTCCTTGTATTTTACTCCTGCCACCTTCAGAATTTGGAAGATAGTATTCCAATCAACATTGTCAAAAGCTTTCTCTAAGTCTACAAATGCTAGAAACGTAGGTTTGCCTTTCCTTAATCTTTCTTCTAAGATAAGTCGTAAGGTCAGTATTGCCTCACGTGTTCCAGTATTTCTACGGAATCCAAACTGATCTTCCCCGAGGTCGGCTTCTACCAGTTTTCCCTTCGTCTGTAAAGAATTCGCGTTAGTATTTTGCAGCTGTGACTTATTAAACTGATAGTTCGGTAATTTTCACATTTGTCAACACCTGCTTTCTTTGGGATTGGAATTATTATATTCTTCTTGAAGTCTGAGGGAATTTCACCTGTCTCATACATCTTGCTCACCAGATGGTAGAGTTTTGTCAGGACTGGCTCTCCCATGGCTGTCAGTAGTTCTAATGGAATGTTGTCTACTCCCGGGGCCTTGTTTCGACTTAGGTCTTTCAGTGCTCTGTCAAACTCTTCACGCAGTATCATATCTCCCATTTCATCTTCATCTACCTCCTCTTCCATTTCCATAATATTGTCCTCAAGAACATCGCCCCTGTATAGACCCTCTATATACTCCTTCCACCTTTCTGCTTTCCCTTCTTTGCTTAGAACTGGGTTTGCATCTGAGCTCTTGATATTCATGCAAGTGGTTCTCTTTTCTCCAAAAGTGTCTTTAATTGTCCTGTAGGCAGTATCTATCTTACCGCTAGTGAGATAAGCCTCTACATCCTTACATTTGTCCTCTAGCCATCCCTGCTTATCCATTTTGCACTTCCTGTCGATCTCATTTTTGAGATGTTTGTATTCTTTTTTGCCTGCTTCACTTGCTGCATTTTTGTATTTTCTCCTTTCATCAATTAAATTCAGTAATACTTCTGTTACCCACGGATTTATACTAGCCCTCGTCTTTTTAGCTACTTGATCCTCTGCTGCCTTCACTATTTCATTCCTCAAAGCTACCCATTCTTCATCTACTGTATTTCGTTCCCCCATTCCTGTCAATTGTTCCCTTATGCTCTCTCTGAAACTCTGTACAACCTTTGGTTCTTTCAGTTTATCCAGATCCCATCTCCTTAAATTCCCACCTTTTTGCAGTTTCTTCAGTTTTAATCTACAGTTCATAACCAATAGATTGTGGTCAGAGTCCACATCTGCTCCTGGAAATGTCTTACAATTTAAAATCTGGTTCCTAAATCTCTGTCTTACCATTATATAATCTATCTGAAACCTTCTAGTATCCCAGGGTTCTTCCATGTATACAACCTTCTTTCATGATTTTTGAACCAAGTGTTAGCTATGATTAAGTTATGCTCTGTGCAAAATTCTACCAGGCGGTTTCCTCTTTCATTTCTTAGACCCAATCCATATTCACCTACTACGTTTCCTTCTCTTCCTTTTCCTACTGTCTAATTCCAGTCGCCCATGAGTAATAAATTTTCATCTCCATTCACTACCTGAATAATTTCTTTTATCTCATCATACATTTCATCAATTTCTTCATCGTCTGCAGAGCTAGTTAGAATATAAACTTGTACTACTGTAGTAGGCGTGGGCTTCGTGTCTATCTTGACCACAATAATGCGTTCACTATGCTGTTTGTAGTAGCTTACCCACATTCCTATTTTTTTATTCATTATTAAACCTACTCCTGCATTACCCCTATTTGATTTTGTATTTATAACCCTGTATTCACCTGACCAAAAGTCTTGTTCCTCCTGCCACCGAACTTCACTAATTCCCACGATATCTAACTTTAACCTATCCATTTCCCTTTTTAAATTTTCTATCCTACCTGCCCGATTAAGGGATCTGACATTCCACGCTCCGATCCGTAGAACGCCAGTTTTCTTTCTCCTGATAACAACGTCCTCTTGAGTAGTCCCCGCCCGGAGATCCGAATGGGGGACTATTTTACTTCCGGAATATTTTACCAAGAGGACGCCATCATCATTTGACCATACAGTAAAGCTGCATGCCCTCGGGAAAAATTACGGCCGTAGTTTTCCCTTGCTTTCAGCCGTCCGCAGTACCAGCACAGCAAGGCCGTTTTGGTTATTGTTACAAGGCCAGATCAGTCAATCATCCAGACTGTTGCCCCTGCAACTACTGAAAGGGCTGCTGCCCCTCTTCAGGAACCACACGTTTGTCTGGCCTATCAACAGATACCCCTCCGTTGTGGTTGCACTTATGTTACGGCTATCTGTATCTTTGAGGCACGCAAGCCTCCCCACCAACGGCAAGGTCCATGGTTCATGAGGTGGAGGGAGTAAAAAGGTACGAATTCATAATTTTACGTGTTTTTTCAAATATCTGTAATTACGATTTAAAAACTAATAGTTACATGTATACAAACAGTAAACAACATTCTTTATCTTTAACAGCCATAAAATAAAATCCCACTAAAGATGCCACAATTGCAGTTAAACATGTTTGGGTTAAAAAACAAAATTGTGTTTTGGTTAAGACAGACCCTATCCGAAAACATATGTATTGTTAAAGCAAAAACAGAAAAAGAGCTTCAACCCCAAGATGATTATTGTGTATTCTTCCCCCCTACAAGTCCTAGAAGATTGTAATGGAAATTTCCGAACATCCAGTAGACTGTTCAATTTATTCACGAGGGTTGAGTAAGTGCCTTGTATCATACTGCTAACTACTAACAGTATTAAAGACTGTGTTGGTGCTGAGTTGAAAACTTTCTCAGTGTCTATGATTCCCAATAAAGGCGGCAACACATACAAATTACTAACGTCTTGAATTTGTAACTTCTTTTTGTTGTGTTCTGCCCACATGTCTAATATAGGGCGTCTAGGAAACCTGCATTCTCGGATCGCTAGACAACGACTCAACCAAATCGTATTGATGAATTTTTATTACAGTAAGACACATGACAATACTTAACTTTGAGAAATGTACAATGAGATGTGGCAAGCAAAGGGCGACACGAAGCGTAAGCAATCTCTTCATTATATACAATTCGTAGTACAGGCGAAATAATACAGTTCCTATGTCACTGCTGTAGCGTTCGTAGAACAGATCGTCTTCCAGTGGGCCGCAGCCTGGCGGCGCGGCGCTTATGTCCTCTTCGTATAGATGCCGCTGCTGTCTCGGTGTCGTCCTAGAGAGGGGTGGGTGAGCCTATTGTTGGCCGACGTCCTCTCGCAGCCCTCTCTGCTCTGATGTTCCTGACAGTCGCGACGTGCCGGCGCTGGACGCTACGCCGGAACACTTTTCAGCTACATTTTGCTGATTCTTCATTGAAACAAACCTGACTGTGTTGTCTAAAACGAAAATGTGTCTTGCTTTTATGCTAATATTAAAGTTCTTCAGTTTGAAGTGACAAAGTTTGCTTTTTAAGGATAACTTTCACATCATTTCCTTCGTTTACTGAGTTTGTGAGTAACACGAACCCTGCTCATATTAGCAGTTAAATTTAGTTGCACTTTGACACTAATTTTACCATTGCTGTACTGCTTTTCCAATTAAAATGCCGTACTTTTAGAAAAATAGCCATTAGGAGCGGTTTAACTATTTCTAAAAGAAAACCACATTTTTTTTCAAACACTAAAAATGCACCAAAATTTCTGAAAACAGGTATTGAGCAAGTTGAAAATGTTAAAAAACTTATATACCTTGGGGAGATAATCCAAGGAAATGGTTTGGAAAAAGCTGCTGTACAAGAAAGTGTACATGAAATGGCAAGAACATGTGGTACAACCAAACACTTTTACAACAAAAATGCCTGTCTAAAAATGAAAAAGAAATAAGGTATCACCATATGGCAATCAAGACAGAACGTCTGTATGCAAGCAAAAATCTAGCATTAAACTATAATTCAGATAAATTAGAAAGACTAGAAACCTGAAGCCATGGGAAAATATAAGGCCCACAAAAAACTATTTCCAAATTACCAAGTAATGATGAACTTTATTGACACAAGGAAAACGTATCAGAAGTAAAAAGAAAGTGAAGACTAATATTTTTGACATTTATATCGAAATCAAGAACGAAATTAAAATCTTCAAATATTGGAGGGAAAAAACATCAACAAGAAGCTGGGACAATGAAGTAAAAACGCTTTAGAAAAAAATAATATAAAGGCTGAAGAAACAACTGCAGAGAAGTGTTTAGGGAATAAGTATTGAATATGGAAGGATTCCGCATAGAAGAGTGAAAAAACTGATATGAACTGGTCAGAAGATAGAAAGAAAAAAAAAACATAGTGAACAGATGAAAGAGTACTGGAAGAAAAATAGAACAACGAATAAGGAATTGAAATTGGCATGCCGTCCTTAGCTGGCCCCCTTAGAAGAGAAAAATATAGCCCGCCAACGAATGCTACTGACAGAATGACGCTACGAATTTGTCCATTGATTCCGTGTGTAGTTACGCACACCCTCGGCGAATACACTTTTGCTCTACCAACGGACGAAAATCTTACAGCGTCATGTTTTATCACCATCTCCAACTGTTCATATATTTAAGATGCGATTCGACAGCATATGACTGTTCAACACGAAACCTAAACAACCAATGCCCTCACCTTTTTTTTTTTTTTAATCTCATTTTGTTCGTTTCAGTTCGTTGCATCTGCTCGGGGCAGACGTCGCAAGACATCCGTTTCAGTTCGTCGTTGATCCTTCCACTCAGTTTTTTCATTACAGAGGGCCGCTAACCCTCTGACCGAGCACGCTGAGCTACCGTGCCGACTACCTCGAATGAAGGCGCGTCAACAGTAGCGCTCGGGTATTGCACGAAATTCTGAGACTATGTCTCTAGCCGGAAAAAAACTCGCTCAGCTTCGAATGTTCCAGAGAACTAGAGATGCGTAAATGGCTTCGACTGACTATGTCATACCACCATCGACAGAAGTACTCGTTACAAATTTTGCTTACGACCTGCAAATGCTCCGTCATGCTACATCCAATTTGCTACTTTTCCATATGCTTGAAGACGATTTAGGTAATTATATTGTACATTATAGAAAGGATGGTGGTATAAGAATAGCTTTTTTTATTTCTTTCAACGAATCCATATTGGATTCAATTGGCATACAACGTCAGCAGGAGACATGAGGCTGTATCTCCTAACAGTCATCAGGCGCATTTTCTCTGGTGTTGCGGCAGGTATTCACAGTTTTGTTTTTGCACTGTGTGGCTGTAGTCTGCCCAGGTAATAACTGTTCGTCACGTCTTTCATGCGACGTCCTGCGTCGACGGAAAGCGTCGGTTTGTTCCCCGTTGCAAAGAAAATGATTTTTAAAGCGGAATTTTTCGCGCCTATTCGTAAGAGTGGTCACACGTTAGTCTAGTACGATATTTGTTTTATCGGTTTGTATTATCAGGGACAGTAAAACTCAATGACTAACCAGTAGGTCAGTTCATAAAATATCGATATAGCATTATTTCTTCCAAAAAATATCGTTTTACCGGGTGGTTATAATTAAACTTTCTCTATTTAACACATTATAACACGGAAAGTAATTACCGTACGAGTACCAGGCTTGGCCGCATTAATGTCCAGAGTACGGGGTGCGTGATTTCCATGCGTCACAGCTCCGTTGTCCAGTTCCAACTAGGGCCACCAAGTGCCGTCATCAGTCATCGTGATTCATAGTCTCACACACCTGACCAGTCGCAGTGCACTTGTTAACGTGTCAACATGAGCTTGCACAAAAGGAGCAGGGCATTATCGGTGAAGCTCTATTATCATAACAACAGTAATGCTGCGGCTGCACTTCGAGAATATCGCCGGCTGAAAGGACAACGGAAGCCTCTTTCTCCACCTGCTGTGCGGAGCATGAAGAAGAAGTTTGAATCGACTGGAGAACTGAGCGTCGCTCCGGGAAGAGGCCGACGACCGGTTGCACAACGGGTGGTTGATGAAATCGCTGTTACTATGATAGACAACGCTGCGCGCAACTCCCGATCGTCAGGCAGTGCACGTGTTGCTGAAACCACGTGGTCCACTGTACAGAACCATTCTGTAATGGTATCCATACAAGATCCATATCGTACAGTTGCACCATAGGGCGCACATCAACGTGTTGACTTCGCTCTCCACTTACTAGCAAGGACTGAAGTTGACGAGGGCTGGCCCCGGACCATCATTTTGCTCTGACGGGTGAGGTAAACACACAGAATTGCCGAGTGTGCGGATCTTCACTTCCGTCACTGTGCTTGAAATTCCTATTTATGGAGAACGTGTCACCGTATGGTGTGGCTTCACGTCTACGTTCGTCATTGGCCTATTCTTTTTTGAACAGATTGGCCCTCAAGGGCCAAAGACGTGCAGTGTGAGGGGCCGACGTCACTACAGTATACTACGCCAGCATGACATACCCTCCCTACAGCAGAGAGAGACGCATTGAACTGAACAGTTTTCGTGCAAGATGGGGCCCACACAGCACATCTCTCGTGAAGTTCACCTGCTTCTCCGAAACACATTTGGTTTCCAAATGCTTAGCCGGCACGATCAACTAATCTCACTCCCTGTAATTTCTGGTTGTGGGGTTACCTGAAGGGTTTACCAGGGGAATATTCACTCGTGTGCCGATCTGATGCGCAGCATATCATGAGAGGTAGCCAGCATTCCTACGGGAATGCTTCGTTCTGCTGTGTAGAATGCATTCCTGCGTTTTCAGACTCTTCTGGACACTGACTGGAGTCATATTGATGATGATGATGTTTGGTTTGTGAGGCGCTCAACTCCGCAGTTATCAACACCCGTACAAATTTCCAACCTTTCCTCAGTCCAGTCTCGCCACTTTCACGAATGATGATGAAATGATGAGGACAACACAAACACCCAGTCATCTCGAGGCACGTAAAAATCCTTGACCCCGCCGCGAATCGAACCCGGAACCCCGGGCTTGAGAAGCGAGAACGCGACCGCGAGACCACGAGCTGCGGACGAGTCACTTTGAGCCCCTTTTGTAGCAGTAATGGTACCGGTGTATAATAGTATGATGCACCGTAGCAGCATATCAAGTGTTTCAGTTGAAATGATTCTCCATTATTTCTCTTCTCCATGTCCCTGACATTAATGCTACCAAGTTAGGTTCTCTTACGGTAATTAGTTTGCGTTTTACAACGTGTTAAATAGGGAAAGTTTAATTATAACCACCCGATATATCGGCGCAATTTTTCCGACGATATATCGATATCAAAATGGCAGTATCGAGTGCCGATATTTTTATTGTATATTATATTTTATTCACAATTTCGGTAAAAATTTGATGTTATTTTGAAATTGTAGTAGAACATAGTTTTATTTTCACTGTCTGAAGAACTCTTACTACTTTCATAACGTCCAGTCCATCTCTTTGACTTGTGAGGCAAGAAGAGGTGGCGCTAAAGAAGAAGTTCGATTGCATTGGGGGAGGAGGGGGATGTGAAGAAATATCACACTAGTTGCGTTAAAAAACATTTTCCAACGCAACCAGTGTGCTGTTCCTTCACGTAGGGATCCTTCAAAAACAGTTGCTAAAAATTATAAACAAAAATCTAAATGACAACGAGATTGATTTGCGGTGGACGGAGACGCGTGAGGGGAAATGCTGACGTAACCGGCGCTCGGCGCTTCCAACAGAAACTGCAGCGGTTAGCTTCAACACGCAGTTTTGACACTAAAGGTGTTAGGTCGCTGGCATTTGCAGAAATGGAAAAAACAGGGAAGTCGACATGGAGTGTTCCGGACAAATCCGATATGTGACGAAACCTAACGACTAACCCATCGGACCTCTTTTATTGTGCCACTTACATCCAGTTACCATTGTTACGAAAGTGGTTATCGCCAAGCGTGAACGTGCGTCGTTTTCCTTTCAATTTTTGCTCGAAGGGGAATATGCAGACTGCTAGCTTGTCGATGCGCAGAATATCTAATAATAAATCAGTACTTAAACATACAGCTCTAAAACCGGTAGAATACTTACAATGGGCAGCCGATATTTTATAGGGGGGTACATCGAAATATTTCCCGTTTATATATCGATATATCTGCACATTTTCTCGATATATCGAGAGCCGATAATGATATCTTTTGAAATATCGATATTTTTTAAAATATCAACAGTCCCACTAACCAGTAATCCAACAGCGACAGCAAGGTCCTGGCTCGCGCTGACTGCTATCGCCAAACATGGCAACGCGACTCAATCACTGCTGGAATGCTATTTATTATTCGTGTTTTACTGTCCCTATGCCTAATATCGGACTAGACTAATTTGGGAGCGCTCTGTCGAATGGAGCATGTAAGCTGGCCGTGCGGTTCTAGGCGTTTCATTCTGGAACCGCGCGACCGCTAAGGTCGTAGGTTCGAATCCTGCCTCGGGCGTGGATGTGTGTGATGTCCTTCGGTTCGTTAGGTTTAAGTAGTTCTACGTTCTAGGGGACTGATGACCTCAGATGTTAAGTCCCATAATGCTCAGAGCCATTTGAACCATTTGATTTGATATGAGGAAAGTTTCCAAGCGATTTCTCATACACAAACAGCAGTTGACCGGCATTGCCTGGTGAAACGTTGTTGTGATGCCTCGTGTAAGGAGGAGAAATGCGTACCATCACGTTTCCGACTTTGATAAAGGTCGGATTGTAGCCTATTGCGATTGCGGTTCATCGTATCGCGACATTGCTGCTCGCGTTGGTCGAGATCCAATGACTGTTAGCAGAATATGGAATCGGTGGGTTCAGGAGGGTAATATGGAACGCCGTGCTGGATGCCAACGGCCTCGTATCACTAGCAGTCGAGATGACAGGCATCTTATCAGCATGGCTGTAACGGATCGTGCACCCACGTCTCGATCACTCAGTCAACAGATGGGAATGTTTGCAAGACAACAACCATCTGCACGAACATTACGACGACGTTTGCAGCAGCATGGACTATCAGCTCGGAGACCATGGCAGCGGCTACCGTTGATGCTGCATCACAGACAGGAGCGTCTGCGATGGTGTACTCAACGACGAACCTGGGTGCTCGAATGGCAAAACGTCATTTTGTCGGATGAATCCAGGTTCTGTTTACAGCGTCATCATGGTCGCATCCGTGTTTGGCGACATCGCGGTGAACGCACATTGGAACCGTGTATACGTCATCACCATATTCGCGTATCACCTTCCGTGATGGTATGGGGTACTATTGGTTACACGTCTCGGTCACCTCTTGTTCGCATTGACGGCACTTTGAACAGTGGACGTTACATTTCAGATGTGTTACGACCCGTGGCTCTACCCTTCATTCGATCCCTGCGAAACCCTACATTTCAGCAGGATAATGCACGACCGCATGTTGCAGCTCCTATACGGGCCTTTCTAGATACAGAAAATGTTTGGCTGCTACCCTGGCCAGCACATTCTCCAGATCTCTCACCAACTGAAAACGTCTTTTCAATGGCGGTCGAACAACTGGCTCGTCACAATACGCCAGTCACTACTCTTGATAAACTGTGGTATCGTGTTGGAGCTACATAGGTAGCTGTACCTGTATACGCCATCCAATCTCTGTTTGACTCAATGCCCAGGCGTATCAAGGCCGTTATTACGGCCAGAGGTGGTTTTTCTGGATACTGATTTCTCAGGATCTATGCACCCAAATTGCGTGAAAATGTAATCACATGTCAGTTCTAGTATAATATATTGGTCCAATGAATACCCGTTTATCATCTGTATTTCTTCTTAGTGTAGCAATTTTAATGGCCAGTAGTGTATAAAGTTCTTTACGTTTCATACGAGGTTCATAGAAGATGGATATATATACAACACTGTTGAGAGAGTTATGTCCATTGCATGTAATAGTATATGTAATATTAGTCGAACGTCTCATGATAATTGCTGTTTGTTTAAAGATGTGACGACGACTAATTTCTTAAACAGCAGATTAAATAGGAGAACATGAGCTACCTTATATTTAGGGTAAATGTGGTTTCTGCTTGTACTGCTGCTTACAACCTAGAAAACATTTACAAGTAACTGAAAATCGTAATTGAATGGGTCTGAGCACTATGGGAGTTAACATCTGAGGTCATCATTCCCCTAGAACTTAGAACTACTTAAACCTAACTAACCTAAGGACATCACACACATCCATGCCCGAGGCAGGATTCGAACCTGCGACCGTAGCAGCCGCGTGGTTCCGGCCTACAACCGCTCGACCACAACGGCCAAATCGTAATTGAAAAGGAATTACTTTGTTGAATTAACATACGCGGCTGGCTGCGTCCTGGTGTACCTGAAATAATTTAAAATCCTGTCCACATGTGCTTGCACATTTTAATTCTCTTGATTAATGAAGCCAGCTTTTAGCGAATATGCGGGCGCCGTGCCCGCTTTAGGTGAATTTAGAGAATGTTGCCGCAATGGCGGCCAACAGTTAACGTACATCTGCTACACTGAAATTGGCAATAGCTAGGAGGAAAGGTGCTTTACACACATATGAACGATAAATAAAATTCATTATTTGATGTTAACGAACAGTCATTATATTCTGAGATAACAAACAAAGTTTATCACGTCACAGACCTTTCCATTCACGTAACAAAATATGAGCGTACAAGTTTGCTTCTTAGTTTTCCAAGGACTCCTGTAAAAGTAATTTTAATAGTATCACAGACTTTACACAATTAGTTTTAACACTGAACGTTGTATTTTCTTTGATTTTGTTGCGTCGCAGACACGACTATTAACTTAGTTTATAGGATTTTGTACTTTTGTCACTTCGTGTCTTTTCACATGCAAGAAAATACTTATTTAGCATTTTTTTCTCCGTTTCCAAGCGACAATATAGCTTCTGTCGTGGAAAGGCTTTGGACGACACTTCTCCAGTTCTCTGGGAGAGGAGAGTTCATTTCCTGCTCCCCCAAAATCCCTAGACGTAATTCCATTCGATTTCTATCTTTGGAACGTTGTGAAAAACCTCAGTGCGGGATCTGCAGAAACTGAGAGCTCCAATCAGAGCATCAAATGCACGCCATGGTGAGGACATGCTGTGCGGGTCATACGAGGACCTGGAATCACAGGTATCCACCGTTGTTACAGATGGCGTACACGTCGAACTCTGTTAATTAGCATCTAAAACTTTAAGCGTGTGTCAACATTATGCCGCAAATCGCACCGTTCGACATATCCCCATTTGTGGACTATACGTAATCAAATTTCAGTACAACGAAAAACCAGACAAAGTTGCAAATTTCACTTTTGTTTTAATTCACGTGATGACTAGTTTCGGGCCGGGATCCATTTTCAAATCATCCTACAGTGAAGAAGACCAAATTTACACTCATTTACAATATAGGCATTACCAAATTTTTAAGCACCTGTCACAAATACAGAACATATCGTTTCAAGACCTACGTAACGTAGTCAACAACGGTATTTCCAGAAACGCAGAAACAATATCGAAAGTGTTCAAACGAGCAGTTACAGTGCATACAGATAACTGGCAGACTTCGGAAATACTATTATTGACTTTGTTACGTAAGTATTGAAACGACAATGAGTTGGGCTGAATGAGTGAGTGAGAAAGGGCAACTGGAAGTGTATGGATGTGAGCGGCTTTCAGCAATGGACTGCTGGGTGTGAGTGGGTTACAGTTAGGGGAGCTTTTGGGAGATTGAGGTGACTTGCATGTTACAAGCGTGGCAGTTTCTGAGAAGGATTTCTGTGCCCATTCACCGTTTAAATCCCAGACATAATACGCATCAGCGGTCAGGACGATGTTTAACCCGTTTGTTCCAAATGTAGTACAGTAGTTTACCACTGCTGACGTACGATTGGTCTGGTTAAGACGGAGTACAACTGCTCGCCCTCTGTAACTACGGAAAACCTGATTCTCTGTATTTCCCGATGTTCCCGCAGATTCGACGGTACCCCGACATTCTTGGCCGTTTACGCAGTAAGTGACGCCAGTACTTTTAGTCTGATCATTTTACGCGGAAGCTGCAAGGCTGAAACCGTGACGTCAGGGCCGGCGGCCAATGAATGAAACTAGTTCCGGAACACAACCGGTTCCTCGTGACGTCGTTGCACGACCCGCTATTGACGGCAGCGGCAGTCTGTGACGTCACACGCGGTTTGTAGAAAGCAGTACGTAGGTACCTGAGATACAGTCGGAGCTCACAGGTCCGCCGATGACGTGTGCTCCTCAAAATAAACCTACCACTTGACAGACTGTGTTCATTGAGAAATTTCTCTCTGCCCCGTTGCTCGTCGCTGCATTGGACTTGCGACAGCTCATCCTCGACACTGTTACAGGGATTCCCGGCCTTGGAGATGGGAGCACTTACAAGGGGAGACCGCCAATTGTGAAATTCAGATTCGATTCATACTGCACATAATAAAAGCTCATGGCCAGAGGTGTAATGTGGCAAAGCACCAAGATGCACTTCTCAGCCGTTGTCGAGAAAATCGAGAGTTAAAAGAAACCGCTGCGGTGAAATACTCTCTACGATTACTAATTTCCTACAGCGTCGTGGCGCAGCGGTAAGCGCTCGGGTTTGTAATCCGAAGGTCGCCGGATCGAGTCTCGCGCCATACAATTCTTTTTATTATTAGTTTTTTGTAATTCATATATATATATATATATATATATATATATATATATATATATATATATAAACTATTAATGAATTGCTTATGCATGTTGGTGAAGGCGGATCGCTCTCCAATTGTACCGCCTCCATTTTTCCGTTTTTTTAACAGGGTGTACCAAAGCTCTCCCGTCCGCACTGATTTTCGACGATTTTCAACTTATAAGTTGCGCTAGGGACCGCATCTACCTTCTTTCGAAGTTAGCAGGTAACTACGCTGTTATGCGGCGGCTCGTTTCGGCCCATTCAACATCTGTCCTTCAAGTGTAACGAACGAGTAACGGAGTTTATATTTCATACCTTGCCACAGCAAATTTGTGTTGGTGGGGTCTCTATTCTAATTCGAACGTTTGACTTACGCTATACGTATTCGTTTCGGAATATCGTCTCTACGTCTTCCGTTAGCTATACGTGGTTAACATTATGGAGACAATTAATAACATTTGTGAAATACAACTTTGTTTACGGAAAACATAATGATGTTCGAAGTCGCCAGTTTTTCCACGACAAACGACTTTCAACAACTTATTATATGCATAATTGTTGCAACTGATTGCTGGGAGTTATATATATATATATATATATATATATATATATATATATATATATATATATATATATATATATATTTGAATTACAAAAAACAAATACTAAAAAAAAAGTCTGCATGGCGCGAGATTCGATCCGGCGACCTTCGAATTACAAACCCGAGCGCTTACTGCTGCGCCACGACGCCGTAGAAAATTATTAATCGTAGAGAGTATTTCACCGCAACGGTTTCTTTTAACTCTCGATTTTCTCGAAAACGGCTGAGAAGTGCACCTTGGTGCTTTGCCACATTACACCTCTGGCCATGAGCTTTTATTATGCGCAGTATGAATCGAATCTGAATTTCACAATTGGCGGCCTCCCCTTGTTAGCCCAGAATACTGCGGGCGAGCTACAGGAGGCTACAGCGAGCAGCGCCCTGTTTCTCTTTTTCTTCATCTGTCTTCCAACTGGTATAATGCGGCGCGCCACTATAGCTTCCCCAGTGCCAATCCCTTCATCTCACTACAACACTGGCACCCAGTTTCCTCAATTATTTGTCGTACATACAGAGTATTCCATGTTTATAGACCACCCCAGATAACTTTTTGTCCAGAAGAAAAAAACGTTACTCATTTATTTATTTATCGTTTTGCGACAACCACAAATGTTAAGAAAGACATATAGTTTATTATTATATATTTAAAGATTTAGGCACAAAGATCTTATAAGAGCTTTGCAAGAACTGATCGAAAGTAACATGCTCCTAAAATAGCGCAAAACATCTCAGATTTATTTTATGAGCATAACGTGGAGTCACAGGATAAGAGCTTCGCAACAGCTGCTCGAAAGTAACGTGCTCCTGAAATAGGGTAAAACATCTCGGATTTATTTTACGAGCATAACATGAAGTCATAGGAGCAACGACATACAAGGCCTAATTTACTACTAAAAAATCACCAGTAAAATACTTGAAAATGGCCTAAGGCCTAAACTGTACAATCATACATGAAATAAAGAGAATGTCAGCTGAAGGCATCAAGAAATCTTGCAAAAAAGTCATCGCAACTGCAGACCCTATCGCATTGAAAATTATAAATTCACCAAATTAAAATGAGAACTTTTAAACTAGAAAATTAGGACTGCTAATTAAAACAGATGAAATTCAGATTTCAACATTTAGTGAATAAGGCCTATTGACAGCAGAGGGAGGACCGTTAATAAAGTCACTGAATAGTGCTGCATACTTTCTCAGAGGGCTATCTCTGGCAATATGCTGAACGGGCTTTCTTAGGCACTACAATCGCAGGCTGGACAGATTCGGAGGCCCCACTTGTGTATCACAGCATTGCAGATGCCGTGACCGGTTCGTGTCCTGTTCAGTCTTGTCCACTCTCTTCTCTTCAGATCAAATCGTGGTACTGTGGCAGATGGATCTTGAACAACCCGATGCTTTATCGTTGTAGCATTCCATTTCTTGCACCACTGTGTCAAACTTCTTGTTGTTTCTTCCGTTATGATACAGTTGAGTGAATGATATCAAGCGACCTGGACAAGGGTCATTTAAGACTGTATAAACTGGAAGGTCTTGGGGGTATTCGGAGTGACACAGGCACCTCTATTCTCGACTGGTTGTTTCTTCGAGTTGCAATTCAGGTGATGGAATGCTACTGATGGTGTAGAGCCAACAGGTCAATGTGGATTTAGTGTACCGATTGCTAAGGTAGGACGGTGAAAAGTCTTACATCGCCGGCAGCTATACTAGATCACAGATTTCTGATGGCTATTCAAGACAACAGCACAATAACACAAAAATGTTGTTAAGCTACCAGGAGAACATTAACCTGTATGATTGCCTTTGTTGTTACTTTGTACATTAGGAAGATATGATCAGAAGTAATTCTTTCTTTAAATAACAGTCAATTTTTATTCGATAATCCACTTCCTCTCGTCAAGACCTGTTCAAAAACGTACCACATTGTACCACTCATGTGAACATGACGATGTTAAAATCGTTGAACACAAAACTGACAACAATTCTCCTGTATTTTTACGTTCTCGTGGTTGGTGAGAATTGTATTCACACAGAAATTTAGCTCAAGACACTTGGCTGAATGAAGGGTGTGCATTTACTTTGTGTTTCCATTGGTTTACTGTCAACTCAATAAGTACCTGCAATGTATACTATTAGGCCTACAGGAAAGAAAGACAGTTTTGTATTACGTTTTTAATAACGTCACGTTTATGTAATTGGTACACTGTCATACGTTTCTGAACACGTCTTTCGTGTTTTGCCTAATGTCTCTATCAGGAATTAAAGCAGCTACGTTGAAGGAAAAAAGCGGAATAAGAGAAGAATTTAAAGGTTGCATTTTTACAATTTTTTACACAAAATTAGTTGTCAGTCCTAAGTACATTCCTGTCTTTTATTCTTTGAATAATGATTTGAAGAAATGTGGGCATATGTAACGGATCTGGTATAATGATAAAATGTTTAAAAAAATCTTCCTTAGATAACATTACACAACATCTTCGTGAACTGTATAGCGGCTTGCAGTGTATTTGCATTATATTATGGTGTAACATCCCCTTAGAAAAATTAAGAATGACTGTGCTGGTAAACTTCTTACGTTATTTGATTTTCAAACAGCTGAGCGAAACTAATCGTACTCAGATATTTCTCTCTTTACTTATTCTGATCAACAGTTAACGGACACACAATATTTTTTTTTTTAGCGCTACGCAATCTGACTTTCAATAATCCCTACAAAAGAATGGCCCTGACTAACAATAACCTATACCTTTCATGAATCACTGACCTCACAAAAATCTTCGGTAACTACTGCAATACAGCGAGCGCCAATACTGCCAGCTAAATAAAAAGATTCTACTGAAGGTACTAACTACTGATAGGCATAGTTAACAAATGAAAGATTTTGATGGAGAACAAACACTGTATTTACCTTAATAGTGTTCAAAAGTCATTACCAGTTCATGACATCCAGTCTTACAAATTTCCTTTTTCTGACGGACACGCGTCCAGGTCGTCAGCTCTCAAAACTCTACCATCTCTCTCCACACATCCACCACTGCTGGCGGCTCACCTCCAACTGCGCAACGCTACGCGCTATTCACATCCAACTGTCCAACACTACAATAGCGAATATTTCAACAATGCCAACCAGCCACAGATTGCACACAGCACAGTCAGTGATCTTCATACAGAGCGCTACGTGGTGTTACCAACATAAAAACCTAAACAGCCCACTTACAATGGACTTGGTTGAGTCTTTTGCGAAACACATATAAAAATAGTGGGGTGAGCTTCACTCATACCAAAATTTTTGTTGAAATGTGTCCACAATACTCACTTACACTGGCAAGTGAGTACGCTGTGTAGCTATAATTTTTTCTAACACTTGGTGTCTAATCTCTGCCCAACTGTGCTCTGTTTTTAATGGGTTGTACTTCACACCCGAGAATAGTACGGTGCCGGAACTATATAGTGGTGAACAACACGAAACAGTAAAATAGTGATTTAATTTTTACAGTGGAGGCAACTTGGCAAATTGGCGGAAACACTTTGAAACAAAGTAACCTACGAACCTGTCTTTATTGTGTTAAAAATTTACATTATTGGTAATTATAAACAGATCACAATATATTGATTTATACACTGCCGAAAAAAAAGACATATGCCATCTGGGGTTCGTAGGTTTACTGATAATGGTTTGAGCGTCGTCCGCCGGCAGATAGTGTAGCAGCATAGCTACCAGAGCGCCATCTATGTCTACCCTTTAATACGGAATATTGACAGCCAGATGGTCACTGTGGTGCAAACGAGTGAATCAGGAAGGCAACCGTGCCACGAAGACACGCTCATGCTTCTTACAGCCAACTGACAAGGGGAGGCCGCCAATTGTGAAATTCAGATTCGATTCATACTGCGCATAATAAAAGCTCATGGCCAGAGGTGTAATGTGGCAAAGAACCAAGATGCACTTCTCAGCCGTTGTCGAGAAAATCGACAATTAAAAGAAACCGTTGCGGTGAAATACTCTCTACGATTAATAATTTTCTACGGCGTCGTGGCGCAGCGGTAAGCGCTCGGGTTCGCTGTAGAAAATTATTAATCGTAGAGAGTATTTCACCGCAACGGTTTCTTTTAACTGTCGATTTTCTCGACAACGGCTGAGAAGTGCATCTTGGTTCTTTGCCACATTACACCTCTGGCCATATATTAGAGACCCCACGAACACAAATTTGCTGCGGCAGGTATGAAATATAAACTCCGTTACTCGCTCGTTACACTTGAAGGACAGATGTTGAATGGGCCGAAACGAGCCGCCGCATAACAGTGTAGTTGCCTGCTAACTTCGAAAGAAGGTAGATGCGGTCCCTAGCGCAACTTATAAGTTGAAAATCGTCGAAAATCAGTGCGGACGGGAGAGCTTTGGTACACCCTGTTAAAAAAACGGAAAAATGGAGGCGGTACAATTGGTGAGCGATCCGCCTTCACCAACATGCATAAGCAATTCATTAATAGTATATATATATATATATATATATATATATATATATATATATATATATATATATATATTTGAATTACAAAAAACTAATAATAAAAATAAATTGCATGGCGCGAGATTCGATCCCGCGACCTTCGGATTACGAACCCGAGCGCTTACCGCTGCGCCACGACGCTGTACAAAATGATTAATCGTAGAGAGTATTTCACCGCAACGGTTTCTTTTAACTGTCGATTTTCTCGACAACGGCTGAGAAGTGCATCTTGGTGCTTTGCCACATTACACCTCTGGTCATGAGCTTTTATTATGCGCAGTATGAATCGAATCTGAATTTCACAATTGGCGGCCTCCCCTTGTGAGTGAGTTAGAAACGGGCCAAATTGTGGCCCTCCGACTGGCGGGATGGTCCTCTGGGAGATTCACCACACAGGTTGGACGCGCTGTGTCACCTGAACATCGACGCTGGTAGCAGTGCTCTCGTGAGCATTCTTACACCTGTAGACGGGGTTCTGGACGTCCACGCAGCACAGACACCCGCCAGGATTGTCGTGTTTTAAGGGCGGCAATGGCAGATCGTACAGTTACCACAGGACAGATGAGAGGGCTCGTGAGCTCAGACGTGTCAACAGAGCATGTTGCGAAACGGTTAGTAGCAGTGGGAGTACGGGCACGCACACCTCTAGCCCGTTTTCCACACATGCCAGAGCGTCGACATGCACGGCTCGATTGGTGCCGTCAGAGGAAGACTTGAAAGACGGATTGGCACGCAATGGTTCAGCGATGAAAGCAGATTCTGCCTGCACGCAATTGATAGTCGTTCAAATGGTTCAAATGGCTCTGAGCACTATGGGACTCAACATCTTAGGTCATAAGTCCCCTAGAACTTAGAACTACTTAAACCTAACTAACCTAAGGACATCACACACACCCATGCCCGAGGCAGGATTCGAACCTGCGACCGTAGCAGTCCCGCGGTTCCGGACTGCAGCGCCGGAACCGCTAGACCACCGCGGCCGGCTGATAGTCGTAGGAGGAGGAAATTAGTGTTTAACGTCCCGTCGACAACGAGGTCATTAGAGACGGAGCGCAAGCTCGGGTGAGGGAAGGATGGGGAAGGAAATAGGCCGTGCCCTTTCAAAGGAACCATCCCGGCATTTGCCTGAAGCGATTTAGGGAAATCACGGAAAGCCTAAATCAGGATGGCCGGACGCGGGATTGAACCGTCGTTCTCCCGAATGCGAGTCCAGTGTGCTAACCACTGCGCCACCTCGCTCGGTGGCTGATAGTCGTTGGCGCGTACGTCGTTGACTTGATGAGTGCCGTTTCGCAGAGTGTATTAGTCCAAGACACACTGTCCCCACGTTAGATCTTATGGTCTGGGGATAATTGAGCTACAACTCTCGTTCACCTTTCGTGTTTCTGAAGGGGACGCTAGCCAGTGCTCGGTAAGTGCAGAATGTTGTTGGCGTTCTCGCAACAGGAGGGTCAATATACATAAATGACCTTGTGGATAACATTGGAAGTTCACTGAGGCTTTTTGCGGATGATGCTGTAGTATATCGAGAGGTGGTAACAATGGAAAATTGTACTGAAATGCAGGAGGAGTTGCAACGAATTGACGCATGGTGTAGGGAATGGCAACTGATTCTCAATGTAGGCAAGTGTAATGTGCTGCGAATACACAGAAAGAAAGATCCCTTATCATTTAGCTACAACATAGCAGGTCAGCAACTGGAAGCAGTTAATTCCATAAATTACCTGGGAGTAGGCATTAGGAGTGATTTAAAATGGAATGATCATATAAAGTTGATCGTCGGTAAAGCAGATGCCAGACTGAGATTCATTGGAAGAATCCTAAGGAAATACAATCCGAAAACAAAGGAAGTAGGTTACAGTACACTTGTTCGCTCACTGCTTGAATATTGCTCACAAGTGTGGAATCCGTACCAGATAGGGTTGATAGAAGAGATAGAGAAGATCCAACCGAGAGCAGCGCGCTTCGTAACAGGATCATTTAGTAATCGCGAAAGCGTTACGGAGATGATAGATAAACTCCAGTGGAAGACTTTGCAGGAGAGACGCTCAGTAGCTCGGTACGGGCTTTTGTTGAAGTTTAGAGAACATGCCCTCACCGAGGAGTCAAGCAGTATTTGGAAGGTAGGAGACGAGGTACTGGCAGAAGTAAAGCTGTGAGGACGGGGCGTGAATCGTGCTTGGGTAGCTCAGTTGGTAGAGCACTTGCCCGCGAAAGGCAAAGGTCCCGAGTTCGAGTCTCGGCCCGGCACACAGTTTTAATCTGCCAGGAAGTTTCAGTACATTGCACTCTCCTACGTATATCTCGCGAAGAGACCATGAGGATAAAATCAGAGAGATTAGAGCCCACACAGAGGCATACCGACAATCTTTCTTTCCACGAACAATACGAGACTGGAATAGAAGGGAGAAACGATAGAGGTACTCAAAGTACCCTCCGCCACACACCGTCAGGTGGCTTGCGGAGTATGGATGTAGATGTAGATGTGTTGTTCCAACAGGAAAATGCTCGCCCACACGCTGCCAGTGAAACTCAACCTGCTCTGCAAGACGCGCAGCAACGTCCCTGGCCTGTACGATCTCTGGTCTTGTCTACAATCGAGCACGTGTGGGGTATGGTGGGACGAGAAGTGACTCGCCATCAATCAACAATTCTTGTAGAACTATGTGAACAGATCGAGCAGGCGTGGCACAACGTATCTCAGAAAAGTATTCGTGATGTGTATGATCGACTAGATGCCAGAGTCAGTGACCTCATGACCGCCCTTGGGGGCTACACCACGAACTAATATCGATATTTCAGCACGTGTCGATGCCTGGTACCTCTGAACCGCTTGTGCTACCGATCTATAAGTTTAATAATTTATGCACTGCACATGCGCTGTTGCAAAAATAAAATCTTGAGGGAAATGGAAATCTCTAAAAGGGTGTACTTTTTTCTGCTGTGTATTACTAAAGAATATGAACCACCAAATGGATTAATTTGGGAAAAGGACAGTTCGCAATCCAGGAAATCCAGTTGGTTGGTTAAATCTTCAAATTACGTGCAGAGCCCAAGATGTGTAGCTTATAACTGCTTCTCAAGGCTACGAATCAACTGTTACGCTCTTTGCCACGCCACTTGTTCTTTTTCGCAATTGAAGGTCACAAAATTACAGAGAATTGTTTTCGAGACCTGACGGCCAGCGAATAAAGGACGATGCGAACGACGTAAACCAGGAAGTACCTGCTGAGACATCTCTGCGCTGGCGACTCCAAGGACATCTACGGGTAATGCAGAAGGCCAGCGTACTACTGGACAAATGGTTCATCACCACTCTGTCTACTCATGGCGGGCGGTGGGTTTGTGGTAGGAAGACCAGCCTGTGTCAGACACACCTCCTTTGCAACCATGGCGGTCTGCTCGCATATTTTTAACTATGCGACTGTAAGTAGGACATCAATCGGCGCAGTTTAATCAAAATGGTTCAAATGGCTCTGAGCACTATGGGACTCAACTGCTGAGGTCATTAGTCCCCTAGAACTTAGAACTAGTTAAACCTAACTAACCTAAGGACATCACAAACATCCATGCCCGAGGCAGGATTCGAACCTGCGACCGTAGCGGTCTTGCGGTTCCAGACTGCAGCGCCTTTAACCGCACGGCCACTTCGGCCGGCTTTAATCCACAGCTCCTCAGTTCACGCTCAGTGGAAGTTTCTGTTGCCGCTCCACCATACCATTCTCCCGTTCATTCGATATTAATCCAACATATTCGTCTCTTGAACCTTCCTGGCAGATTAAAACTGTGAGTCGTGCTTGGGTAGCTCAGATGGTAGAGCACTTGCCCGCGAAAGGCAAAGGTCCCGAGCTCGAGTCTCGGTCCGGCACACACTTTTAATCTACCAGGAAGTTTCATATCAGCGCACTCTCCGCTGCAGAGTGAAAATATCATTGTGTTTGTCTCTGAATCATCTGACGTAAATCGTGAGCAGCAGTTGTCCAGCAATTCTATTCACCGTTGCCATTCATCACACAGAGCTTGTCAGCAACTCCTCACCTTCTTTTCTGGAAAACTTAAATAATTCTGATTTTCTTTTTCCCCAATCCAGCTAATTTTCGTCAATACATTTTTTTTTTTTTTTTATGGAAAGAGAAGGCTGCTTCTGCTTACTCTGTTGTCCGCGGGCTAATACTTTTTGTGGCGCCATAGTAACTACATCGAAATAAAATAAAAATGTTGTTAGAGGCAACAATCGTATTGACGTTCAGCGTAAATTCATCCCCTTCCCATGCAGCCGCAGCATTCTGTGGAACACAATGACAACAGTTCAATCTGTTCAGAATTGTCATCACATTCTGTTGAAACGATTCAATATCTGCAAATTGCTCCAACGGGATGGCAGACTTAAGTTTGAGGAAGAGCACGTATATTGTTGAGGCCAAATGACGAAAACGGACAGAAGGTATGTTCGATGATTATTATCACCCTATTAAACAAAAACTGACGTACAATAACGCTACCGTGGGGCAGAAAACAATGACAAAGTGTAAACAGTCACCAACCGTAAAAGAAACTGCATTGACTGACCTTTACATCGGTTCTTGACAGACTATTTTATGCATTATGGATCAAATCACACACGACATTGGCGATTCTACAATATTTGTTATTTTGTTTTACTATTACTAAGATTAAAAAATAAATATTGTAGAATTTGACTATTATTAAAATAAAATAATAAATATTACGGAATATTACACTAGTATCGTGCGTGTTTTCGTTCATAATGTTGAACAAAATAATGTTTATACAGGAAACTTAAGTTTACAGAGTGCCGTATCTATTCTTGTAACAAAGGCTCTTTTTCCCGATTCAACAGTTGTTTTACAACTTACTGAACCGACTGAATAAAAAGTCTGTCTAATGACCACATGTTCCACCTATTTTCGTGTATATCTCCTAATTGTTTATAAATATAGTATCTTCTCTTCCAATATTTAAAGAAAGTGTTTCCTATAATGAATGACAATTCTTGTCGTTACAAGAAGATATTTCTGTACTTCTTCAATACAGTCAAATTTCTCGAGAGTTAAATGGAGCATCATAAATCAAATTTAAAACTGTTTAATTCCGTAACAGTCGGTTATTTTGTGACACTTTAAGCACTTCTTGTAACATAACTTGTACAATTATGAACTGGGGCCCTAATTTCCACGTACATTGAATTTTGTGACTTTGAGATACGAGGAATATGGAATTTGAAACTGTCACAGAGTTATCTCCCAGCACTGGGAAACATTGTGAGAAAGAAATCTAAGACAGGGAAAGCAGAACTAAATTCATCTGTCACAACGATGGTCCGACCTGGTGTTTCTTTTTGACATCCGGTTATAATTTTGTTACAAATCAGCTGTGCTTTATAAGTTTTGTTTTACTTGTACATACAAAAACATTTTGTTAGAAAGTTTGCCGATCTAGTGAGATTTATTTTTCTAACTTTTGCTTGAAATCCAACTAATTGTAGGCCTATTCTCACTGAAACTAAATAAGAGTAAAAAAGCAAACTACTCTAAGAGAAGAAACAAGACAAAACGTTTAAACGCTTATTTATCGCTGGCCGGTGCGGCCGAGCGTTTCTAGGCGCTTCAGTCTGGAACCGCGCGACCGCTACGGTCGCAGGTTCGAATCCTGCCTCGGGCACGGATGTGTGTGATGACCTTAGGTTAGTTAGGTTTAAGTAGTTCTAAGTTCTAGGGGACTGATGACCTCAGCTGTTAAGTCCCATAGTGCTCAGAGCCATTTTTGATCTTATTTATCATTTGTTCAGAGGAACCCTACGACAAAAAACCATGTCCTACAACATTTACATTTAAATGTTGCAGATTTTATTAAAACACTTATTTAGTCAAATCTCCGTACAAAGAACACTGATTACTAGTTCAACTGCTTAAACGGTCATCTTCAGATCAGAACACAAACATGCGGTATCTAAATCGACGGACTGCGTAAGACATTTTGTCGTTATAGAGTAAACATCCTTAAGGAAATGTAAATACGACTAAGTGACATTCCCTTAAGTATGTTAACACTGTAATGACATAGTGTCTCAATAATTCCCTCCATTTAGAAACCGCGTATTTGTATTCAACTCTGAAGATGACTGTTCAGTCCGTTGAAACTAGTAATCATTGTTCTCTCTATTGCGATCTTGGCCATTTGACGATTATACAGAAATATGACGTGGTCAAGTTTACACTCTGCCATCTCCACTCTGAACATGCCAGGTATTTATAACTTACATTTAATACAAAAACATCCAAGCGAGGTACTTAATGCAAACTGTTAACACTTACAAGTTCAGTGGTGTGAGCAAAACCTAAGTCATGACACATTCAATACAACATTCTGAGCAAATTGTGTTGTACTTTGAAACAAAGTTAAAATAAAACTTTGTCCTGTTTGCTGAACCATTCAGAAATGTCCCTAATTTCAGTAATTATACTTGTTTTCGGCAATGTCAAGTGCTACACCGGTTCTGTGCTTTCATAAAGTTACCCTGTAATTTATGTAAATAACTTTTTTCACTTTCCGATGGCTAAAGAAATTTTTTGTAGAATTTCAGTCTTATACAGAATAACCTGCACATGTAACTTATTTGTATCAACTTTCTCCCTTCAATTAGACAGTCTTCAAATTTCTCTGCAATAGCAAAAGTTTCCAAGAAATCTACAAACACATTTTCCCTTACAACAAAATAGCTTTTTGGTCACCTCAAGTGTAATGTAGGTGGTTGCAGCATCCATCGCTAATGGCATTGCTAAGCAACAACAGACTGCAGCAGAGCTATATATTGAATGTTGAACCGAATTGCAGTATTAGCGTATTTTTAAAAAAATCTGGAGCACGCTGTTGTGATAAAGAAATACCTCAGTCACACAGTTGCCGACTAAAAGTTAATACGACACTTTTAGGCTGGTGTGGTTTTGCTCTGTACTTTTGTTTGTATTAAATGTGCTATATTTCATTACTGATGCTATTAATACTGCAAAACTTTGTCAGCTCTGCTATACGAAATCAATCGCTCACGACTAATATACAGATATTTTCCCCTTCAGGTGTGATCGCTAACTTTCTCCTGCCTGTAACTACGCTGGGAGCAACCATGCCATCATGTGCTGCATATGGAAAATTCGGCGGCTATTGTTTGCGTCATCAAGTGAGATGGTGAAGCCATGAACACATTGGACATATATTTGGGAATGACGAAGTGTCTGATACCCGTCTGATCATCTCCTCTTGCGTTGTTTCACTTAAGTTCTGGAGTCAAGTGCTTGTTGACGAGTGTTATCATTCTGTTTCATATGACCTTGATGCCGACGGTACATAATTTTCTGGGCCCTGCGTTTCCTCCCTTCTTCTTTCTTCTCAGTATGGACCATAATCAAAGGACTGTTGCTCTCTAATCTCGCTATCCCTACGCCTTTTATTTTTTCTTTCATTCCCATTTGCTCCCAGCACGTGCTATTTAAATACAAGCCATTTTATTTTGTTAAACGTTCTTCCCGCCCATTCAAATGTAGACGTTTTCATTATTAACTGCACTACAACTACTTCCTTCATCTAACGTTACGTAATTGAACGATGTTGCATATTCATATTGTTGGGCTCTAATGGCCTTAACTCACTCATGACGTACACGTAAACCTTAACGAAAGACAATCAGGAGAAGGCACGTGGCTGAACAGTAAGAGGCGCTACAGAAGCTAATTATGTAAATGGGAGAATATGTAAACTTAATAAATGAGGAAGGTGACAATCAAGCCTTTGTTTTCCTATGAAAAAATAGTAAAGCTGTGTCGGGCATAATTCACCACTGCTTTCTTCTAACGTGTGAGTGTAAAGTTTCAGATCCTACACCTATATCTATACTCTGCAAACCACCAATAGGTGCATGGCAGAGAGTACGTTCCATTGTACCAGTTATTAGGGTTTCTCCCTTTTACATTCACATATGGAGAGCACTTGATTGAAGATTAAAGGACACCTCTGTGAAATGTTCTCTCATCGTGCTTGAGGTTAGCACGTGCTGCTTACAGACAACCAAAATTATACGATGTTTCCTTGAAGAGAATAGATAATTCTGGAGCCGTTTAATGAATATGGTCGTACTAGGGTGTAGATAATAAGTAGTGGCGCTCCGATTACAAAATCTAGATGCAACTCACGCCTTTTATGCTTAATGGCAGACTATCATCTAAGCTAAACATTAGTTTGTTATTATTCCCTGGCCGAACGGAAAGCACAGTTCTGTAGCTCTCCGAAGTTCTAGATATCAATATTTTCGGTGTACACTGCTATGGAGTTATGACTTCTCCTTTCGTCAAAAGCCGACTAAACAGATTCAACATGCTGCGAACTGCTAATTGAGTATCGCGCGACTTCGATAGCGCTAGACTGTCCCCAGACTTAGATAATTCATTCATTTGTTGTATCAAAGAGGCCGTGGTCTAGAGCTAGCGTCTTTGACCAACAATCAAAAAGTTCTGGATCTGGGGTTCGATCACAATTAGTGCTCATATTCTGAGTTAAAATCATAAACAAGGCTGCCCAAGGTACAAGGTGTCATCTTCATTCGGCCAATCGCCGAGTCAAAAAGGCTGGAGCGGAAGCCAGAAGTTTGGGACATCCTTCTGCCCTTGGGGTGGGAAACTGCCCCTGAAAGCTGGAAGAATTAACAACGACCATCGCCACTAGGTTGTAGAAGGTAATAAAACAACTCCATTAAAGACACGCAATGTGTATCTACAGCACATGTGGCCTGTAACTGAAAAAGTGTTATGATGTCCCCTTCACTGCAAACATTCCGGATTAGTACCCCATACTGATCACCGCGAGGGACTTCCAAGGGGGAGTTCACCATGAGCAAAAGATTCAAAAGCTAACAAAAGGGCAATATTCTGCTCGTCGGCGCTTGAAATGTCAGAAGTTTGAACGTGTTAGGAAAGTAGAAAATATATCAGGCGAAAAGCAAAGTCTCTGCCCACATGTTGTAGGGAGCAGTGAAGTGAAATGGATATCTGGTCAGACGAATATAAGGTGATATCGACAGCAGCAGCAAATAGTATTACGGGAATATTAATGAATGGGGACGTCAGTGGAGAGTGAGTTACTGTGAATAGCTCAGTGATGCGATTATTCTAGTCAGAATAGACAGTAAAATTACGCAAACAACAATGGGTCAGTTATATATCCTAAAGTCATAACCAGAAGATGAAGAGATAGAGAAAATATATGTAGATATTGAACGTGTAATTCAGTATATAAAGGGAGATGAAAATCTAATAATTATAGGTGAATGAGCCGCTGTAGTTTGACATGGAACAGAAGACAGATTTACTGGAGTATAGGGGTCGATACTACCAGTGAGAGACAAGAAAGGCTCATTGCGTTTTGCAGTAACTCGCACCTAGTAATGGCGAACACACTGTTGAAAATTTACAAGAGGAGGAAATTGAAAGCGCCTGGAGACGACAAAAGTTTCCACCTGGACAATATCACAGTGAGACAGAGATTCTGAAATCAGATATTGAATTGTAAGGCGTATGCAGGAGGAGATGTAGACGCAGATCACAATTTAATAATTATCAAGAGCAGAGTGAAGATTAACAGAATCGTCTGAAAGAATGTGTCAGAAGAAGTTGAATACTAAAGCAGTGAGGATTCATGACTGGTGTTTTCTAGGGCTGTAGATACTGTGGTAATGAATACAAAAAAGGCAGTCCAGCTGAAAAAGAATAGAAATCTTTAAAATGGACAGTCACTGAAGCGGGACGGATAAATATAGGTACAAGGAAAGTAACTGCGAAAAAACCTTGGGCAACACTGTAACACATCAGATTATCTACACTACTGGACATTAAAATTACTACACCAAGAAGAAATGCAGATGATAAACGGATATTCATTGGACAAATATATTATACTAGAACTGACATGTGATTACATTTTCACGCAATTTTCGAGCATAAATCCTGAGAAATCAGTACCCAGAACAACCAACTCTGGCAGTAATAACGGACTTGATACGTCTCGGCATTGAGTCAAACAGAGCTTGGATGGTGTGTACAGGTACAGCTCCCTATGCAGCTTCAACACGATACCACAGTTCATCAAGAGTAGTGCTGGCGTATTGTGACGAGCCAGTTGCTCGGCCACCATTGACCAGACATTTTCAATTGGTGAGAGATCTGGAGAATGCGCTGGCCATGGCAACAGTCGAACATTTTCTGTATCCAGAAAGGCCCATATAGGAGCTGCAACATGCGGTCGTGCATTATCCTGCTGAAATGTAGGGTTTCGCAGGGATCGAAGAAGGGTAGAGCCACGGGTCGTAACACATCTGAAATACAACGTCCACTGTTCAAAGTACCGTCAATGCGAACAAGAGGTGACCGAGACGCGTAACCAATGGCACCCCATACCATCACGCCGGGAGTTACGCAGGTATGGCGATGACGAATACACGCTTCCAATGTGCGTTCACCGCGATGTCGCCAAACACGAATGCGACCATCATAATGCTGTAAACAGAACCTGGATGCATCCGAAAAAATGACGTTTTGCCATTTGTGCACCCATGTTCGTCGTTGAGTACACCATCGCAGGCGCTCGTGTCTGTGATGCAGCGTCTAGGGTAACCGCAGCCATGGTCTCCGAGCTGATAGTCCATGCTGCTGCGAACGTCGTCGAACTGTTCGTGCAGATGGTTGTTGTCTTGGAAACGTCCCCATCTGTTGACTCAGGGATCGAGACGTGGCTGCACGATCCGTTACAGCGATGCGGATAAGATGCCTGTTATCTCGACTACTAGTGATACGAGGCCGTTGGGATCCAGCGCGACGTTCCGTATTACCCTCCTGAACCCACCGATTCCATATTCTGCTAACAGTCATTGGATCTCGACCAACGTGAGCAGCAATGTCGCGATACGATAAACCGCACTCGCAATAGGCTACAATCCGACCTTTATCAAAGTCGGAAACGTGATGGTACGCATTTCTCCTCCTTACACGAGGCATCACAATAACGTTTCACCAGGCAACGCCGGTCAACTGTTGTTTTTGTATGAGAAATCGGCTTTCCTCGTGTCAGCACGTTGTAGGTGTCACCACTGGCGCCAACCTTGTGTGAATGCTCTGGAAAGCTAATCATTTGCATATCACAGCATCTTCTTCCTGTCGGTTAAATTTCGCGTCTGTAGCACGTCATCTTCGTGGTGTAGCAATTTTAATGGCCAGGAGTGTAAAAAACCATTTAGAAAAAGACCAGATTACAAAAATACACTGTGGCGATAGAAGTTATAGGATACCTCCTAACATCGTGTCGGTCCTCCCTTTACCGAGTGTAGTGTAGCAGCTCTACGAAAAATGGACTAAACAAGTATTGAGAACTGTTGCGTCTACAGCCATGGCGAACAATTGTGGCTCGGTGACATGACATAGTCGTCTGGGAACATGACATCCATGAATGGCGGCAAATGGTCTCCAAGAAGCCGAAAATAACCATTTCCAGTCAATCATCGGTTCAGTTCGACCAGAGGACCCAGTCCAATGCATGCAAACATAGCCCACACCATTATGGAGCCACCATCTGCTTGCTCAGTGCCTTGTTGACAAGTTGATTCCATGGATTCGTGGGACCACCGTTACACTCGAACTCTACCATCAGCTATTACCAACTGAAATAGGGACTCATGTGACCAGGCCACTGTTTTCCAATCGTCTAGGCTCAAACCGACGTGCTCAGGAGCACAGGAGAGGTGCTGCAGGCGATATCGTGCTGTTAGCAAAGGCACTCGAGTCGGTAGCCTTCTGCCACAGCACATTAACGCCAAATTTCGCTGCACAGATACGTTCATCGTACGTCCCACACTTATTTCAACGGTTATCTCACGCAGTGTTGCTTGTCTGTAATCACTGACAACTCTACGCCAATGCCGCTGCTCTCGGTTGTTATGTGAAGGCCATCGACAACTGTTTTGTCGTGTTGAGAGGTAATGCCTGAAATTTGGTACTCTCGGTACTCTCTTGACATTGTGGATCTTGGAATACTGAATTCCCTAACGATTTTCGAAATGGAATGTCCGATGCTTCCAGCCCCAACTGCCATCCCGCGTTCAAAGTCTGTTGATTCCCGTCGTGCGGCCATAATCATGACGGAAACATTTTCACATGAATCACCAGATTACAAACGACAGCTTCCCCAACGCACTGCCCTTATTTTGTACGCGACGCTGCCGCCATCTGTGTATGTGCAATCGCTACCCGATGACTTTTGCCACCTCAGTGTAAAATTACTTAGAAATGAAATAAATAGCAAGTGAAGGGTAGCTAAGGCGAAATGGTTGCAAGAGGAATGTGAACAAATCGAAAAAGAATTATTGGTTAAGGGGGAGATTTAGCATTTAAAAAAGTCAAAGCCACAGTCCGTAAAAATAAAAGCAAAGGCGTCAAATTAAAAGAAGAGTTCCATTGTTATATGCAGAGAAGAGATGGATAGTTAAAAAAAAGTACATTAAACACACTACAAGGAGAAGGGACTCTCCTGTCAGAACTGAAAAGAGCTTTAGAAGACGTGTAATTAAATGTAGCGGAAGGAATAGGCAACAACGCTTCGGAATTTTTACAAATATTGGGAGAACTGGCCACTAAACAACTATTCAGGTTTGTGTGTACACTACTGGCCATTAAAATTGCTACACCAAGAAGAAATGCAAATGATAAACGGGTATTCGTTGTACAAATATTTTACTAGAACTGAGATGTGATTACATTTACACGCAATTTAGGTGCATAGATCCTGATAAATCAGTACCCAGAACAACCACCGCTTGGGTACTGAGTCAAAACAGAGCTTGGATGGCGTTTACAGGTACAGCTGCCTCTGCAGCTTCAACACGACACCACAGCTCATCAAGAGTAGTGACTGGCATATTGTGACGGGCCAGTTGCTCGGCCACCATTGACCAGACGTTTTCAATTGGTGAGAGATCTGGAGAATGTGCTGGCCAGGGCAGCAGTCGAACATTTTCTGAAGCCAGAAAGGCCCGTACAGGACCTGCAACATGCGGTCGTGCATTATCCTGCTGAAATGTAGGGTTTCGCAGGGATCGAATGAAGGGTAGATCCACGGGTCGCAACACATCTTTAATGTAACGTCCACTGTTCAAAGTACCGTCAATGCGAACAAGAGGTGACCGAGACGCGTAACCAATGGCACCCCATACCATCACGCCGGGAGATACGCAGGTATAGCGATGACGAATACAAATTTCCAATGTGCGTTCACCGCGATGTCGCCAAACACGAATGCGACCATCATAAAGCTGTAAACAGAACCTGGATTCATCCGAAAAAATTACGTCTGCCATTCGTGCACCCAGGTTCGTCGTTGAGTACACCATCGCAAGCGCTCGTGTCTGTGATGCAGCGTCAAGGGTAACCGCAGCCATGGTCTCCGAGCTGATAGTCCATGCTGCTGCGAACGTCGTCGAACTGTTCGTGCAGATGGTTGTTGTTTTGGAAACGTCCCCATCTGTTGACTCAGGGATCGAGACGTGGCTGCACGATCCGTTACAGCCATGCGGATAAGATGCCTGTCATCTCGACTACTAGTGATACGAGGCCGTTGGGATCCAGCACGGCGTTCCGTATTACCGTCCTGAAAGCACCGATTCCATATTCTGCTAACAGTCATTGGATCTCGACCAACGCGAGCAGCAATGTCGCGATACGATAAACCGCAATCGCGATAGGCTGCAATCCGACCTTTATCAAAGTCGGAAACATGATGTTACGCATTTCTCCTCCTTACACGAGGCATCACAACAACGTTTCACCAGGCAACGCCGGTCAACTGCTGTTTGTGTATGAGAAATCGGTTGGAAACTTTTCTCATGTCAGCACGTTGTAGGTGTCGCCACCGGCACCAACCTTGTGTGAATGCTCTGAAAAGCTAATCATTTGCATATCACAGCATCTTCTTCCTGTCGGTTAAATTTCGCGTCTGCAGCACGTCATCTTCGTGGTGTAGCAATTTTAATGGCCAGTAGTGTATAATCATTGATACTATTGATGTCTCATCAAAGTTTACAAAAAATGTCATTCACCCAATTCCGAAAATAGCAATGGTAGATATGTGCGAGAACTATCTTAAAATCAGTTAAACAGCTGATGCATCCTCACTGCTGACGAGAATAATGTACAGAAGAATGGAAAAGAAAATTGATGATCTCATAGGTCACTATCAGTTTGGCTTTGAAATGGGTATCATCATCATTATCTCATTCCCATCGAGGCGCAAGTCGCCGAAGTGGCGTCGACTAAAAAGATTTGCACCAGGCGCCCAGTCTACCCGACGGGAGGCCCCCACATGACATTTCATTTCATCGAAGCAAGTCTTAAGAAAAATCAAGACGTATTATTGGTGTTTGTTGACATAGAAGAAGTGTTCCACAATGTAAAATGGGGTAAAAGTTCGGAATTCTCAGAACAATAGATGTCAGCTATATATGAAGGCGGTTAATACACATGAGCACGAACCAAGAGCGAAAAATAAGAATGGAAGACCAAATACATAGTACTCGGATTAAAAAGGGTGTGACACAGGGACACAATCCACCTAACTGTTCAGTCAATATATCAAAGAATCTGTGTCGGTAAAAGTTCAAAAGTGGCATTCTGGATTAAATGATATCAATGATAAGATTCGCTAATGACATTGCTGTCCTCAGTAAAAGTAAGGAAGAACTACAATACTTATTGAATGGAATGGAGAATCTAATAAGCACACATTATGGTTTGAGAGTAGACCAAGAAAGACGAAAGTAATGAGAGTAGCGGAAATGAGATTAACGATAAAGATAACATCAAAATTACTGACACGAAGTAGATGAAGGTAAGAAAGTCCGTTGGCTTGAAGACAAAGTAACAAATGAAGGCTGGCCGGAGTGGAGGCGCTTCAGTCTGGAATCGCGCGACCGATACGCTCGCAGGTTCGAGTCCTGCCTTGGGGAATGGATGTGTGTGGTGTCCTTAGGATAGTTAGGTTTAAGTAGTTCTAAGTTCTAGGGGACTGATGACCTCAGATGTTAAGTCCCATAGTGCTCACAGCCATTTTAACCATTTTTGAACAAATGAAGGACGAAGCAAGGCTAACAAATTTTGCAATATATCGTTACTGTCATCTGTGACCTAAATTTCTGGATGCCTTTAGCGTGGACAGTCTTCAACAGAACCATGACCGGTTTGAATTGAGTCGCCCATGTCTTAATTGTTGAAAAGTACGGCGGTTGCTCCTTAGAAAAATTCATCAGCCTTCGATAAATTTCTGTTGCCAATAAATCATCCAAAACGGAGAACCTTCTGGTGTTGAGGTATTTTGGAATATAACAGTCGCCACACTCTGCCGCGTTTTTGTTAACCACCGATAGCAGCGCGCCAAGCGGCCAACAAGTGACGCTTCTGAGTACGATTTCGCATGGTTGCGAATACAATCGTTTGTATTGATTCTTAACGTAGGTTTTACAACAGGGAGCGTGTGTACTGCGATAAAAATCGACAGTAACTAAAGCATGACACCCAATTTGTCATTATTTATTTTCCTAACGACCATGGAAGGTTCAGCCGAGCGGTATAAGGCGCTGCAGCCATCGACTGTGCGGCTGGTCCCGGCGGAGGTTCGAGTCCTTCCTCGGGCATGTGTGTGTGTGTGTGTTTGTCCTTAGGATAATTTAGGTTAAGTAGTGTGTAAGCTTCGGGACTGATGACCTAAGCAGTTAAGTCCCATAAGACTTCACACACATTTGAACATTTTTTTGAACCATGGGAGGTTCAAAACGGTAGATTACATGATAGTTTATTTACTACGCTCTTGTAAAATACGGCTGCTTACTGAAGAATGACATTTTCCTTTGACAACAAAAAACTGCCAATAAATCCCAGAAGACCTGACCTTTTGCAGAAAGACGTCATATATCTACCCAACAACGCGACGTTTTGCTCGCTACACATCCAGCCGAATTCACTGAATGTGGAACGTTCGACGCCTATATACAGTGTAATGCGTATATCATTTAAAGTACCACATAAGTCACCACACATATAGCTGAAGGGAAAACCGCATAGACGTCATAATGAAAACGTTAAAACACAATAAAAATGTTTCGTAACAGGGAAGAAAACAATTCCATAGTTATTACTACATTTGAGCCACAAACGGCGAGACTCTTCAATACGTTCGCTTTTGAAAAAAAGTAATTACATTTACAAAAATATTCGTCTATCAGAAAGTCGAGTGAAATGTAAGAATAAGCGAATCATTTCGCTCCATAATTTTTTTTTTTACGTCTCAAGGAAATTGCCAGTACAAAAAGAGACAACAACAGATATGTATGCTGTTCATGCATGAAATATGACTCATTTTCTCTTGCTGTCAGCGAAGAAATCTGCAGTTGTGAACATACTCGAAAGCATTTCTTCGTGAATAAGTTGTATCTTATGTCACTGAATAAGTGCAGTTCGGATGTTTTTATATTTATTTCAATATAATTCATATCTCGTAGTAACCTACTAATGTATGGGAAGCAAAAATATAGCAAATATTTCGTTAATTAAGTAGAAAAACACATAAAATTTTCATTATCCTAATGACATATGTGACTATCTCCTTTCTCACCGCTTGGAGCGCTAGTATCGTTAAATGGCAACAACTTTTACACTAGAGAATGTCGCCACTGTTATGTTAAAATGTTATTTTAGTTCGTCCGTTTGAACGAAACATGCATAGAATAGGGTGAGTAGTTTGAAAAAAGGCATTTACATAAAGCTATTCTGCCGCTCAATTTGTCATTTAACTTGCATTGTTGCGCAGCGTACAACGACATAGCTGATACTTCCGTCATCTCTAAGACAGGCTGGGAATCTTTTACATTGCTCGTGGGTACATATAATCGCTCATTCTGTTAATAGGCAAGATTCAGATATTGTTGCTACTTGTGTCACTTTGGCGACTGGTTTCAGCAAATACACACTGTTTCGTGAAATTGAAAGCAGAGTGCTGTTGGTCGTTACCGCACATGATTAAATAACAGATTAGTCTACCAGGTTTATTCGATCATTGTTTTGGCGCTACAAAATTTTCTCGATGACGTAATATCATTCAACCTTTCGTAATACATTCTCTGTGTAACAAATGGTACATCTTTTAAAACTATACACTTGTATGATAAAGTTATGTGAACATCCAGATAATAACATAGCACATGCGGAGCGTAGAATTCCGCTCTATGATGCGGAGATTTGTTTTGTGAAACCTAATCTTGGAACATAGATAATACAGTCTGCGCAACCTAAGGAGGTAAAAAAAAAGTGAGTTGTCATTACGTCACCAACTTGAAGCCGATGTCCGACACCTTAACTAGCCCAAACCATTAGGTTCGCCGCAATCGTACATCCATAGTTCACCGTTTTGATACTTTCCCGTGACGTCACTCTGAGATGCCCGTCCCCAGTTTCGAGCGTGTTGGGTACTTTTGGCTGTGTGGAGACGTACGTAGTTATTTCATCAAAAATGCCATCTTGTACTGTTTACGGGTGTACCGATCGATCCGAGGGTAATCTAAAGTTCAAAGGAATCACATTTCGTTCGTATGTGGAGCAATTCGAACAATATTTTCTTTTATGTAGATGAATTATTGTTGCACTGTTTGCTTTTATTGTAATGAGTTTATTTCTGTCATTTGACGTTAGATTTGCCTTACTTTGCTCAGTGTCCGTTCTTCCTCTTCTTTCCTTTGTTTTTAATTGCCTTCCAAGCCCCAAACGACACACTTTATCAAATGCATCGTCCCCGCACGGCTACACAACAGCGCTAATTGTTGGGGTAGCATCTGATGCCCTAAATTCCTCTCGGCGATAATTAATATTCATTGCACACATTTCCTACCACTTTAAAAAAGATTCTAGCTATAACAGTCAGAACCAGCAAAGTTGTATGCGTGAATTTTGTGTGTATAACTGTATGAATTTGTATGTGTGCTGTGGTTCCTCTCTGAAGAAGGCTTTGACTGAACACGCTTTTCTCATGCCCGCCTTGTGCTCGGCATATGGGTGGCAATCTATCCGTTTCACAGTACACTTAATCCCTCATGACGTTTGTTGTAAATAATCCACTGCACTTCAACAAGAGCAATGATGTACATAATTACAATACCCGAAGAAAAAAATGGAATTCATTACGCCACATTAAGGTTGTCTGTAGCAAACACTAACAGGAGTTCACAATGCTGCAACCAAAAGTTTTGATCACTTTCCCATTGATATAAAACGCCTGACACACAGAAAAGTAAAATTTGAAAATAAACTGGAAACGTTTCTCTTAGACAACTCTCCTATTCCATAGAATATTATGTATTACTGAATTTGTAAATGTTGACAGGTAGGAATTACTGACCATCATATGTCGCCCTTTAATTAAAAAACCTAAAAACTAATAAATGATCAGCATGGAGGCATATTTACAAAAAAACAGATGTCAGTGTACAATGACTCATTCCGTATCATTACGATTTATCATGCAAATGGTACGTGGAACGTGAAACTAAGTAATTACCTATTGGTATATCACAAAGCATGGTATAGACTTACGTACTCTGAAAACCTCAAAATGAAATTCAAAAGTAAAATGAAGCAGATGGTCAAAGTAGATGTACATTCCAGTGGTGCTATGTTTGGTTATTCCCGAAAATCTGACAGAGTTACTGGCGAGAAATATTACGAGAAAAGGAGCTATGACGTTCCTGTTGGATAGGTAGGCCTACATATTTCACATGTTATGCTGCCATTACTAAAAAGTTGCTCACGTACTCGTTAAAGCAAAATATCAAAATTAAGGTATTTTAAGCGTTTGAGCCCATCCTCGTATACGCATTTATAGCATTCCACAATGCTGAAAGTTGTTTAAAAAATTATGTCAAGTAATGTCACATCATAGGTAAGATCTCAGAGTGAGAAGATAGGTAAACAATAGTGAGACTAAAGCATTGACGATCTAATAAAACTACTCTATTCGGCATGGAAGTATACCTCTACGCAGTTCTGTTTCTTTGAATTTTCAGTAATCATTCACTTTGTTGACATGCACAAGACACGGCAGTATGCCTTGCTTCTTTCCTCATTGCACACGTTTATGGGCTACCAAAAACATGTAGATAAATTTTTTTGCAAACGTGAACACTAAAAATGTTGTGCATACGAGTTTAAAGCCGAAAATGTAACGAAAAACAACCAGTACCGATACCATTAACCAAAGAAGCATTGCTTTCTGAGTTACAATTTCATTTGCTATCGATACAAATGCAATGTAAGTGGAATCAAATGATTACGAAAGCATGCTTTTTACACCACGTCCATTTGTTTCTGGTTATCCGAAATATAGCAGCAAAAAGTAAGTTACTTTAACGAGGCCAAACTTGTCGTACTACTAGAGCAAAAAAGCATTCACAAACAGAAAAACGTTGGGATTTGCCTTCTGGACACTATATTATTCGTGTAAGCTCTATAATTTTTAGTACTTAAAACAGTTGTTGCGCGCACACGACAGAAATATTGAACAAGAAGCAATCGTAAACAGTAGTCTGCCAATGTTTTGGTCTACTTAAAATGGCGGCAGGCTCCGTCCACTCCGGCTTCAAAACAACGTACAGCGTAAGTCTGTAGTGCTTCCTCCCATCTTCTTCTACCTACATGGCGCTTCCTAATCCTAAACCATAGATAATATAGTCTGCGCATGACGTCATTATTTTGAAAACAATATTTAAATCAGCTGACGAGAGAACTCCAGATGTAGACAGCTTCTGAAGTAAACGTTAATTTTTTATTGTGGTAATTTCAGTGAAAGTTTTTTTTCATTGCAGTGGTGAAGTCTTGTACAACCATTGGTTGCTCCGAAGAAAGTATCAGAGGAAGTATTACTTCGTTCCATTGGTAAGATTGTTTTAAAAATACTAAAATTTTGAAAACACATTTTTCGTAATCAACTCAATGAGTTATAGGCTGAAGCTAATAAGTGATACATTACCGGACAGATATTAATGGTCTACTATATGATAATATTCATTTGCGTATTATGAATTTCATTATAAGTGCCAGTACACATCTGTCTCGTAAAAATTCCTTCGGAAATTTATCAAATGCTAATTGCATGATTATTATTTGTTTTCTGCTCATGTTACGAACTTTATATTTCTTTTTATGTTATCTCAATACTGATAAGAGTTTTTCCATCGGTGAAGGACGACGAAATGCCTGAACTCTCACCATGAAATGAAAGAATTTTACTGAAAAAGCCCACATAAAGTTACATAGCAAAATTTCACCCACTGGTTTGAGATTGCAGCTTTTAGTGTTGGAAGAAACTTGAACCTGATGCTGTGCTGTCAATTTTTCATTTTTTCTCCCGCATTTAGCGCCTACATAAAAAAGGAGAAATTACATTTTTTATATAAATACACAGAAAACGCCTTCTCCATCATAAAATGAGTATAAAATGTGTTCTATTTGTACTTTTATCAACATGGTTATAAAGAAAATAGTTGTTTACGATTTACAATACCTTTAACTTATTGTTCCATTTAGTCTACAACAAGTAGCTGAAGTTTGATTTAATTTGTATAAAAATCTATACACTATGACTAGTGATTTAGATTTAGGTATACTATTATCAGAACGTTAATACTAAGATCAAAACTTCAATATTTGAAAGCGATTTACAAACGACTAGCAGAATTTGTTAATTTGTTTTCAGTATCACTGAAGGACATTTGATCAACACGACATAACTATTATTTCACTGTGCCACTCACGCTGATAAAGGAAGTGCTGGTATTATTAGCACCAAGCTTGTTCGTTCATCGTTGTTTTGTGTTCATTGCCGCTAATCAAGAGATCTGCTGAGCTCTTCGTTCCGGGCCTAGAAGTCACATTTTCCAGACATATGACATGCACTTCTCTGTGACTTTTCACTTTATGCTTTATGCCACAGCCCTTATTCTCTAACACAGATTACGTAACTTATTGGTAAGATAATTTGTCTTACTACAACTTCTCTTAACAATCAGTGTTTTGTAATACTCTGCTACGTAACGTGATATTATGACTTTCGTAAACGTCATAAAATTTAAACATTCTCGATCAGATTCGATGTCCTTCTTATAATGGCATAAAAAAACCTTCAAATGTATTTTTAAGGAATCGTTTGAAAGTACAGGGTGTACATAAAATATAGGAACAATTTCAATTGTTTATTACACAAGAACTAAACATTGTACAGATATCATACATATTGCATTTTGAAGTGAAACTCTGAAAGTTTTTTTTACAAACATTCTATGTGCGAACCAAGAGTGATCCGGCAGACGTCAATACGGTAATCGAATTCTTGCCATACCCGTTCCAGCAAGGCATCGTCGACTGTGGCTGTCGCTTCCCGTATTCTCTCCCGAAGCTCTGTTACATCACGTGGTAGGGGCGGTACATACACCAGATCTTTAACGTGTCCCCACAGAAAAAAGTCACATGGAGTGAGATCTGGTTGTCGGGGAGGCCATTTCATAAAACAGCTGTCCCCTTCTGTAGCACGGCCGATCTATCGATGCGGTAGCTCCGTGTTCAGGTATCCACGAACTTCACGATGAAAATGGGGTGGAGCTTCTGCCGCAGAACTTTCCACACTGTCATTGGAGTCATTTCGAGTTCACGGGATGCACGGCGCTCCGTTTTCTTTGGACTCCTCATGAATGTCTCTCGTACGCGCTCCACATTCACTTCACTCATACTGGGACGTCTGCATCTCTTTGCCGGGCACAAGCAACCCGTCGTAACGAATTTGTTGTGCCAGTGGTAAATGGTCTCCCTTGTTGGTGGCTTCTTATCATTGAACAGCTGTAGCACGTTTGTTTTTGTCGAACTCCAATACACAGAAAGCTCGCTTCGCACCTGAACTCGCCATGTTTGTGACTAGCGCTGACTATCGGCAAATTACCAAACTACGCTGTGGCAGTATACACGAAAAAAAAAAGAACTTTCAGGGTTTCTCTTCAAAATGACATACGTATGATATCTGTACAATGTTTGGTTCTTGTGCAATAAATAATTGAAAGTGTTCCCGGACTTTATGCACACGCTGTATATGTTTACTATCAAAACCGATACGTTATCTTCCAGTCCTGTGTACTAAAAGACGCACAGCGCAGCAAAAAGGGAATCAGTTGAAGAAAATTTAATTCTGGCGCTTATAAAAAGTATACAGGAAGAACAGTAACTATAATGTCACAAACTTTACTACGATTTCCCGTAGCCGATTAATAAAATGATGGTCATTGCGTACTCCGCAGGAAGTGCGATAATTGTAGTACGACATGTGTAGTACTAATAGAATAAATCATTCAGTTGTTACAATCAATGCTTGATTTCAATTATAAGAGAGAAAATCATAAGTAGCCTATCAGCTCCAGTTCGCATAATGCGTAATGACACAACAGATTTCCCACGTGTCGCGCGTCGAAAGATCGTTTCAAACCTCTACACGGCAAAGGTAGTGATGTTGGCGGTCTATATGTATCTTTGGTCTATTCTACAGCTCCGAGTCATCACTTGTTTTCACCTTGTACCGTTACGTCTGTGGAAGCTTTCTGATGTAGTAGTATATCTGTGACTGTTGTGAGTTTGAGCAAATTATATTGTGTACTTTTTGTTATTTGTTTATTTTTACTTGGTCTTTATCCGCTATGTAGTCAAAGCTACTTTATATAGTGCCATGAAATTATACAGATTTTACGAAAAAAGGTCGTCAGCCTAGCATAGGTGAAAGGTAAACTAGAGAAACAAATGGAGGCAGAAGCCATTAAGGAAGATTTTTATCTGTCACAAGAAGACAGTGAAAGTGAGTGCTGGGATTAATATGTGTCTACAGAGCGCAAGAGCACAGTATGAACAACGACAGTGCCATTGGAACTGTCTAAACCTAACATTCATGGTAGATCTGTTACAAAGTTTTTTGTAAGCTAGACAAATGCAAGGAATGAATTTCAGTGGTGGAAGAAGCACAAAAACTGGACTGACGTCAAGCATGTAACGAAACATTCCTTGTGTGTTCCGATAAGTCTATTGTTACGGTGTTTCTCACGACAGGAAATGTTTACATATAGATAACACAACGGAAAGTAGATCCAGACTGTTGATTGACTGTTGATTGTGAAGACCAATTGAGGTTCTATAATGGTTTCGATAGTTAAATCGTGGTTTTCAGTCACTCGTAAGGTGACACCGAAAGAACAGGTAAGTGGCTAGGTCTATTAAAGCAATTTTGTTGACAGCATGCATTAATTTCAATAACGGCGTTGTTGCCAGCATGGGATTACATCCTCCGATATATTACTGCAATAAACCCCCAAGGCTGAAAACATCAAACGCTTTTTTGACGAGCATGCAAATTAAATAAAATGTCTTACGTGGGTATCAAAATCGCGAAGTTTGGATATTGTCGAACTATTTAGTCGGAACAGTGGAGCGTCTGACCTACTATCTTCCCCCACCATCTATTATAGATTTAGATCCATTTTGTGAGAAATATTAATTCCAATTTACCACAATTTGTTTTATGTGAATCGATTTCCAGCATTTCTCATGCTTTTCGGAATCCATATTGTTCGTGTTATTTTCTCCAATTGTTTTATATCGGTATATACACATAAGATATGTACTCTGTAAATCACCTTACGGTCACTGGAGAAGCTAAAGGTGTGAGCGTGGGTCGTGTGTTGTGCCAGAGCAAACAGTCGGAGCACTGCTGGCGAAAAGTAAGGCTTTGAGTTCTAGTTCGGGAACGGAACCCAGTTTCAATCTGCCATGGGGTTTAAAAAAAAAACACACTCGTCGCTGTAGAATGAATAGATTCATTCTGATCACCGTAAGGTGCATATCGAGGGTACAAAAATACCACTATTTTTCACCCCCTTTATATTTCATTCGTAAATGATGCGTGGCCAGAAGAACTATTGTAACGCGTACTTGTAAATCCATATGCTTTAATTATATTGTGATGATTTGCATGCAAGATGTATACGTAAGTAAAATATAATTCTCGAAAACTGGAAACAGTTCTGGTAACCTATACCTTTGAAGTACATTATGAAAACTACCGCTTCATTACGGAAACAGTAACTTTCGTGTCGTTATCGATACATTATATTCTAGCTAGTGGTGCTTCAGGAAGTACTGATTTTCTAGCAGTTATTAAGCATGTACAAATGCTATTATTAGCCATTCTCAGAAGGCCCTGTTTATCAACGGAATAGCAATTTTTTGTGCAGCAGTGTAATTGCGTCACCCTTCTCATTTCTTGCTTACAGCCAAGTGAGTTGCATCATTTGAGCAGTGACCATTATCTGAGAATCTAATTTATTTTTCCTGTATGATATTTTTTTATCAGACATTCTGCGTGTGAGAATTAGCAATTTCCTGCCGATATTGCTTTTCAGTGATATCACTATCGATCACCTTGAAAGCAGTATGAATGTTTACAGTTGCATTTTACGTCAACAAATCACCCAAAAAGGCATAGTGTTTTTGTGCTGTTAGTCGTGCAGTCATATTTTCTTCTGCCATATTTTATACCGTGTGTCTTTTATAATTTCTTGTAGGCCTATAATTTGTATATTGCAGAGGTTGCCATTGTTTCTCCTGTCTAGCCATTATTACTCTAGTGTTTATTTTTTTTTTATACTTAACGTCGCGTTGAGCAATCCTCGACAATTTCCAAGAAACGGTACACATCGAAGTCGCGGCCAAACTGCGAGCGATGTACAACGAACGCTCGACTATCGAAGCGGGCAATAGGGATATCGTTTTTTGCTTTGACACCGAAACACCGCATTGGAGTAAATATTTCAGTTTTTATATTTTCACAACTTACGACTATCTAGTAAATCTATTTCCTGTGAGACTCTCCCGATTTTCCTACAAGATATGTCACAAGTGTACCCGGGGTACGGGGAAAAGGGAATGATGACCGTTGCATACTGTGCACGGCGACGAGATAGCTGAGGAGTAATTTAAGTGATATTATTCACTTCTTTCATACATTCCGGTGAGTGTAAAAAGTGCTGCTACTCTCTCTTTTTTAATGACTTTCTGTTTTCAATACATTCGTCTTTTGTCGTGTCTACATCTATATCTCTCTTGTCGACAACTCGATACTCTAGTGTTTGAGGTACATCGCTTGTAGTGGGGCCACGATTTCGACGTTCACCGTTTCTTGGAAAATACCGTAAGTTTTAGCAAAGTCTTTTTAGTCACCTACTAAAATTTTTACTTGCTTCATTGCAATTTCGGCATACTAAGTTAAATAGACCTCTCCCATATGATTTTTATCTGTTGTCTCACAGTTTACATCATTTTCACGGGTACTGCATATTACTCGCACATCTCCATAGTTCATGCCTTTTTCACTACACTAGTTTTAATATTTTATTTCACTGTGCATTGTCGAAGACTTTCCATCGACCTTTACTTCTTACGCACGCTTTTCGCTTTATGTCATCGGGTCTGCTAGTGGGGTGTATGCATGGAAATACGAGTGTATAGGTCACGTGATCGAAACTCGGTCGTACCACAGAATATTTCAGTTTGCCTTTAAACTAGCCTACACTTCTCAAGGACGTCAAGGTTCCCCAGGAACGAGACGTGGCTCGAATTCTGCTTTAAACTCTAGGTCCCGTTTCTCCGGTAGCATAATGGTGCTGGTTAGTGAAAAGTAAGTCAGCGAAATGGCGTCCAACTGGTGACTTATACATGGCCGTAGTTCCACAAAAAATTATTGTTTTTGTTACTTGGTTTATATCAGCTCTTCCTACATTATTTCGCTGTACCACTGATTTTTCTGAACTTAGAATTCTCAGTTATAACTTTTCCTTTACCTTTGTCTTTATCTTACTTTTTGTCTTTATCTTGTTGTAGTTAACGATTTCGAACAATGTGATTTCAGGGTTCCCATCTCAGGGCGTTCGCTAATATTGTAATCTCAAAAGTGTGACGACTACAGTTCTGGGGTAAACTGATGACAATTCATTCGTCATGCATGTTCGGGCAACAAAGTAACTTAGACTTCGCTTCTCAACAATGTGACTATTAAGATTCACCCGGAACGACACGTGGTTCGGATTCCGCGTTAAGCTCTTGGTCTCCTCTCTCCGATAGTATTTCCCTGGCACGGCTTTTGCTGGGTATTCTTGCCATCCGCCTGCTCTTTCCTTTGCACTTACTAGTGATTTCACATTCCACCTATGATGTTAAATAACTTCCGTCTTTCTCACTTCGAACTGTTCTTCTCGTTATATGCGCAGTGTTATTTCTACCTACTGCTAATAATTTTTTTTCTGTTTCTTACAGTTTTCTTCTCAAACGGTTTACCTTAGCTTTTCTAGACTTCCCTCTCAGTAAGTTTGAAGCTACTGAACCTAAAGCTCTTTCTAAAAGCTCTTTTTTTCTGCTGTTCTTAATACAACTACAAGGGTTCTTCATATTTTCATTCTCTCTGCGTAACAGTTGGTTTATAACAAAGTACATTCAAAGTTTCAGCTTGTCATAATATCTCAATTTAGCAACGGATTAGCTCCTAGAACGCTCTTTCTTTTTCTTGATTTTCATTTAATTTTATGTTTTTAGTCTCCATGTACTGCTGCTCATTATATAGTTACAGTCGACGTCGGTGCTTGAGTAAGCCTTGCACAAAAAGATTGCATTGAAATATTGGTTCTAAAGTAATTTTCGTCTCAAGATAACGTCGGATTTGCTGCATTTATACGTTCACTAATTGTTTTTTTATTGTGAATCAGTTTATGCTATAAATAGGTGAAACATACCGCACAGTTGCAGGAGCGGTCCCTACTTTTTCAGCTATTACTTCATTCCCCTGTTATCGTGCTCTAGGATAGTGGTTATCAGAGATTTGTGCTCCTTCCAGTCAGTTACTAAATCATAATTTTTCTTTTATTTTTTCTTCTGGTTCGTTGACACTGAGTTCGTGTGGCATCGACAAGTAATCTCGTATAATGGTCTCTAGCACCGAGATTGTGTACTTTCAGGATGATTAATTTTATCACTTGAGTTTTTAGAAGCGACATACTTCGTTACTTGCCAACTGTGCAAACACCCAGCACACAGTCTTTGTGCCTGATTAAATGTAGGCAATGCCGCTATGCGGAAGTTAATTTGTGGAGATATGCAAGTGGGCAATTTAGAAATGTCCGTATCAAGCAAGCAATGGCCACGTACTTATGGATTTTGGAAACCACATGCTGACTGACGTTTATTATGAAAAGTACGATCGTATGAGATATGAAGGGAAATTTGTGACTGAGTTGACAGTTTCGTCAGGTGTGTCCCAGGGAAGTGTGTTAGGACCCTTGTTCTTCATTTTGAATGTTAATGACCTTGTTGGCAATATTAATAGTAACCTCAGACTTTTTGCAGATTTTACGGTTATATGTAATGCAGTACTTCCCGACAAAAGCTGCATAAATGTTCAGTCGGATCTTGATAGTAAAAAAAATGGTTCAAATGGCTCTGACCACTATGGGACTTAACTTCTGAGGTCATCAGTTCCCTAGGACTTAGAACTACTTAAACCTAACTAACCTAAGGACATCACACACATCCATGCCCGAGGCAGGATTCGAACCTGCGACCGTAGCGGTCACTCGGTTCCAGACTGTAGCGCCTAGAACCGCACGGCCATTGCGGCCGGCCTCTTGATAGTATTTCAAAGTGGTGCAAATATTGGCAATTTGCTTTAAATGTTAAGAAATGGAAAATAGTGGACTCGACGAAACAGAAAAACGTGGTATCCTATGACTATAATATCAATGATGCACAAATGGAAACGGTCAACTCATTCAAATAGCAGGGTGTAACACTTTCTAGGGATACGAAATGGAACGATCACATAGGCTTAATCGTATGTAAAGCAGGTGGTAGACTTCGGTTTATTGGTAGAATACTAGAGACATGCAGTCAGTCTACAAAGGAGACTGCTTACAAAATACTCGTGCTACCTATCTTAGAATACTGCTCATGTGTGTGGGACACGTACTAAATAGGATTAACAGGATACTGAACGTGTACGGAGCAAGGCAGTGCGAATGGTCGCAGGTTTGTTCGACCCGTGGCAGGGTGTCACGAAGATCCTGAAAGAATTGAACTGCCAGATGCTTAAAGACAGACGAAAACTATCCCGAGAAAGTTTCAACAACCAACTTTAAGTGAAGAATGTCGGAATATACTAACAACCCCTTACATATCACTCCAACAGGGATAGCGAATAAAAGATTGAAGACTAATTACAGCGTACACAGAGTAGTTTAAGCACTCATTCTTTCGACGTTTCGTATGTGAATGGGACGGGAAAAGGCCTAATAACTTGTACAAGCAACTATCCTTTGCCATGCACTTCACAGTTGGTTTGAAGAGTATAGACTGCATGTGGGTTTCCGCAAGTGTATCGACGTGTTATTTGACACATAGGTTAGTCTGCTGGTGCTCGAAATATGCAATATGAACTCAGATTGTTCCCATAATCCATCAAGAGAACAAGCACAATGCATAAATACGCGGCGATTGCTTGCTTGATAATGACATGATTATCGAAATTGTTCACTAGCATTTCTTAATGAAGAATCTTCCATGTTTAAGAACATAAAAATATAGTTTTGTTTCTAGCTCAATGTATGAGTTGAATGAAATCTTTATCCTAATTTATGGCTCCTAATGAGGTGTAACATTTGCAAGCGTCAGTGTTCTGGCTTGCATGTGTGTGTGTGTGTGTGTGTGTGTGTGTGTTTTGTGTGTGTGTGTGTGTGTGTGTGTTGGAGGGGAATTGTTCAAAGATTTTTTCCTTGCAGAAAGAGAGGAAACTGCCTGGTGCGAGGATTAGCTTTCATGTTTTTAAAGAACAATAAAAGAATACAAATCGTTTTGTCGTTTCTGTAAATTTTGCCTTTAGAATCTGTGTACCCCTTTGTTTGTATTTCAACCTGTTCTGGAAGCATGTTTTCCATTTACGGCGTAAAAATGCACTCCTGGAAATTGAAATAAGAACACCGTGAATTCATTGTCCCAGGAAGGGGAAACTTTATTGACACATTCCTGGGGTCAGATACATCACATGATCACACTGACAGAACCACAGGCACATAGACACAGGCAACAGAGCATGCACAATGTCGGCACTAGTACAGTGTATATCCACCTTTCGCAGCAATGCAGGCTGCTATTCTCCCATGGAGACGATCGTAGAGATGCTGGATGTAGTCCTGTGGAACGGCTTGCCATGCCATTTCCACCTGGCGCCTCAGTTGGACCAGCGTTCGTGCTGGACGTGCAGACCGCGTGAGACGACGCTTCATCCAGTCCCAAACATGTTCAATGGGGGACAGATCCGGAGATCTTGCTGGCCAGGGTAGTTGACTTACACCTTCTAGAGCACGTTGGGTGGCACGGGATACATGCGGACGTGCATTGTCCTGTCGGAACAGCAAGTTCCCTTGCCGGTCTAGGAATGGTAGAACGATGGGTTCGATGACGGTTTGGATGTACCGTGCACTATTCAGTGTCCCCTCGACGATCACCAGTGGTGTACGGCCGGTGTAGGAGATCGCTCCCCACACCATGATGCCGGGTGTTGGCCCTGTGTGCCTCGGTCGTATGCAGTCCTGATTGTGGCGCTCACCTGAACGGCGCCAAACACGCATACGACCATCATTGGCACCAAGGCAGAAGCGACTCTCATCGCTGAAGACGACACGTCTCCATTCGTCCCTCCATTCACGCCTGTCGCGACACCACTGGAGGCGGGCTGCACGATGTTGGGGCGTGAGCGGAAGACGGCCTAACGGTGTGCGGGACCGTAGCCCAGCTTCATGGAGACGGTTGCGAATGGTCCTCGCCGATACCCCAGGAGCAACAGTGTCCCTAATTTGCTGGGAAGTGGCGGTGCGGTCCCCTACGGCACTGCGTAGGATCCTACGGTCTTGGCGTGCATCCGTGCGTCGCGGCGGTCCGGTCCCAGGTCGACGGGGACGTGCACCTTCCGCCGACCACTGGCGACAACATCGATGTACTGTGGAGACCTCACGCCCCACGTGTTGAGCAATTCGGCGGTACGTCCACCCGGCCTCCCGCATGCCCACTATACGCCCTCGCTCAAAGTCCGTCAACTGCACATACGGTTCACGTCCACGCTGTCGCGGCATGCTACCAGTGTTAAAGACTGCGATGGAGCTCTGTATGCCACGGCAAACTGGCTGACACTGACGGCGGCGGTGCACAAATGCTGCGCAGCTAGCGCCATTCGACGGCCAACACCGCGGTTCCTGGTGTGTCCGCTGTGCCGTGCGTGTGATCATTGCTTGTACAGCCCTCTCGCAGTGTCCGGAGCAAGTATGGTGGGTCTGACACACCGGTGTCAATGTGTTCTTTTTTCCATTTCCAGGAGTGTATATGTGCTTCGGAATACCATATATTAACCTCCTCTGTGTTACCATAGATGACGTATCACTGATCCAATTTTTTCTGCGAATGTAGAACACGCGAGGTTCCTAGTTGCTTTCACCGCCCTGAGTGAAACGCATGGAGTTCTGTTAAGTTTCACCTGGCTGAAGTCTTCTAAAGACGTCCCTTGCACAGAACACAGCACGCAGGTCTAAGTTCGTTGTCTTGAGGCTACAATGAACTGTTAGCGAGGAACTGATGTTACATAAATAACTGGTTTGTTCACTATTTATGGATGCTACTAGCATCAAGAGTACCATCTGCTACTCGTACCTCACATCACTTGTTACGACATAGACTATGTGATCAAAAATATTCGGACACCCCCAAAAACATACGTTTTTCATATTAGGTGCATTGTGGTGCCACCTACTGCTAGGTAATCCATATCAGCGGCCTCAGTAGTCATTCGACATCGTGAGAGAGCAGAATGGGGCGCTCCGCGGAACTCATGGACTTCGAACGTTGTCAGGTGACTGGGTGTCACTTGTGTCATACGTCTGTACGCGAGATTTCCACACTCCTAAACATCCCTTGGTCCACTGTTTCCGATGTGATAGTGAAGTGAAAACGTGAAGGGACACGTACAGCGCAAAAGCGTACAGGCCGACCTCGTCTGTTGACTGATAGAGACCGCCGACAGCTGAAGATGGTCGTAATGTGTAATAGGCTGACATCTGTCCAGACCATCACACAGTAATTCCAAACTTCATCAGGATCCACTGCAAGTACTATGACAGTTAGGTTGGAGGAGAGGAAACTTGGATTTCATGGTCGAGAGGATGCTCATAATCCACACCTCACGCCGGTAAATGCCAAACGACGCCTCGCTTTGTGTAAGGATCGTAAACATTGGACGATTGAACAGTGGAAAAACGTTGTGTGGAGTGACGAATCGCAATACACAATGTGGCGATCCGATGGCAAGGTGTGGGTATGGCGACTGCCCGGTGAACGTCTTCTGTCAGCGTGTGTAGTGTCAACAGTAAAATACGGAGGCGGTGGCGTTAAGGTGTGGTCGTGTTTTTCATGGAGGGGGCTTGCACCCCTTGTTGCTTTAAGTGGCACTATCACAGCACAGGCCTACATAGATGTTTTAAGTACCTTCTTGTTGAAGAGCAATTCGGGGATGGCAATTGAATCTTTCAACACAATCGAGCATCTGTCCATAATGCACGGCCTGTGGTGGAGTGGTTACACGAGAGAAACATCCCTGTAATGGACTGGCTGCACAGAGTCCTGACCTGAACCCTATAGAACACCTTTGGGATGTTTTGGAACGCCGACTTCGCGCCAGGCCTCATCGACCGACATCGATACCTCTCCTCAGTGCAACACTCCCAAAGAAACCTTCCAGCACCTGACTGAACGTATGCCTGCGAGAGTGGAAGCTGTCATCAAGGCTCCGGGTGGGCCGACACCGTATTGAATTCCAGCATTACCGATGGATGGCACCACGAACTTGTTAATTCATTTTCAGCCAGGTGACCGGATGCTTTTGATCACGTAGTGTATGTATAATCCTGCAGTTTCTACTGCTCTAAGGAAGGAATCTTGAAGCTAGATATGATGACTGAAAATCACACGTTTTGATGTTGGTACCTCGAAAACAAGGCTTTGGTTGACTTCAACACTTTCATGAGGTGACGAAAATCGACGTCCAAGCAATATTTTTTGTCTAATTGACGAAAAAGAAACCTTTAGGCGACAAACCAGTTAAATACATGCAATGGGTCATGAGTGGTATTTGCTATTGTTGCTATCCATTTGGATAAAAAGCAGGTGCAGTTGCTGAAACGTATTTATTCTCGCAACCGAAACAAATGGATGTTTTATTTATTCAAACTCTGTTACTGGTAACTTCCATAACATCATACAGAGAACTGGATCTTCTGACGTTGAGAGTACTGAAGGGCGATCTGTTTTAATTGTTAAAAACCATTCAACAGCGAAGACCGCATAAAATATTTCTTTATTAAAGACAACAGGTTTCGACAGACTTTGCACCCATCTTCAGTACTGGTAGTTTTTGTTGCAAAACGTTTTCTTTTTACGTTGAACCTCGGGCACCAGACCTCAAGTCGATAAAAAGCAGTTGTTCGATGTACACCACTAAAGTTGATTAGCACTATTTATAATATGTCCAGTATATGTAAACAGATGTGCTATTGTGTACGGTATTTGTATGATGTAACAGGCATCTGTGAGCATTATGTATATGGACATGGCCTTTGCACTAGGTGCTTTACGTTTTTGAACAGTTTAGAGATGACAAACCATTATAAAGTACTGTGTTTTATCCACCTCATGCCTTGTGCGTGAGATTCAATGTAAAGTTAATATGTTTTTTCAATGAAAAGTTCCAGGCCTGAAAATGACAGCAAAGTCTGTTGAAACCGGTTGTCTTTAATAAGAAATATTTTATGCGATCTTGGTTGTTGAATGATTCTACTGAGAATATTGAACTGGCATTGCTTGAATGAATGACACTGTTATTGCCTACGTGCTAGGCCGGCTGGCAGCGGCGGCTATCTGTAAAAACTGCTGGCAGTTGACAATCGGATCCGTAATTTATTTTCATAAGTGGTTGCAGGAAATAAGCGAACACCAGTATAGCAGGTTCAACAAACTAAATGGGTAAGGAGACAGCCATATGGAAACAACGCAGTTCTGTTGTTCAATAAACGGTTAGATGTATACAGTGACAAAATGCATTAGGAGATAATGTAGTACCCAGAGAATAATGCACACACAAACACATGATGTTATTTTGCCGGCTCTTCAGTGTAGTGACAGATTTTGAAAGCATATGAAGGAATGACAACTGGAGACCACCATAAGCAGTTCCGCCGTTTTCTATAGGTTTTGTTGTTGATAGACATGAAGTTGGGTTTTGTTTAGCATCTGTAAATATTTCGAGTTCTACATATGCAGTATATTGAACCAACCTGTAACGAATATAATGTATTATTTTCTAATATGTTGGTAATTGTTCAGTTACAGAATTGTATGGCAAGTAAAACCCTATGTTTTGAAAACAGTTACATAGCATGTGAACTGTGAAGCCGTATTTCGTCAGTCGAGCACCATCTTGTACCTTGGAACAAAAGAAGGTCTTTTAACCTTGCAACGTCTGATATTTGCTAATTAACTGAGTTTCGTTAATGTTTTATCAATTTTGCCTGTCTTGAAAATTGAAATTTTTGTTAGTTTGCAGTTCCTTCAATTTCAAAATGTGTTTAGTTTGTAACTGGTTTCTGATAATATTTCTGCTTGATTTCAGTTACTCATTATAGGTGAGTAGTAGAGTAATAATGTAACAGACAGACCACTAAATACAGTAATGAGAAGATTTTCTCGACTGCGGTGTTTTAAAATTTCAATAGAACATTTGTTCCTAGCTACAGAATTACATTGTAGCTTGAAACAAGTTTCAAGATTTAGAAAATCCATCATCTTTTGGAGTAATTTTTTTAATTCCGGAAGAAGATTGTATCACATGAAAAGTGCATAACTTCATTTAAATATGGAATACGAAAATATATCAGAATTCTAGTACAGTGCTGGCTGGCTAGAGGCGAAACTCTGAAAAGTGTACCAAATTACAACACTCTCCCCTACTGTCCTGTACAAAACACGTATTGCATAGTAATGGTTCATGGGACTCGTTAACAGAAAGTCTAACCGATAATTTAAAATAGGGCCTGTCCCAATCGCAAGTTAAGTAGTGACCGAAGAATCGCAGCTTCTGAGCCTAACCTTCTACGACATGTAGGAGACATTTTACCGCACTGTAAGACTATTAGTTGACGTGATAAATGGTTGGAAAGAGCAATGGAGGCTAGCAAGAATGAGACCTTTGGTGAAGAACTCAAGTCGTGACATATGCTGATCAGTCGGAACATTATGACCAACTACCTAATAGGCGCTATGTCCACCTTTGGCAGGGATATCAGAGGCGACGCGTCATGGCATGGAAGCAATTTATTTATTTATTTAGCGTATGTGGTTTTCAAGTACAAATGGTTTCATATTTAAATACATACAGACAGATAAAGATAAAATCACCATACATTATAACACTTAAATAATGTCTCGTCTTATGGACATTCAATTAAGGATAAAGTAGGCATACACAGGTTGTTACAATAAGGTATCTTGTCATAGATAAGATAAAATTATCATACAGAAATTGTTGCTATAAGGTCATCCAGCAATCACATATATGGAATCTATAGAGTCTCTTTAAAGTTCTATGTCTAGGTTTTCCATCCACTCGACGGCTGCAGGGGAGGCTGCATAAAGTTCTCAAATGGATCATTTAAACGCACGTTTAGGGCATTCCTGAATGATGTGCTGGATCGTTTGCTCTGGATGCCCACAATCGCACTGTGGTGAATCTCGTATGCCCCATCTACAGAGCATCTCTCCACTTCTGCCATGACCAGTTCTGAGTCTATTGGGTATAACCCAGGTTCTTCTTGGCAGGTCTGTACCAGGTAGGTTTCCACCAGGTGATATTTCATTGCAGTTCTTGGATAGTCCAGTCTGAGACCATTCATTTTTCCACGAATCCATAGCATCGTAGGACGTAGCCATAAGGTTTTGAGCTGTTCTCCATGGTGGTCTTCTAGATCTTAGTCGGGAAAGATTTGGGGCAATGTCCTGATGAATTGGAAGATTGGTATTGGAGGAGATTTTACGCCATTCATTAGTTAATGAATGGAAGCAATGAGGCCTTGGTAGATCTCTAAAGGGAGTTGGCACGTCTGCACACACAAGTCACCTAATTCCCGAAATTTCGGGGAGGGTGGCGATGAGCTCTGACGGCATGTTCAGTCACATCCCAGATGTGTTCGATCGGGTTCAGACATCAAGTGGAACTCGCCACTGTCTTCCTCGAACCTCTCCAGTGCACTCCTGGCCTTGTGTCATTGCGCATTACCTTGTCGAAAAAGTGTCACACGTGTCGGGGAACATGATCGTCATGAAGGGGTGTACGTGGTCTGCAATCAGTATGGGATACTCTTTGGCCGCCAAAATGCCTTGCATGACCTCCACTGGACCAATGGATGCCCACATGGAAGTTTCTCAGAGTATAATGGAGCCGCCGCCAGCTTGTCTTTGTCCACCAGTACAGGTGTCAAGGAGCTGTTCCCCTGGAAGATGACGGATTCGCGCCCATCCATCGGTATGATGAAGAAGAAATCGGGATTCATTAGACCATGCAACCCTCTGCCATTGCGCCAGCGTCCAATGCCAAGGTCGAGTGCCCATTTCAATCGTAGTTACCGATGCCGTGGTGTTAACATTGACTCCGGTGGCCCATCCTTAGAAGTGTTCGGTGCACTTGTGTTCAGACACACTTGCTCTTTGTCCATCTTTAAAGTCTGGCGTTAGTTTTACCACAGTTCGCCACCTGTTCTGTTTTACCAGTCTGCCCAGACTACGACGTCCCACATCTGAAAGGAGGGGTGGCCGCCCAAACCCGCGGCGTCTGGACGTGGTTGCACCTTGGTTTTTCCACGTGTTGAAGACAACCACCACAGCACTCCTCGAACACCAGGCAAGTCGTGCAGTTTCCGAAATGCTCGTGCCGAGCCTCCAGACCATCACAATCTGTCCTCAGTCAAACTCGCGCGCTCCTTCCCCATTTTACACATGGGCAACACGCTCACTTGGGGTTGGGTTGTTTTGGGGAAGGAGACCAGACAGCGAGGTCATCGGTCTCATCGGATTAGGGAAGGATGGGGAAGGAAGTCGGCCGTGCCCTTTCAAAGGAACCATCCCGGCATTTGCCTGGAGCGATTTAGGGAAATCACGGAAAACCTAAATCAGTATGGTCGGACGCGGGATTGGAACACGCTCACTGATACTACATGAACCGTACGTGTGTGATTAACAGTCGTACCTCGCGAGGTGACGCTGCTGTCGCCATGACGAGTTTATATCGATAGTAAGTCGGTGGTCATTATGTTCTGGCTGATCAGTGTATGTATTTTTTTTCAGCCGGGCCCGCAGCATAGAATACGTCATAATACGACATTTTATAATGAATTATTCCAGGCAAGCTGCAAATAGTTTAATTAGTAGTGTTTCTTTCTTAGTACAAGCTCGTTTCGGTTATAGCTCCATTTTCAATTAAACAACTACACTCATGCTCATAAATTAAGGATAATGCTGATACACGGTGAAACGACGCTCTGGTGGGTGGTTTGCCGGTTTAAATCACCTCGGAGTATGACCATGTGGTGCATCTGACCTGCGGTCGTCGCACAGTGGCGCTGGCATCAGTCCACACACGCAGAGGTTTGTTGGTGCATGTAAGAGGACGGTGCAGCAAGTAAGTGTGCAGACGTTTTCAGACGTGCTAATTGTGACTTTGTGTTGAAAATGGCTCAAAGAACTCATATTGATGACGCTATGAGGGGTAGAATACTACGGCGACTGGAGGCTGGTCAAACACAGCAGGTCGTAGCACGGGCCCTCCGTGTGCCACAAAGTGTGATCTCAAGATTATGGTAACGATTCCAGCAGACAGGAAACGTGTCCAGGCGCTATAGTACGGGACGTCCACAGTGTACAACAAGACCGATATCTCATCATCAGTGCCCGCAGACGGCCACGGAGTACTGCAGGTAGCTTTGCTTGGGATCTTATCGCCGCCACTGGAACAGTTGTCACCAGACACACAGTCTACAGATGACTGAACAGATATGGTTTATTCGCCCAGAGACTTGCTAGGTGCATTCCACTGACCCCTGGTCACAGGAGACCCCATAAAGCCCGGTATCTAGAACATAGTACATGGTCACTGGAACAGTGGTCCCAGGTTATGTTCATGGACGAGGCTAGCTATAGTCTGAACAGTGATTCTCGCCGGGTTTTCATCTGACATGAACCAGGAACGAGATACCAACTCCTTAATGTCCTTGAAAGGGACCTGTATGGAGGTCGTGGTTTGATGGTGTGGGGTGGGATTATGATTGGTACACGTACACCCCTGCATGTCTTTGACAGAGGAACTGTAACAGGTCAGTTGTATCAGGACGTCATTTTGCACCAGTATGTCCACCTTTTCAGGGGTGCAGTGGGTCCCACCTTCCTCCTGATGTATGATAACGCACCGCCCCACGGAGCTGCCATCATGGAGGAGTACCTTGAAACAGAAGTTATCAGGCGAATGGAGTAGCCTGCCTGTTCTCCAGACCAAAACCCCATCGAGCACGTCTGGGATGCTCTCGGTCGACGTGAAAGGGTACAGTACCGCCCGACATTGAAAATAGGCACAACATACTTCATTATTCTTGTCAGAACAACATATTTTTTGTAAAAATAACTCAATTTCAATTAATACAGCGAAGCCGGATGCCAGTGTGGAAAAGAATGACTATTTATTTAATTGATCACATGTGCACTCCCACAAAATAAATCCCTACATCCAGTTTGGTGAGATCTGTGAAATGAATGAATGTATGGTCGTCTACTAACCGCAGATAGTGAATGTGAATATATGATCGTCTTTGAGATGGTACTTGGGTCACCTTTGGTGGGACCAAAGAGATGAAATTTACCTGAGCTCTGAGCGCCTGAAATGTGGCTGACCAATACGGTAGCAAGGTGCTCCCCCACTTCGGCAGAGGTGCGAGAGAACCTGAAGAACGGCCATGTTTCAGCACTCTGCCGCTGGATCTAGTGTTGGTAAGACCTGTCTTAGGCGTGCTCCGTAAGGACAAAAGAGTGGAGACATGGTATGCATGTGAAATACTTAAGAGTAGTTTAGAATAATAATTTCTCTTATTTCAGGAACTTTTGTGGGGAGAATTAAATGTCAGGAGGTAATATTAAGGGGATCGTAGTAATCTTCGGAAGTGACCAATGGTTACAATGAAACCACGTGTAGCAATAAGTTGAAATACTTCTGAGTGCTTAAGTTAAGCTGAATTACTAGCGTGTGTACTATAAGTTGGAAATATTTAAGAAATGGCGTGTACAGGACTTGAAATTAGAGACGAGTACTTCCACGTGGTGAGTACTGTGTGAGTCTCAATCTGTGTATGAGACAAAGGATAAAGAGAAGTACTCGTCCATGGTATCAGTTGAGGACTCGCGTGTGTGATGAATATGTTCTTAATATTACTTTGTGTGTTATGTTTCCGAGTGACGCTTGATTCAAACCATAATACTCTGAGAGTGAAGCAAGGTGAGTCAGCCGTCCATCCAGCAACGCCACTTGGCTTGCATTCCACAGGAAGATGTGCATATATCCTCCAGAGTTCATAGTAGGAAAGAAAAATTACGAAGTGGGGCAGTGTCGAGTGAAACTAGGATAAATACTAATTGAAGTGGGAAAGCTGAAAGTGATAATGTTGTGACTATTCCTTGTGTTGTATTCCATGTTGCAGTGTGGTGTATGTCATGTGATTTAAGTATGTGTGGTTTGCATGGGAGAGTAGCAAGATATTTTCAGAGTTAGTGGGTTATGCATGTTGCTTTTGTACCGCTCGGTCTGGAGGAAAGTTTCGTGATGATGGTTGTGAGAGTCGAAGTGTGAGATATAGCAAAAGATCCACCATCCTATCCAGAAAGTGCACTGTAGCGTTAAATAATTACGAGACCATAAGATAATCACCAGTGTAAAGCCATGGGCACTGGGCGGAATTTCTCGTGTGCTATTGTTGTAGGTTATAGAATTTGTGTGTTTAGGGTGTAGAATTTATCGGAATAAATAAGATAGTGAAAAGAAAAAGATTGGTGGCCTTTTCCTTCGAATTGTATGTTGTCATGATATCCAGAATTTATAATGTGTGCGCCATTCATATTCAGTGCGATGGCCACGTGTTGATCAAAGCCGTTAAATAAGAAAGAAAATGTGGTATTGCCAGTGCGTAGTAAACAGTCAGAGTTCTGTAAATTACTAATAGTCAGATGTGCGTTTCCGTTGCGTAATATTCATACAGGAGGATAATTTGTAACTTAATTGTGAGTACTAGAGTTCATGTTATTCGACAAATAATAATGAATCCACTCGCTTGGCAGACCATTAATCTTGCAGGCCTGACTGCTTGATGCCACAGTATGAGCAAGGCATGTGGGTGCCTCTCAGACGTATCGCTGCACGTCTTCAAACCCCTAGGACACTTCAGGAGCTCCGACAGGCACTGGTGCAAGAATGGGAGGCTATACCCCAGCAGCTGCTCGACCACCTGATCCAGATTATGCCAACCCGTTGTGCGGCTTGTGTACGTGTGCATGGTGATCATATTCCATATTGATGTCGGGGCAGAGCGCAGGAAACAGTGGTGTTTTGTAGCACATGTGTTTGGGAACGGTTTTCTCAACTAATCGCCGATACCGTGGACTTACAGATCTGTGTCGTGTGTGTTCCCTATGTGCCTAGCTATTAGCGACAGTTTTGTGTAGTGCCACGTTGTGTGGCACCACATTCTGTAATTATCCTTAATTTATGATCATGAGTGTAGTTGGAATAAATGCCTATATTGCATCACTGGGTAAACTGTCGACTGTCTGTTTGATGCTAGGCTGTTATAAGTAATGTAATCTCTGTTTGTGTTGAATTTTTTGCGTGAAATACCCCTGACAGTTAGATTGACAGTTTATTCTCGTTGATGACTTACAACAGTCTAGCAATAAATAGTCGACAGCATACTGACTGATGCAATATGGGCGTCTTTTCCAACTAAACGTTTACTCGAGAAGGAAGGCCAAAAGAAGCTTGTAGTAAGGAAGGAGCACTACTAATTAAACTCTTTGCAGCTTGCTTGGAATAATTCATTATAAAATCGCGAAATAATTTCTGCACTTGGCTCGGTTTCGAGTTCTGAAGGGTAGGTAGCGGCATTTGACGCTGTAGCAGCTACGGCGGCGCCGAATTACTAACAACATCGCGATGCTGTTCGTGACGTTAATGTTTTGTAAAACATGGCTTAATGCGCACACGAATACTTGATTTGCTCGGCTCGCCAACACTTGCTAAACATGTGCATCAGTCTGCATCGAAAAACAGACCAAGATGGACGCCCTTGCTAACGGCTATTAGAGGGTGAGGCGAGACGCGGTCGCAGTTTATTAGCTAGCTTTCCGAAAAACAGGAGACTGCCGAAGTCTAACGTTACCAACCCTTTAGCGACGATGGCGCCAGCGCCTACTGCTGTCTTCTGGACCTAAGATTATCTGTCGGAGCTGGCTTAGGTTGGCACCCACTGACCGTGGTGAAGTAGCAACGTTCCAGCTCCGTAACGCTGCTTCACATTAGCCTCCATCTTGTAGATTTTTACCAAACAATTAACGAAAAATGTCATCAAACTGAAACTTGCGGCACGGTGATTCCTGTAACTGATATTTTATTGATATGTCTCCTTGCTCAGTCCAGCATAATTAAACTCAGAAAATTTGACCATAAAATTTTAATGCATCTAAAATAATTAGCGTGTTAAAATTCAAACAACAAGTTCCATTTTCATAAGCAGTGCGACCTATCTGTATTCGTTTTCAGTACGCCATCAATGCTAAGCGATGGTTAATTTTAATGTGAACCGTAGTAATATGGGGAACAATGTGTTTGGCAGAGTTTCGAACTATTATCTCTATCTTCGGCTATACAAAAATAGTTACCTGTCTCTGTTCTACCGTTCCAGATTCGACAAACTCTCCCTGTCGGAGTACGAAGAAATGGCACCGCGACGAGACGTGTGTGGCTCACAATGGCTCACTGATAGCATAAACTCTGGGCCACATTTAATCCATCAGGTGAGTTTGTTTTAATCGACATATCACAACGGAATATAAATTTGTTTTCCGTCATTTGGCCATAAACGCCATGTACTGATATGCTAACTGGTAGAACGAGAAGTTTTACGTCCAGTCGTGAGAAAGTTCATTAAAGGCAGAGAATGAAGTCGGTTTGCCACAAATGATAAGGAAATCAACAGCGATTGTGTGAAGAAACCATCCCACAATGCTTTCGAAGTAATCTAGCAAAACTACCACACTAAGATATAGAATATATGGGGATACTGAACTGGTAATTCAGTATGTAAAGGGAGACGAAAATCTGATAATTATGGAGGATTGGAAGGCGGTTGTAATGGATGGAACAGAAGAAAGGGTCACAGGATATTATGGGCTTGGCAGTAGGAATTGAGCCGTCCCCTTAGAAAAATTAATGAATGACTGTGCTGATAAACCTCTTACGTTATTTGATTTTCAAACAGCTGAGCAGAACTGAACGTACTGAGACATTTCTCTCTTTACTTATTCCGACCAACACTAAACAGACACACAAAATTTTTAGCGCAACGCAATCTGACTTTCAATAATCCCTACAAAAGAATGGCCCTGACTAACAATAACCTGTACCTTTCATGAATCACTTACCTCACAAAAATCTTCGTTACTCGAATTACTGCAATACAGCGAGCGTCAATACTGCCAGCTAAAGAAAAGATTCTAACTACTGAAGGCACTAACTACTGATAGGCATAGTTAGCAAATGGAAGATTTTGATAGAGAATAAACAATGCATTTACCTTAATAGTGTTCAAAGGTCATAATATATATATATCAGTTCATGACATCCAGTCATACAAATTTACTGTCTCTGATGGACACACGTCCAGATCACCCGCTCTCAAAACTCCGCCATCTCTCTCCCCACATCAACCACTGCTGGCGGCTCACCTCCAACTGCGCAACGCTACGCGCTGTTAACAGCCAACTGCCCAACACTACAATAGCTAATATTACAACAATGCAAGTACAATAGGGCTCAGGCAACTGGAGAATCTTATTCTCACCAGAATTCTCTTCCTTCTGCTGTTATTACAACAATTAAACCTATTTTCAGAGACTTGGCTCGTCCTGACCTTCTAAGGAAATGTCTGCATGGGCAGACACAGAACCCAAATGAATGTTTCAACAGCATAATTTGGAACCGCCTTCCTAAAACTGTATTTGTAGCCATGCATACAATGAAACTAGGTGTTCATGACGCTGTTATTACATTTAATTGTGGTGATATTGGAAAGTGTTGGGTACTGAAAAAGCTGGGAATTAATCCTGGTGAAAATATGATCACTAGGCTGCAACAATGCCATAAAATGAGGATAGACGATGCAGACAGGTCTGCATCTAATATGGCTAAGAAAGCAAGGCAAACATCCAGGAAGGTGAAAAAGAAGCTGTAGGACCTGCTAGAGGCCAATGAAGGGGCGTCATATGCAGCAGGACAGTTTTAATTAACTGTAAGTAACAAATTTCAAAAGTTTTTTCTTTAAAGTCAATTTCCCGCAAACTAAAATTTTCAGTACATATGCCCCATTATATCAGAAACTATCATAGATAAATGAAATTTTCAGAGACTCTGCATAACATGAAAAGCCACCTCTGGTACTACATTCATTACTATTCCCCCATTAGGAAGTTCACAAAAAAATATTTTCTGCAGAAAAAACTTAATACTTTTTGTTAATAAATTTAAAAAATTATTTCTTAAAAACTATAAAATGGATAAAGTAGATTTTTATTACACTTGCCTTTATTAGCATCGTGTAACATACAGTAAAAATATTAAGCTCCTGCATCAAATAGTTTTTTTCAGAAATGGGTCAAATACTTGCCTAAATTAACATGAGTTGGATAGACAGGGTGTGGTCCCCTTAATATCCCGATGCAGCTGACATCGGTAATCCCTTCTCTTTCCTTTCGTTTCCTTTCTCCCCCGTCCACCTTCGATTTACGCGTAACTACTTCCCTTACTTTTGTAATTCTTTATTTTCGATATAGACTTATGGAAAATTTTGAAATATACCTCTCGCTAGCGTATGGTAAGCTGGCAAATAGTAAGCATACAGGAATCTGTTACAACACTCAATCAACTATCGCAAAACCCTGAACAGCCGCTACTTTGCTAAATCAAAATTTCTGTTGTGCAATGAAGCAAATACCAGAAAACAGAAAATGTGATGTCAGGAACGACCAGTGGTGAAGAAATGAATAGTTATTAGAACTTAGGTCTAATACAAGTAAGTTTCTGCCAATAGGTGGCATTTTGCAATGTCACTACATGTGACACTAAGAACTTTTTATTGAAATGCTTTTGCCCGCATCTCGTGGTCGTGCGATAGCGTTCTCGCTTCCCACGCCCGGGTTCCCGGGTTCGATTCCCGGCGGGGTCAGGGATTTTCTCTGCCTCGTGATGGCTGGGTGTTGTGTGCTGTCCTTAGGTTAGTTAGGTTTAAGTATAGTTGGCCTTTGGCTGTGCTGCGGTGAGGACGCGCTGTTTGTGTTCCTGCCGCGGAGCGAGCGCTTGTGTTGTTTACATCGTACTCGGCCGTTTCGCGCGTGCCGTACTCAGCATATAGATCACCATGGCGCACCAATACAGAAAATCGACGCTCAAATTTACATTCCGCAACGAATTTGCACGGCCCAAAGCACTCGAAGTCGAACGATTTCTACGAGAAGAAGTTAAAATCCCGGCGACCGACATTCTCGGCATTCACTTGTCCATTGTGAGTAGTATCGTATATGTCAAGATCATCAACGACGCAACATGTGAACGGATCCTTCGGGACACGAAACAGGGCCTCCGTTTCTGCCATGCTGATGGCAATGTGGGGACTGTACACGTCGATTATTCTGGCATGGGACTTCGCACGCTCAGAATTTTCGAACTTCCTTTCGAATTACCGGCGGAGGACGTCGTGACAGCGCTGCGCCCCTACGGCACGGTCCATGATCATATTGCGGAAAAATGGACGCAATTCCAGATATATCCTGTGCTGAATGGAGTCCGCCAGGTCCGAATAGAACTTAAAAGACATGTACCTTCATATCTGACTATCGGTGGCTGCCGTGCCATCGTCATCTACGATGGGCAACCAAAGACCTGCTCTGGTTGTGGGAAGGAGGGACACCTTAGATCTGAATGTCTCCAACGTCGAATCACGCAACTGCCGCCGGCTGACGCAGACCCGCCATCGCAGCCGACGCTGCTTCCCGTGACTTATGCAGCAGCCCTCACGACAGCTACCACTTCACCACGACAGCCGACATCCACTGTTGGGTCGCGGCTCCATCCTCCAATACAGGACGATGACGACACACCCGTTCCACAAGCTACGGATTCAATTCCGATGCCGCCGCCCCCGTCGACGGATAACAACATACATGACGATAGCATGGCCGTAGACTCGCTTATTGTGCCTACAGCTGCCTTTGTGCCGGAACGTCGGGAATCTTTGCCGTCGTCTGACACAGAAGGACACTCCAGGAAGCAACGCTCCCCGAAGCGACGGAAGCGGAGGCGTAGAGCAACTTCCGAACGGGATGCGACGCAGCCTCCAGAGGACGAAGACTCCACCTTCAATGACGACGCTACCACAGAGGCAGCCGCCATTTGCTGCAGTGTGGCACCACCGAACGGAACTGAGGACAAACCACATATACCTACAGTGGCAACATCGGATGCCGATATGCAGGACAGATGCTGCACACCACCTTCTGGAGTGCAAGCACCCATGCCGAGTCCTGAGGACGCTAGGGAAGCAGATCTTGCATTGAGTTCCCCGACGTGGGCGGATGACCGCGACGACGACGGAACCATGCAAGTTACGCCAACAGGGCCCACGCCATTGGCGCCGGCTCTCTAGAAAGGACGGCAGGTGAGGTTTGTGGGGATGCGGAGGTGTCAATAGAGTCAGAAGCGCCATAGGCAATTCCAGTCTTAATGGATAACTTAACACCTGCGGTTCGGCAACAAGCATATCGTATCGCCACGCTTAACCTCAACACGATACGAACGGCAGTGAAGATCCAGTTGCTGCGTGAGATGCTGCGTTCTTCGGATGTTGACATTGCCCTGTTGCAAGAAGTGTATATAGCGGCCCTCCCCGTTTTCTACGGTTACGTGACACATATGTCACCGGAATGGCAGCGGTACGGCAATACTAGTGCGCGACGGAATTGCCATCGAAGAAGTGACTTACTTTCCGTCAGGAAGGGGGCTGGCGATCACAGCACTGGGCACACGCATCATTAACATCTACGCTCCATCAGGAACTGACCAACGCCGCGAACGATCGCTGTTCTACTCGGAGGATATCGCCCCCCTCTTCATCAGCCGCTACGATCAATATATCTTCGGCGGCGACTTTAACTGTGTGCTCCACCCCAAAGACCAAGTCCCACACTTCTCGACTTGTCAAGAACTTCGGCTCCTGGTTCGTGATCTGCTTCTCACTGACACGTGGGAGACAGTGCACGGTGACCGTCCCGGGCCGACATACCTTACTAGTCACTCGGGCAGTCGCCTAGACCGCATTTATGTCTCACGAGCTCTAGCGCCGGGAGTATTGGACGCCGAACGTTGGCCGCTTGCCTTCTCCGATCATAGCGCTTTTATATGCACACTCACTCTACAACAGCAGCGAATATGGCGCAGCCGAGGACCCTGGAAGCTGAATGTGGCACATCTTCAAGACCCGGAATGCCGTCGAATTATCGCCAACACATGGCTGGATTGCGAACGTCGTCTTCCCCGATATCCTTCGACTCTAGCATCGTGGGTGGACTGTGCAAAACCAGCGTTTCGGCGTGTGCTAACTCAATTCGGTAAAGATATCGCAGCTTGGCATCGTCACACATTGGACTTTTATTACACGATGCTTCGCGAACTCGACGGCCAACCACCATCTCCAAACCGACAAATGGAAAGCCGCCGAATTAAAGGTCAAATATTGTCTCTTACGAGGAAACGTTTGGAGGGGGTCGTCGTGCGATCGCGACGTCACGACCGAGCGGAAGGTGAAAACCCGTCTATGCATCACATCGTGCTCGAAAGCCGCCGACGCCGACAGCAGCTGATCACGGACCTCGTATTGCCAGGTGGTAGGGTCGTACTGACTCAGGCCGCGGTTACAGAAGCCTTTGCAGATCACTATCGCCAGTTTTACGACGAGGTGAATACAGCGGAAGAGGAAGCGGACGATCACGACATACTGCAGCACGTGTCGCACACCCTCGACAATGCAGCAGCGGCGACGCTGTTAGGTGGAATTACACGGGACGACATCGAGGACGCGCTTAACAAGGGAGCACTCAACAAATCTCCCGGGCCAGACGGACTGCCGCTCGAGTTTTATCGGACTTTCCGCGATCTAATGATGCCCCGATGGATCAGCATGTACCAAGAACTGATGACCCCCGGTTCCCACGTGCCACCTGCATTCGTGGAAGGTCTCCTTATACCGATACACAAGCCTTCCAGAGGTCGGACGGTCGAGGACTACAGGCCCATTACAATGCTCAACTCGGACTATAAAATCTTCGCCCGACTACTCGCCAGCCGCATAAAGCAGGTTCTGCCCTTACTCCTCTCAATGGAGCAAACGACACAGGGCGGAGTGACCAACATGCAAACGGCAACCAGCGAATGCAGGGATTTAATAGCCATCGCCACATGCTGTCGCCTTCGAGCTGCTCTGATCTCCATTGATTTCGACCACGCCTTCGACAGAGTTCATCACAAGTTCCTTCTGTCCGTTATGGCCCGCATGGGCTTCCCGCCTGACTTTCTCGACATCTTTCAGCGCCTTTTCCGTGGAGCAGCATCCCGTGTACTGGTGAATGGACGGATTGCGGGTCCCTTTCCGATCCGACGGTCAGTTCGCCAAGGATGCCCACTCTCCATGATCCTTTACGCGATCGCACTCGAACCACTTGTCGGAGGGTTGAAAAACAGGCTCTCGGGAATGTCATTGAGGGATCACACCTTTCACTGCAGGATATATGCCGATGACCTTCTATTACTTGTCCGATCTGGTGACGAGGTACGATCGGTGATTCAATGGATCAATCGCTATGGATTGGCAGCGGGCAGCCTCATGAATGTGGCCAAGTCGGCAGCGATGCCGATTGGGAGAGGTCTACAGGAGGACGCGTTAGCCCCACTCCCACTAGTTAACAAGATCCGGTTCTTGGGCATAACATTTACACAGGATGTGCGCCGCACGGCTGCAATGAACTATGCTCGATTACTACAGGCCATACGCACAGAAGTTCGCCGGAACTTACTTCGGCGGATGGACCTCCTACAGCGTGTGGAATACCTCAACCTTCACGTGGCGACTAAGATGATCCACATGGCCCAGGTCCTACCGATATCGACAGCGATGGCACACAGATTGCAAGCAGCGTTTGGATATTATCTTACCGCCGGACACCTATTCAAAGTCCGCTACGAAACACTCACCCTCCCTCCGCGTGATGGCGAACTGGGACTTATAAATGTACGAGCAAGATCTACAGCGTTATACTTGTGCACAATGATGAAATTGTGGACCCACAAAGATACTTCCCTTACGGGATGTCTGTTAGAGGAATTGCTGCCGGCGTCTCTTCTGCCACCTGTCACGGTTGCGCACATTACACCTTCACTCTCGCACCTCTCGGCATTTATTCTTGAATTTAGTTACGTGCACCCAGACTTTCCCAACAATCGCACTCCCAAGGCGAGAGACGTTTACAGACTGCTGCTAAGGTCCATACCTAGGAATGTGATTGAGAGGAAGAGCCCTACGACCCTATGGCCGGCAGTGTGGAGAGCGGTCCAGAAGCCGTTCCTCCCCACGCGGGTACGAGCCGCGTGGTACCAGGTGGTGAACGGGAAGGTTGTAACACGACAACGGCTGCACGCTATTGGGATGACGGATTCCCCCCTTTGCCCACGTTGCCACCTCGTGGATACTGACGAACACCGTTTAACATGTGGATCGGCGTTAGAGGTATGGCTGCTAGTGCAGAAGATCCTCGCCTGCTACCTACGTATCGCGCCTCGCACAATTGCGCCACGGCTCCTCCTTTGTCCAGAGGATACTTATTTCCCACCTGCGAAGACTCACGCTCTCACATGGTTTAAAGGCATGTCCATATACTACCTCTTTCGCGATGATGAGAAGATGGTGCTTGATTACTGGCAATTTCTCCAGGACAGTCATAGCACACTTGAGTGTACACCCCGATACCGACAGCTATTTGCGAACTATTTGCGCAGTGTCTTCGACAACCCCCCTCACAGTTGGGGAGTACCGGGCAGAGGATGACCGCCGACATGGGGCTCCACACGCCGCGAAATGTAACAATTTAGAACATGGAATCTGTACGCCGAGGGGCCATGCACATGGAATGGCGTGCGGGATTTGGTTACCTTTTTCTTTCGTTATTATCTATCATCACACTATTAGTTTCAATTTCTTTTCATAGTTTAGAAGGAACTCTTGTTCTGTTGTTGCTACGGCTGTAATTTTCTAATTTTGTTTGTTGTACCTGAAAGACGCCTTTTGTCCATATATATATATATATATATATATATATATATATATATATATATATATATATATATAAAGGTTGGCAGCGGAAAAAAAACAAGTTGGTAGAGCACTTACCAAAAAAAAATAAAAAATAAAAAAAGGTGTTTAGGGCTCGGATTCTTACACCAGAGGTCTCGTGTTCGATTCCTCCTCTAGCACTTTTTTTCTTCTGTTTCATTTTCTTTGGTTATTCCACCAATTATTCAGAAAGTTAAAAAAAAAACAAAAAAAAACAAAAAAATAAAAAAAATGGTCAGCGTGACAAAAAAAAGGTAGTTCTAAGTTCTAGGGGACTTATGACCACAGCAGTTGAGTCCCATAGTGCTCAGAGCCATTTAGCCATTGAAATGCTTTTGTTAATACCTACAGCTGCCCCTTCTTTTATTTGCGCATTATTCCTCAATTTCGTTCTTAAGCAATTTTCAAATGTCCTGACAAATGGAAGCAAATGAAATCAGTGAGTTAACAACCGATTAAAAGTTAAACACAGTAACGCATCAGACGATAAAATGTTGCAGGATTAGTACGAGTATAACGGGCAGTTACGAGGGTTGTCCATGAATTAAGGTCTCCAGTGCTTTTTCACATAGTAATCATCATTTTATTGCAGAACCAGTTACAGGTTCTGGACTTTTAGCTAATTTTCAACGTAGCCCCATCACGATCAATGCATTTTTGGAGACTCTCCAGAGGCTTTTTCGTACCATCGTTGTACCACTCTCCCGCCGACTCGTGCAGGAAGGAATGGACAGCTGCCTTCGGCTCTTCGTCGCTTGAGAATTTCATTCCCCCAAATATTGTTTCAAGTTGGGGAAGAGTAGTAGTCACCGGAAGCCACATCAGGGCTGTATAGAGGTTGCTCAATGATTTCCCACCCGAATTTGACGATGAGATGTGTCGTGGTGCTGGCGACGTGATGACGGGTGTTGTCATGGTGTAAACGAATTCCCTTTGTCACCCGACTCCTCCTTTTGTTCTGTATAGCCCGACGTAGCTTCGTTAGTGTCGCCAGTACCTTGCGGCGTTGATTGTTGTACCTCTTTCCAGGTAGTAAGCCAATAGAATGCGAAAGTATTTTGTTTACACCGACCTACCTAGCGAGAAACGATCATCATAATTAGATATGGGAAATCACAGATCGCAGGTGTTCGTTTTTCCACGCACTGTTTGAGATTGGAATAAAAGAGAATTATAGTGAAGGTGATTCGGTGAACCCTATGCCAGGCATTTAAGTGTGATTTGTAGAGTATCCGTGTAGATGTAGACGTACATACAGATGAAAGGGAAAAGTTATTTCTGTAAGAGTGTTTGGTGTGAGATTGGATGACAGTTGCATGGGCTGCAGTCGCAGGTTCGAATCCTGCCTCGGGAATGGATGTGTGTGATGTCCTTAGGTTAGTTAGGTTTAAGTAGTTCTAAGTCTAGGGGACTGATGGCCTCACATGTTAAGTCCCATGGTGCTTACAGCCATTTGAACCATTTGACAGTTGCGTGGTATCGATGGTGTAGTAACGGCTGTTGAGAAACACGAAGGGGGGAGTAGATGGGTGCATTGGTCACACTAAATTTTGAAGGGGAAGAGGGTGGTAGGGAAATAAGGGCAGGAAGGGGAAAAAGGAGGGTAGGGAAATATGGGGAGGGGAGGGAGAGGCGTTCTGATGATGTGGAATGGGTGGAATGGATTTAAAGTTGGTAGGCTGGGTAAATATCAGGATGTAGTTCATGATCTGAGAGGAGGTACGGCTGAAGTTTCCTTGGGAGAGTATGTGGAGGATGTGTAGGTGTAGGGTTGCATATTTGTGATAAGTTCCTATGGGACCAAACTGCTGAGGCCATCGGTCCCTAGGCTTACACACTACTTAATCTAACTTAAAGTAATTTATGATAAGGACAACATATACACCCATGTCCAAGGGAGGACTGAACCTCCGACGGGGAAGGGGGGGGGGGAGGCGCACGAACCGTGGCAAGGCACCTCAAACTGCGCAGCTACCAACGCGGATTGGAAAACAGAGGGGAAAATGTTGTATTATTGGAGTCGAGTTTGCAGATGGTGTAGATTGTTTGGAGTTGTTCAGTGTGAGTGAGAAGAGGCGGGAATTTGTTGAGTTGGTAACGCATCATTGTGGCGGTCGGGGGGAGGGGAGGTAAAGGGATGGAGAAAGTGATGTAGAGTGAATGGCGTTCTGGGATCTAGAACAACTTATAGAACTCAGGTGGGCCAAGTACACATGCAACATTTGCATAGCAAAGGACGGGCTGGATCAAAGTTCTGTAGGTGTGGAGGACAGTGGAGGGGTACAATCCCCAAGTTCGGCCAGCTAGTAGTTGTAGTCTGTTGTGGCTTTCTGTTGGATGATTGGTAGGTGAGGTTCCAAGTTAGTCAGCAGTCGACGGTTAAAAGATATTTTTGTATGTTAGTTATATAGATAGCACAGTCGTTAATGGGAACGAACAAGTCATGGAGACAGAAGGTGCTGGCGGTGTGCCCTATTATCATTGCCTGAATTTTTGAAAGGTTGATCTTGCCGAGTCGTTGGTTACACCAGGAGGTGAACTGACTGAGGTAGGTTCGGAGGGATCGTTAGGATTTCTGGTGTGTAGAATAGAGGGCGACGAAACTGGCGTCATCAGCATACTGAAGGGGGTGGACTGGTGGAGATGAGTTGGGTGTATCAGCAGTATAGAGGAGATAAAGAAGAGGAGAAAGAATAGAGTCTCGGGGCATGCCTGCGGTGCAATGTAAGTTCCGAAAATTGTTCTTAATGGTGACAAATGATAGATGATTAGAGAGATTAGAGAGGAAGGATGCAATAAGATGGACACAATTAATTGGAAGTGCACATGTCTGGAGTTTGACAAGGAATCGGAATGCCATACACCGTTGCAGACATCTTCTCGCTCTAGAGAGACAAAATAGCGGATGTACAGATGTTGACCTGGTGGAATAGGAGATAGGTGAGGTGTAGCAGCTGCTCATCAGAGGAGAAGGTAGGATGGAAGCCAAACTGGTTGACGGGAAGGAGGTGGTTTTAGTTCAGCTGTTGATGGGTGCATCAGGAGAGGACGGATTCGAAGACCGTGTTAACCACTGAAGTGACGCAAGTGGGATGGTAGGAGGAGGTATGAGCACGGGGTTTGTGCAGTTTGAGGAAAAGTAAGTTTTTGGATATTTTCCACAGATCAAGATAGTAACCCGTGGAGAGGATAGTGGTGTAAAGAGGGAAAGAATGACTAGAAAGTAGAGAGGGCACTCTTTGAGGCCTCGATAGGTAATATGGTCGTGACCAGGGGATGTATTGCGCTTCTGAAGCACTTGTTTTATGTCATGTGCTGTGATTGGAGTGTTCAATTCTGTTTGTGGTACATTGTCCAATTACTGCAAGCAGGGAGCCACGGGTATGGACTGTGGTTTTTGTGCATTCGAGGATGGTGGGAAAGAAGGAGCAATCCCAATGAAGGTTGCTGGGGACTGAGAAGATGTCAGAGAGATAGGACGCTTTTCTCAGGTTGGCAGGTGAGGGATGGTTGCTGTGGAAGAGCGCACAATGGGGGATGGAATGACTACCATTGAGTCGGTAGAATGCTTTCGAATATTTGGATGAGTTGATGGGGAACCGATAGTAGTCTCTGCACGTGTTATATTTAATTGGAAACCATTATCATTGTGCTTGTGACTGCAGAAGTCGTCATTGTCTTAAAACCAGTATGTGTATTACTGTTAATCGGGTGCACATGATGTATTTAAAATTAAATATATTTTTGCATAACACCCCACCTCACTTATAAGTTCCGACCACACAGTCGGTGATGTGGACATCACGTTACTGAAAATGCTTTTACAAAGAGCTTTTGCTGAACTACGCAGCAGACAAGGAGGTGACAGGATGATGTACGTGACATACAAAAATGAAGCACACAGGAGTCTTGAATAGCCTTCGTCAAGCAACTTCCTTTGTGTAGAGTTAGATTTGATGGGACAGGTTAAATAAAATGATTAAAATGTGTAATTTACCAAATGAAATGAAGTAAATGATTACTTATATAGCTGTATACTAAAACAGATCAACCGCAAACTATGATTGCATGGCTATATGTTATCCCCGTATAGCGGCTTCGCGTTCTCTGGCCCTTCAAGACCTCACCGTAAATTCAGAACTCTATCAGATGGATGCCTTAGATGGTTATAGATTTATATTTCCTCCATCCTCAATCACGTCTGTGTGTTCCTTACGTAAAACTGCAATGTGTGTGTGTGTGTGTGTGTGTGTGTGTGTGTGTGTGTGTGTGTGTGTGTGTCCGTGCGCGTGCATGTGTGTGTGCGTTTGGATCTTATGGACGCACAAGAGCGAGGTCATCAGCGCCCTTACACTTATCAAAACAAACGACGAATGTGGAGATAAATTAAAATTGCTGCTTGCTCATGCACTCGAAATCACCACACAGTCACTCTATCTCACATGCCCTAAAAACCAATTAGGAGAGAAAGTAGGTATACATGAAATTAAAACACAGAGAAAACAAAACATGCACTCCTGGCCATTAAAATTGCTACTCCAAGAAGAAATGCGGATGATAAACAGGTATTCATTGGACAAATATATTATACTAGAACTGACATGTGATTTCATTTTCACGCAATTTGGGTGCACAGATCCTGAGAAATCGGTACCCAGAACAACCAGCTCTAGCCGTAACAACGGCCTTGATACGCCTGGGCATTGAGTCAAACAGAGCTTGGATGCCGTGTACAGTTACAGCTGCCCATTCAGCTTCAACACGATACCACAGCTCATCAAGAGTAGTGACCGGCGTATTGTGACGAGCCAGTTGCTCGGCCACCATTGACCAGACGTTTTCAATTGGTGACAGCTATGGAGAATGTGCTGCCCACGGTAACAGTCGAACATTTTCTGTATCCACAAAGGCCCGTACAGGACCTGCAACAAGCGGTCGTGCATTATCTAACATCCGGTTTGTTCTAAGTCGTGTCTCCCTACCACTTTGCGCAACGACGCTGTGAGCGTGTTTTTTAGGGAATTGAATACTTTGAACCTGGGACCTGTTGCTGGTAAGGAGACGCCAGACCACACATGACATGTGGAGTTCAGAAGAGTTCAGTGAGACTAGCGATGATATAACCAAATACTTAATGATTTCAGCGTCAGCTCCACTGCACTCCCTGTAAAAGAATCTTAATACTAACTAAATTTAGTGGAAGGGGTTCAAGGCTTTCCTATTTTTAGTTAGCTGGAAAAATAACGTCGAAAAAGCAGTTAAGTTTACCATTGGAAATTTTATTCTACTCACAAAACATTGTTTATAAATTGCACTATTGATAAAAGGAAATGTTTTAATACAGAATGATAAAAACCAACTGCATTCAACAAAAATGTGAACGAATATTCCCTGAATGGGTTTCCAAGTTCTACAGTGGGTCGAAGGATGACCTATGCCATATCACATCTATAATCTAGGTTTAAATTAAGTTTCACAAAAGAGAAAACTATCAAAATGGTCTACAGTGACCCTCAATCATCTTGAATTACTTATCTAACTTGTCGTAAATTACAGTGGGTGATGTGGCTTCTCAATAACTATATAACAGAAAAATCATCGCGTTTCAGATTTTTACTTCAAGTGGCAAATGTGAACACCATGAGCTTTAATTGACGATCGACACTAGTTTTACGCAAAAAGGGGGTGTAACAGATGAGACTTCTGCAGTTCTGAGTGAAGCTTTATGCGCTGTTATGCGGCATCACGTGCGTTCATTACCTTGTCGGTGTTCGTCAGGGGGCGGTGGAGAGCACAGCTCCGCTCACCTCGCCGTCTCGGAAGCAACTCTCACCTAACTTCTCCTTACTACAATTTACCAAAGTTGTTTTAAAAAAAACTATCTGGCTGTGTTTTTATCTGACCAATCAGGGTCTCAATGTTAACCTTAAGCTCCGCCTACAAAAATTCTGTCTATCCAATAAGAAACATTATACTTTATGTGGTGGGGCAATGTCTTTAAAGTTTGCAACGTAACAGAGACGCGAAAAAGCCTCACTCTAAAACTTGCAGCTGGGGTGGTCCTTTTAGTGTTATCGTAAGATCTATACTGTTCTTCTGGAGGGCTCTATCTTTTAACATGGGCTGGGGGGTGGTCCTGACGTAACAGAGACGCGAAACAGTCTCACACTAAAACTTGCAGCTGGAGTGTGTCCCTTTTTGTGTCATCGTAAGATCTATACTGTTCTTCTGGAGGGCTCTAGCTTTTAACATGGGCTGGGGGCTGGTCCTAGCGGTTAGCTGGCGACGTGGGTGTCCGTCCCTTATCGTAGGGTCTTCCAGGTTAACACGGTTCTGCTCTCGGCTTCTGTTCTCGTTTCTCCCCTCGGAAATGCGTCTGTCTCACGGTGGGAAGGTATGACATGCATTTAGGCATTCTTGTGTTAGTCTGTGGTATTCCATTTGCTCACTCGTTACTTGTATTACTTTGGTTAATTTAATGTCACGATTTATTCGGAGCTATGTGACATATTACTGGATTTGCTTATCATGTCAGGGTTTTCATGGAAGGTGTTCGATTTGCCTGACACCTTACATATCACCACCCTTCGAACTTAATTTTTTATACTGAACTTAGGCAATGATTGAATCGTTGTCTAAGCCAGTCAAAAATTATTCCGTTATCTAAATTTTGTTGCCTACTGTTCAGCCACATTATTATGTTCTATGCTAGTTTGTATTATTAATTTACATTTTTATATTCTTCCACATTATTATCAAAAATATGTTTATATTGACAAGGAAAGAATATTTTTATTCTATTATAATTATTATTTTTTAATTATTTTCTTTCTTTATTTAATTGTGAAGTTTGTTATCGAAAGTGAGGAGTCTTTCACATCGATTTCCTTAGAAATATTGTTTTTATAAATGTAGTAGTTAATTAAAATCTATTCCTAACACATTTTCTAAATATCATGTACAAGGAAAATGTTTTTGCTTCTAGACACTCATTTCTACATTGTTACACTAACAAATAAGAATTATTTACAAGAATTGCTTTGACAAAGAAATATACATACACAAGTATTGAGATAGTATCCTAACAAATAGTACAAATGTTAAAAAAAAGGGAAAACATCCAACAAGATAATTTTTTATTCTTTGTTTTTATAAGGAGAAAATAAGTAAAATATAGTTATTCTTTTATTTTTATGAGGAGAAAAAAAGTGGCATATAGTTTTAGTGTTTATTATGCCTTACTTTTGTTCTTTATATACTGTCCATTTCAGAACTAATGACTTATTTTTATCGATAGTCTATTTTTTACCTAAGTCCATAGTCAATGACTGTTATTTTGTAGTTTATTAGCTGTCTGGTGTGCTTAACTTATTTAGTTTTTCACATGTTTCTTTTGCTCAATTCCTACATCACATAATTTAATTTCACACATACACACAATCCTATGAATGTTTAAGCATGAGGTTGTCGAATTTTTTTTTTTTTTTTTTTGCACGAAGGTGATGGACTTGAGCGAGATGGATCTGGGCAAGTATCTGATGTACAGCTTTGTTTGTCGTTCCTTGTTGGCTTTGCAAGTGTGTGTTGCTGTTGTGGAGGTCCCATAATGGAATGGAGCTGTGAGTGCAGAATCTCGTGGTTTACTGGCTTTGTATGCGTGAAAGTCATCGTTATGTGTCGCTGAAAGCGGTCGTTTCTCGTTGTAATATTTCGCAGACGACTAGTTTACAATAGTATAGGGATTTGGGAAGGTATGTCGTCTTTTCTTCACCCATCTTCTTTCTTAGTCTCAATCTTGCGAATCTTCAACTTCCGTTCTTCCTGCTTTTTCTCTGCTTCTTACTTGCTTCTTGGTTCTTCTCTGGGCAGGATATGGAAATATTTATTGATAACTAGTCGCTTTGAAGTTCTCCTCTTAGTAACAGTTTCATAAATTGTTTGGGCATGTCATTTTTACTTTGTGGAAGTTTTCTTCAGTTTCGTGCATCAGCGTGCTGTTTTGTAGCAGTAGTGTGACTTTTACACACATTTTTTTTGCCAGTGGTGGCTTGCCCAAACGGTCTTCTCGTCGGGCCGTTTTTTGCTCGCTCCGCTGAGTGGGGGCATTCCAAGACCCTTCTGGCGTTCGGTGTCCTGTCGTATCTCTGCAGGGTTCTGCCACTGTGTGGTTCCGTGTTCTGTCCCAGCAGGGTTCCAATTAGCGGGCAGATTTATTGCCAACTTCTGATACAAGAACCCTCTGTTGGTCTCGCTGTCCTTTCCCTTCTCTCGACACTTCTGCCTTGTAGGAATCGTGTCTTGCTAATTACGTCCTTTTCTTTCTTGATACTTCTCGCGTTGCAACTTGTGGGTCATTACATCTCGTCCTTGCTGGAGTTTTTACAATGGTTCTTACAAAAAGTTTTACTTATAATCATCTAACATATGTCTAGTATCTACATTGTTTTACGCCATTTTAAAAAGCTTTACAAATTTCGGCACCCTTTCCATGTTACAATTCTAAGATATTTTGAGTCTTGACTTATACAAGAAACCTCAAATTCGTTTTTTATTTTTATGTAGTGTCATGGTGTATAGCATTTTAGTATTTCATGCTGTTAGACTATCTACACTTTATCCCTTCACCTTAATCTATGGTACTATTGGTGTTATTTTTGCTTTTGTTTTTATTGAAACTACTTTCTTTTCCCCACCTTCCTCTCTCTTCATTCTTCTTTCTACTGACGATCTTTTCTGCAACATAAACTTGAAATATTTTGCTAATTATTTACTTGAACTTCTTGCAATTTTTCGTCTATTTCTTTATGGACTTCTAACATGAGCTGAGGCGATTCCCCCTTTTGTGCATACCATTCTAATTCTTCATTCTCTTTATCACGCATCATTCTTAATTGTTTGTTTATAACTGGTATTTCTTCTAATTTTAGCTTTTGCTCAAAGAGAAGTGTGACATTTCCGAATGTTACGCTACCTTTCCCCATATCTATTATCGCTCGTCTCTCATTTAAAAAATCTGCACCTATAATCAAATCTACAGTTAGTTTAGGTATAATCACGAAGTTGGCTTCGATATTTTGACCTTGACACGAAAGAGTTAACCATGTTTGTCTCGTAACTTCCGCAGTATTGTTTCTAATAGGACCTCTTACTTTAATCTTACGTGTTTTCAGAACTGGCAGTACCTGATTGGCATTACACTGCATGAATAAATTTTCTGAGATTGCAGTCAGTTCACTTCCGCTATCAATTACAATATTGACTGGGATATGCTTTACCATGGCCTTCACAATTGGTTGAATTTGAAAGGGTTGGTTCTGTTTCTTCTTCTTGCATCAACGAATCCTCCACTGAATCATACATGAGTCTTTTTAGGAATTTCCCTTGTGAATTCGAACTTTCTGTAGGATAAGCTTCGACTGCTACTTTTCTCTCTTTTATTTCCTCTTCTCTATTTCTTCCTTTATTTATGCTTTCTGCAACATCCTCTACTTTTTCCTCATCCTCGTCTATCTTCTCCTTCTTCGTCGCTACTTCCACATAATCAAATCTAAATGCTCTAATTATCGCTTCATAACTTCCTTCATTATATACGCTGGGTGGTGCGCCCACTCGTAACTTATTTTCAACTTCTGTCGACTGCGCATTATCCTCATTGAATTCGCTTTCCCTGGTTTCCATCTCAAATAGCTCTGCAATACTCATTACTTCGTCCTTTCCTCCTACATTCGTTGTGCATGCCTCTGGTAATTCATCTTCCTCGTCAGTATTCTCCCAAATAATTTCGTCCCAACACGATATCGTTATTTTCTTGTCTTCGTTTTCATCTGGTCCCTGCGGATTTGTTTCTTCCTTCTTCTCTTCTCGTGATAAGATTTTTACTTCTCTGTTCAAGGCGCTGCAATTGTCCTGGGTCGGTGCGTCATTCTCTTTGGCATGGGCGCTTAGCTGTCAATTCGAACGTTTATCGGGGTTTGGTGGTCTTACCTCCACCTCTTCTATCTGTATTCTCTTTTCTTGTTCAGCTTGTTGATAGTGGTTTCTTTGTTGATAATTTGTCGGTCTATTGGTTCTCCAGTACCCGTTCCGGTTGTCGTTGTTCCCTCTGTAATAGTTGTCGCCGTTCCTGGTTGAATTACAGTTATTGCCATATTCTCTTCTAAATCAATAACCGGTTCTTTGTTGAAATCTATTGTCGTTTCTTGGTGCGAAGTTATCACATGGTTCGTAATTATTGTTTCTTCGTACTGTGTCTTGTGGATTCCACTGCTTTTTGCATTCGTTTTCACGTGCACTTCGTCTTTTTCTTGCGTCATCTTCCGAAAATATGAACTCTAGTTCCCTTAGAATACCTTTAAATGCTTCGACGTCATTGCCTCCGCGACCTACTAATGATTGCTGGTATTTCAATGGTAGCTTCATCGCGTATAATTTAATCAACTTTCTGTCACTGTATGGTACATCTAAGCATTGATTTTTCTTTGCCATTAATTCGAAAAATTTCACGGGACTCTTCTCTTCCTGAATTTTCAAAATATGGGTTCTGTAATAATTCGTACTTCACTCTGTATGTGCTTCGCTGGACCAATATCGTGAGAGAAACTTCTCTCTGAAATCTTCGTACCATCGGAATGTCGCTGCAACATTCTGCGTGGTTTCTGCGACTGTTCCTGACATGTGTGCATATATAAAGTCTAATTTGTGTGTTAGCGTCCAGAGTTCTGGTAATCCTACTCGGAATTGATCAATAAAAGTTCGTGGCTGTAATGAGTTTCCTTCTCGAAAGTGTTGAAATTTTCTGACTGTGAGGAAATGATCGTTGTCGTACTTTGTCATAGTTCCATATGAAATTCGCGATTCTTCGCCACTTTTGTTTCTGATCATTTCTCCCGTCGTTCTTTCCGGTTGTGGTAGATCCATTGGATATTGTCCACTGTAACTTTCGCCTACCCTTGCGTAGTATCGTTGGAGTGATACGCAATAATTTTCTTCCATCGGTTGTGAACGTGTAACTGAATGCATTGCACTGTACTCTTCGCCACCTGGCTTTCCATTGTCAGGTATTGGTTCGGTATCTTGTCTGGCTAACCTTGCTGCCTCATTGCACGATCCAAACTGTCTTGAAACATACATTTGTGGTTCCGCATGTGTTTGTGATGACGTTTGTTCATCAAGAATTTCGAAACGTGTTTGTTGCTGTGCAGGCTGTCTGATTTCACGTATGTTACTTTCCGCCTGTGATTGGAATCGCAAATACGTAATATCTTCGTTAATTGCTTATTTTTCCGGTGCTGTTACAGATACGGATGTGGTTGCAGACTCTGTGCTTGTTCGATCCTGTTCACTACGCTCTTCAATGGTTTGCAACAACTCTGTTCGCAATTTCTGAAATTGTCGCTTCGTTTGCGCTTCTATTTTGACTATAAGGTTATCATATCTTTTCAGCGCTGCTTTTGTGATACGTTTGTGTAACACACTGTTTTCAACAACTTCACGCGCTGTACCTGCTGCTTGTCTAGTAATTTCGTTTATCTGTTTCTCTAGTTTCTTGACTTCTCCCTGGGTGTTGTTACGTAATGTTTTTATCTCGTCCTGAATGTCATTACGCAATGTTTGTACGTCCGCTTGTACTTTGTCAATGTCTGTTCTCAATTGATTGTGACCTGTTATTAAGTTTCCTATCACTTCTCGAGATTCTTTTGCCTCGTCTTCAATATGACTTAGGTGTAACTGAATTTTTTTTTGTTTTGTTCTTTAATCTCACGCATTTGTCTCGTGGTTTCTGCATTCTGAATTTTAATTTGGTTCGCAATTTCTTTATTTTGTCTTGTCATAGTTTCCATAATTTGTTGTAATAATTCTGCCACATTGGTGGGTCCTATTGCGGTTTCTTCTGACGTCCTACGCTCTGTGTTTTCGCCCAAGTGTTGGTTCGCAACCGATTGCATTGAACTGTGCGGTGACACGTTTCTGCTCGCATTCCTTGTACTCTGTGGTGAGGGAGCTCTGATTACTTGTACTATGGGTTCTACGTATTCAAGACACTAGTTAGAATTCTCATCGACTTCTCTCTACCTTCCTGCTCCTCTGTCGTATGCTGACTTACGTTTCCTATGCCTTGACGTACATTATCTTCGTTATGGTGCGTTATATGTCCAATTTCTCGCGATACTGCATCGTCTGTTGTACTGTCCTCTATTCTCTGTCCATTTTCATGCTGGGTCTCTACCTCAATTCTGTCAAGGTCTCGATCTGCCATTGCTAATCTTTCTGAATCCCTTATTTTCTGTTTTAAAAGCAATTCACGCGCCCTACTTCGAGTCAACATGCGCTCATACGATCTCACGCGTTTCATAAACTTTTTGTTCACACGACTTGACACTTATTATACCCAAGACTGACAATCCATTCACTTACTTGTTGGGTCAGAACCAACTAGTCAACGATGTATCCGCCACCTGTGCGCTTGCATTGAGGAGAAAACTTAATTCTAACAATTTTTAAAATTCATAACTTAATTATGCTATTGTCTCTGCTAGAATGTCTCACTATCTATCGCTGCAGCTACTGTTTTCAACTATTTATGCCATTCAAAAAAAAATTTTTTTTTTACGAAAATTTTTTAACAGGATATTATTCTGACCTAGTTAGGCATGTGGTCGACCTTCAATCATGGTATTTTAACATCCTGGCAGGGTCGCCATTCTCTAACATTCTGCGTGGTGTCTGTTTGTTCTAAGTCGTGTCTCCCTACCATTTTTGCGCAACGACGCTCTGAGCTTTTTATTTTTAGGGAATTGACTAGTTTGAACCTGGGACCTGTTGCTGGTAAGGAGACGCCAGACCACACATGACATGTAGAGTTCAGAAGAGTTCAGTGAGACTAGCGATGATATAACCAAATACTTAATGATTTCAGCGTCAGCTCCACTGCACTCCCTGTAAAAGAATCTTAATACTAACTAAATTTAGTGGAAGGGGTTCAAGGCTTTCCTATTTTTAGTTAGCTGGTAAATAACGTCGAAAAAGCAGTTAAGTTTACCATTGGAAATTTTATTCTACTCACAAAACATTGTTTATAAATTGCACTATTGATAAAAGGAAATGTTTTAATACAGGATGATAAAAACCAACTGCATTCAACAAAAATGTGAACGAATATTCCCTGAATGGGTTTCCAAGTTCTACAGTGGATCGAAGGATGACCTATGCCATATCACATCTATAATCTAGGTTTAAATTAAGTTTCACAAAAGAGAAAACTATCAAAATGGTCTACAGTGATCCTCAATCATCTTGAATTACTTATCTAACTTGTCGTAAATTACAGTGGGTGATGTGGCTTCTCAATAACTATATAACAGAAAAATCATCGCGTTTCAGATTTTTACTTCAAGTGGCAAATGTGAACACCATGAGCTTTAATTGACGATCGACACTAGTATTACGCAAAAAGGGGGTGTAACAGATGAGACTTCTGCAGTTCTGAGTGAAGCTTTATGCGCTGTTATGCGGCATCACGTGCGTTCATTACCTTGTCGGTGTTCGTCAGGGGGCGGTGGACAGCACAGCTCCGCTCACCTCGCCGTCTCGGAAGCAACTCTCACCTAACTTCTCCTTACTACAATTTACCAAAGTTGTTTTAAAAAAACTATCTGGCTGTGTTTTTATCTGACCAATCAGGTTCTCAATGTTAACCTTAAGCTCCGCCTACAAAAATTCTGTCTATCCAATAAGAAACATTATACTTTACGTGGTGGGGCAATGTCTTTAAAGTTTGCAACGTAACAGAGACGCGAAAAAGCCTCACTCTAAAACTTGCAGCTGGGGTGGTCCTTTTAGTGTTATCGTAAGATCTATACTGTTCTTCTGGAGGGCTCTATCTTTTAACATGGGCTGGGGGGTGGTCCTGACGTAACAGAGACGCGAAACAGTCTACGCTAAAACTTGCAGCTGGAGTGTGTCCCTTTTTGTGTCATCGTAAGATCTATACTGTTCTTCTGGAGGGCTCTAGCTTTTAACATGGGCTGGGGGCTGGTCCTAGCGGTTAGCTGGCGACGTGGGTGTCTGTCCCTTATCGTAGGGTCTTCCAGCTTAACACAGTTCTGCTCTCGGCTTCTGTTCTCGTTTCTCCCCTCGGAACTGCGTCTGTCTCACGGTGGGAAGGTATGACATGCATTTAGGCATTCTTGTGTTAGTCTGTGGTATTCCATTTGCTTACTCGTTACTCGTATTACTTTGGTTAATTTAATGTCCACGATTTATTCGGAGCTATGTGACATATTATTGGATTTGCTTATCATGTCAGGGTTTTCATGGAAGGTGTTGGATTTGCCTGACACCATACAATTCTCCTGCTGAAATGTAGGGTTTCGCAGGGATCGAATGAAGGGTAGAGCCACGGGTCGTAACACATCTGAATTGTAACGTCCACTGTTCAAAGGGCCGTCAATGCGGACAAGAGATGACTGAGACGTGTAACCAACGGCACCCCATACCATCTCGCCGGGTGATACGCCTGTATGGCGATGATGAACACACGCTTCCAATGTGCGTTAACTACGAAGTAGCCAAACACGCATGCGACCATCGTGATGCTGTAAACAGAACCCGGATTCATCCGAAAAAATGACGTTTTGCCATTCGTGCACCCAGGTTCGTCGTTGAGTACACCATCGCTGGCGCTCCTGTCTGTGATGCAGCGTCAAGGATAACCACAGCCATGGTCTCTGAGCTGATAGTCCATGGTACTGCAAGCGTGCTCGAACTGTTCGTGCAGATGGTTGTTGTCTTGCAAACGTCCCCATCTGTTGACTCAGGGATCGAGACGTGGCTGCACGATCCGTTACCGCCATGAGGGTAAGATGCCTGTCATCTCGACTGCTAGTGATACGAGGCAGTTGGGATTCAGCACGGCGTTCCGTATTACCGTCCTGAACCCACCGATTCCATATTCTGCTAAAAGTCATTGGATCTCGACCAACGCGAGCAGCAATGTCGCGATACGATAAACCGCAATCGCGATAGGCTACAATCCGACCTTTATCAAAGTCGGAAACGTGATGGTACGCATTTCTCCTCCTTACACGAGGCATCACAACAACGTTTCACCAGGCAACGCCGGTCAACTGCTGTTTGTGTATAAGAAATCGGTTGGAAACTTTCCTCGTGTCATCACGTTGTAGGTGTCGCCACCGGCGCCAGCCTTGTGTAAATGTTCTGAAAAACTAATCATTTGCATATCACAGCATCTTCTTCCTGTCGGTTATATTTCGCGCCTGTAGCACGTCATCTGCGTGGTGGAGCAATTTTAATGGCCAGTAGTGTACTTATGCTTGGAGTGTAGGAAAAGTGGAGGTGTCGCTCGCAGTATCATCGTGTGGTCTTTAAACCCGGTACTGATGTTTCTTCCCGTTTAACCCATATAAAATTTGAGCAGTTCTAGCAAATCATTGACACATTTTGCTGCAGCTGCAGATCCGAGCTCAATTAAGATCAAGAACTTCTTGATGTCTAGTCATCAACCCATAGAAGTTAACTGTGTTTCTGAAGAATTTATTGACGCACTGTTACGATCAGAGAGTGTGCGTCAGCTGTTTGGTTCGCACATTCCATAGAATAATTGTCATCGAAGTGGGAAAGAAAGGTATTTCCAGGGGCGCAGAGAAGACTGAAACGTTCGAGGAAATAAGTTCCATTTTCTGTGAACCGTGTAAATAATGTTCTGAGTATTTTCTTGCAGTGACTGTTAGAGTATCGCGTTTTAAGGCGGGAATGTTGAACCAACGCGGCATTCTCCTACTTGGATGTGAAAAAAGTCTAAAAACGGCACCAGTTGTTGTTAATCTTGCAACAAAAGTCGACAGTCTACCCGTTCCACATATCTGCGTTCTAAGTACTACACTTTACCCACAGTTCTGTTCATATAGAAAGTGATAGTTCTTTATCTTGTTGAAATGGAGGGTCAGTGGTGTGCTAAATTTAAAACATGATTTTACACTTTTGAATTTCATAGGTGTGACAATACTACTGGTAGTCCCGGCATGTAACAGTTGCCGAGATTTCCGATGACTCACAATATAATGTCTATCATAGAGCAATGACGTACCACAGTGGACCTACAAAAATAGCATTTTAAATTCTATATGACGATTCTTACATGCAAAAATACACACAATTTGCCCGACAATGCTACCTGTTTCCGATTTGTACATTATGAACCGCAGTCAGAAGAAAAAAATGGTTCAAATGGCTCTGAGCACTATGGGACTCAACATCTGTGGTCATCAGTCCCCTGGAACTTAGAACTACTTAAACCTAACTAACCTAAGGACATCACACACATCCATGCCCAAGGCAGGATTCGAACCTGCGACCGTAGCGGTCACACGGTTCCAGACTGAAGCGCCTACAACCGCACGGCCACAATGGCCGGCGCCGTAATCAGAAGAATTCAGTACAGGGTGCGTCGCTGGAACTTCCTTATTCAAAAAAATCGTAAGTCAGAACGTATTAGGGACATCAATTTTACAAAGAGTAGCATCTAAAAACATGGTTCAAATGGCTCTGAGCACTATGGGACTTAACATCTCAGGTCATCAGTCCCCTAGAACTACTTAAACCTAACTAATCTAAGGACATCACACACAACCATGCCCGAGGCAGGATTCGAACCTGCGACCGCAGCGGTCGGGCGGCTCCAGACTGTAGCGCCTAGAACCGCTCGGCCACACCAACCGGCTAACATCTAAAGTTTTGTTCCATTAAGTTTTGAAAATGATATCTTGAAGGTGGCCTCCGTTCTGCTCAATGCATTTGGATAGTAGAAATCTGAAGTTTCGGTCCACTTTTTCCAACATGTCTCTGTCGATGTTGGCAATTGCTACACGGATATTGCACCAACGATTTGAGATAGCCCCATAAGAAAAAGTCACAGGACGCAGGACGCTAAATCTGGCGAGCGTGCTGGCCATTGGAGATCGTCCCTCGAAGAGATGAGACGATCGGGGAAGTGTTCGCGCAACACGGTCATCGATGTTCGTGCCGTGTAAGCTGTGGCGCCATCTTGTTGGAACGGACATCAGTCACATCCATTTCTTCAATTTCTGGATGAAAAAAACTGTTCAATCATCTGAACATAACGCTCAAAAGTGACCGTCACTGCCTCGAAAAACCGTGGGCCAATAAGGCCAACTTTAGATAGTGCACACCAAACAGTCACACGTTCCGTATGCAGGGGCTGCTCATGAAATTCTCGGGGGTTCGTGCCACTCCAATACCGTATATTTTGTTTATTCACGCAGCCACACAACTTTAGGGGGAATCGTATAACTCAATAAAGGAATAAAAAAAAAAGGCCACACAAATGAAAATGTGCTTCATCGCTGCAGAACAGTAATGCGTGATGAGACAGCTCATCGATCAAGGCTTCACACGTATTTTTTTCGTGAATCAGAATTCCGTGGATGAAATGTGTGCACCACTGACAGTTTATACGGATGAAATTTCAACTCTTCATGAAGTATTCGTCTCACTCTACGTCAGAAATTGCAAGGGCAGCAGCATGTTTGCGTCAGATCGCTTGGGGGGATTCAAAATCGACATCCTTACCCTCTCGATGTTTTCAGGTGTTCTGATGGTTCTGGAAGGTCCTGGTTACTTTTTCTGCACACTTCCAGTGTCCATAAAGGTGTCTACCCACATAACAAATGATTTCCTATCAGGAACACGACCTCCAGGCGCGATGTTGAACTGTTTCCTGAATGCCCGCTGAGTTCTCATGACCGAACGTCCATTCGAAAAGTAAGCCGCAACGGCGAACGCGCGCTCCTCTCTTGCTCACTGCATGATGGCTACTAAACTAACCTTAAAAAAGTCATGTCTCGCAGTTTTGATTGCGCTGAAACCCACGCAACAATGAGTAAACAGCCTCTGTGTGACCCGCGTTTCAAATAAGGGAAGTTCCCGCGCCGCGCCCTGAATATACGGCACATTAAAACGGGGCAACGGCCAAGCAAAGTAATCAGTGTCCACGCACTCTTCAGTGTTCAACAAATAAAAATCCTTCCCAGACTTGACAGCTAGTAGGCAGTGAAATATCGATTGTCATTGAAGTCCACTGACCTATATGTGAAAACAGATGAAACTCCCCTTTGCATGCTGGAATATATACTGCAGAAATTTTTATTTCATCCACTGAATGTGGTTGTTTCATACGTGCTCAGAATCGCAACAAGTGCTCACTGTCCTAGCGTGGTGACATCTTACCATAATTTTCCTTTCTCACTGGCTCAGCGTTTTCTCTCTTTGCAAACAGAACTCAGAATCCACCCCACATTTTTCCTTTAAAAAGCAAATCGTAACAACTTTTTTTCGATATCCGTTTCCATCTCTTCAACAATTCCATCTGTGTTATCAAGTTCCGCGCTGGAGTGGTCGATGTTTCTTGAGACCCAGGTTTGCAATTTCTCTCTGACTTAGCTACTCTTTGATTCACAACGTATTGGTAATAACCCGTTTCTGTACGGAAATATCGACCTCTGAAAAATGGCACTTGGTCCTCAACCTCTCTATCAGACGATTCACAGACTGAAAAATGTGATAATTAATGAAGTCATCGTCATCATTGCCACTTTCTGCCTTAGATAACATGTCACCGTTGTCATACAGAATCTATAGAATTTCTTTGTCACTTACTTTTTGTTTCGATTTGCTTGCATTACATTCGGCATTTCTATATTATTTCTAAAGCAATATAAAGTACAAAAATGTAAAAGGTTGGTAGAGTATAATAAATATTTGAGATACAACGTACTTACGAAAACACGCCAGCAAGCACCTAATAACTTTATACTTACATCTAGCCTAGAAATTTCTTAACATCGAATAAAAATTTAAGCTTTAGGAAGTCTTTTTCTGAAGGCGTTTGCCTGGAGCGTAGCCTCATGCAAAAAGGGAAACTTGCATCTCATACAAAAAGGGAAACTTCTCTGTTTCAGTCAAACAGAGAACAGAGTCTTTTAAGATGTACAGCTTCAGGGATTCCTGAACAATTAGGTGGATGGATTGGATAACTAATTCGGGGGTGCTGAATAGAATCTGGGAGAAAGGAAATTTATGCCTCAAATTGACTAAAATAAGAACCAGTTCACATGACTGATTCCGGGTGATCAAGAAATCGTCAGTTTGATAATGGAGGAAAATGAGGTGGGTAGTAACAGTAGAGACCAATCAAAGGCTGATACCACCACGCAGGTTCAAGCGGAGGTTGCAGCTATGACGTGGAGATGAATAGACTTGACAGGATACACTTGTATGGAGAGATGCATCAGACCGGTCTTCATAGTGAAGAACACAGCAAAAACGATCAAAAATATGTGATTTCTCGAGCAGTGCTAAAATCTGTTCGGTTGGTAAGCGTGTAGGTACAAATGTAGGGAACTGTACAAACTGTCGCTATTTTGTTACTGATAGCGACGAACACGACAGGTCTGACTTTGGGAACCGACATGAGTTTTAACTTTTCCTAGTTTTCCGTTAGACTCAGTCATTTACTGTTCAATTAGACTACAGTTTAAATATGTAATTAATTGA